>NW_006294763.1:131741-140385 GCF_000327345.1 Myotis davidii
AAAAGCCTCCATGCACGGCTTGGGGCGGGGTGGGGTCCCAGGGGATCAACAGGGCGGAGTGAGCAGTTATGGCTGCTCTCAGTCCTACCCTCAGAGGCCCTGCTTCGTAGTGTCCCGGCAATCGCTGCAAGCACCCCCGAGAGAAAGCTGCCCTCGAGTTCCGACAGATGCCAGACAGTCCAGTTTCTCCCGTATGAGTCTGGGTCCCCAGAGACTTGTCCGGAACTTGAGCTCAGAGCTTGAGACTACCTCCCGATTGAAAAAGACAACCGTGTCCTCAAGCCACCAGCCCTTTCCACATGTGCCTCTGTACCTCTGTATTTTACTTCCACACCTCCTCTGAGTCTCGGTATGCTTTTCTCTTTCCTTCTAGTTGTAGAATTTCCACTCAACCAGCCTTCCTGTGGTTCTGGGTGATGTCCATTACGCCTTTTTGTTGTATTTTTTGAAGTTGTTGTGTGAGGCAGCAATCTCCGGTGTTCACCTATGCCACCATCTTTGTTTCTCCCTATATTTGTTTTTTTATAAAAAATCCAGGTGTTTAGAATATTGGGAAAGTGGTAAAGTTCATCTTAACTGTAAATATGTTTATTCCTTCTCCATCAATCTGCAAGAAAGAAATTCAAAGAGCAATGGGCTTAATCTTCCTGTTCAAATAGCACAGAAATGACTGACCTCTTCAAGGGCCACCCACCCCTTGCTAGTGAGGACTCCCCTTCTCCCAGGGCTTCCTCACTGAATTGCCTTTCATAACAGGCATCTCCCTGTTTTGATCCAGCCACTTATATAATGTGTTTAGGATTATGAAGAAGTTTTCTTTACCAATGCTCTTCCCATTGGCATAGCCCAAGGACATGAAGTCAAACAAACAAACAGGTATTAGGAAAAATTTATTGAAGGAACAAATGAAGCCAGCTGCTCTAAATATTAACAAAAAAATTAGAAACCTAAGGATTTAAAATACTTAAGTACTAAGTGCAGTTCAATATTACTTGGTACATGCAGATGTCTTAAGAACCAATCTATAATTGTAAAAAAGTCCTTAACTTTCCCCTCTTTTACTAATCTGTAAAATAGAAATGATACTGGCCCTTCCTCTCATCTGGGGTCTCAGGGAAATTGACTGAAGCAAAAGTGCTATGTCAAATGAAGAGAACTATCCACTGTCCTAAGTTTTACTGCATAGTTTTGACTCCAGAAATTTCTTCTGCCTTCTATATTATTTGATTTCAGAGAATTGGAGAGGGCATAAGGGAAGGTAGAATGGAGTGGTAGGCAGAATAATGCCTCCAAAATATCCACATTCTAATCCCTGGAACCCTTACATGGAAACATGGACTTTGCAGACGTGATTAAGTTAAGAATCTGGAAAAGGGAGATTATCCTGGATTAACTGGCTAGGACTAATGTAATCACAAGTGTCCTTATCAGAAAGAGGTCAGAGGGTTGGAGTCAGTAGTAGAAGATGGGATGATGAAAGCAAGAAGTTGGAATGATTCTCGGACGGGGCTCCAAGTCAAGGAATGCAGGAGACTAGGAGCTGCTAGAGGCACAGAAGCAGATTCTCCCTCAGAGTGTCCCGAAGGATCCAGCCCTGGTGACAACTTGGTATCAGCAGAGAAAATGTTTTTGGGTTTCTGACTTCCATAACAGTAAGAAAATAAATGTGCATTCTTTTGCCAGACTGTTTGGCTCAGTGGATAGAGCGTCGGCCTGCGGACTTAAGGGTCCCGGGTTTGACTCCGGTTGTGGGCACATCCCCAGTGTGGGGCATGCAGGAGGCAGCTGATCGATGTTTCTCTCTCATCGATGTTTCTGGCTCTCTATCCTTCTCCCTTCCTCTCTGTAAAAAATCAATAAAATATATATTTTTAAAAATGTGCATTCTTTTAAGCCACTAAATTTGTGTTAATTTGTTATAGCAGCCATGTGAAACTAATACAAATGATAAGCTATGTTCTCTAATTAAAAAGAACAAAGGAGTGAGGCTCAGAAGACTTTGGTTCTGTTTTATTTATTTTATATATATATTTTATTGATTTTACAGAGAGGAAAGGTCAGGGATAGAGTTAGAAATATCGACGAGAGAGAGACATCGATCAGCTGCCTCCTGCACACTCCCCACTGGGTATGTGCCTGCAACCAAGGTACATGCCCTTGACAGGAATCGAACCCGGGACCCTTGAGTCCGCAGTCCGACGCTCTATCCACTGAGCCAAACGGGTCAGGGCTTTGGTTCTGGTTTTAAGTTTGTCACTACTAGCTGTGAAATCCTAAATAAGTCCCATTACCTCTCAGGACCTTAATGTACCCATACACCAGAGAGTTTAACTCTGTTTAACTCTTTAGTCCCTTCTAGCTCTGAGAGTCTAGGATGGTCACAATGCTAAGTGTACAGAACCACATAACATCTTCTTTGTCCTCCTGATGATATTCTAAAGTTGCGTTTACATTCTCCTTGCCATGCCATACCATATGTCAAGTGACTCTATGGCCCAGATCATAAATCCCAGACACTGGCACTTAAGACATAACAAGAGATAAAATGCCTTTCCAAATTTACCTAATACATGGATTTAAAAAAAAAAAAACATAGTGCCTATCTCAGGTAGGTTTATTTTGGAGCAGGGCTTCTTAGTTTTGGTCAAACATATGGCCTAGCAGTTCCACAGCATCCACTAAGTGTTTATTTTCTCCACCAATATATAGTAATTTTAATAAAAGCCCTGTACCAGCCCTCATCCTAGGTAGTGAGCCAGCCCCACCTGTCTTCCTTACAGACTGTTGAACATAGATGCCTTCCAGTAACTAAAGTCATTATTTTGTCTTCATAACCTTTCTGCTTGTGCTCCAGGTAGCTGTTGCAAAATGATGTATATTTAGAAACATTTATAGAACTACCCACTCTTCTAAGTTTTACTGCAGTTATTTCTTATTTTGCCATCTTTGAGATGTCATGTGACTTGGATTCTCCAGCAAAATAGATCCCTGTTGGCACCACTCCCCATTCTAGACATACAAAAGATTAAATGGATTAAAGGAATCCCACTGCTTTATCTGTGTTTCATCTTCTTCAAAATAAATAAGCCCACCCATGCACCTGCCACTGGAAGTGAGCTAAGAACAGCGAGGTGATGCTTTACCCCTCACTCACTCTGTGAAAAGGATTTTTTCTATCTGAAACTGAGCTGTAAATTGCATTCAACCTGCCACATTAAGTGAGGACATTTTCACCAAAATAAAAATAGAAACCAAAATATTCTGAGTATTTATTTAAGAACCAGATTGCATGTACTTAACAATTCTGACATGAGAGTGTTCACTGTATTTTGTCAATTTGACAATGAATTGCTCCTTCCCTTTGTGAATCTGGCAGTCATAAGAATAGAGAGTTGGATATTTATATTCTTTTGTTTCAGTCTTACATAGAGGTAGATTTTATATACTGATTATCTTAAGGAAAAGCTTGCATAATAAAATGGGAGCCTTCTAAAATGTGATGTTAAGAAGGTAATGGAAATTATTTTGCATATTAAGAACTAGAGATATGCTAGAAAAATATTAACTTTCACAGTGTGGAAAGGTCTAATCTTAAGACAGTTCTCCTGAAGGTCAGATGATAATGACATCCTTTTCTCCCGCCCCCTTTCCCTGCAGGCTCTGAAGCCTTACTTTCCCTCTCCTGTACGAGCAGGCAGACTACCCCCAGCAGTGGAACTAGATGAAGATGAGAAGGACAAATGGCCCACACTAGAGGCACAAAGGCAGAAATCTCCAGGCACGAGCACTAGAGAAACATAGTTATATCCTTCTTTATAGATAAGTGTTTATCTCCCTAAGAAGTTTGTAATTTTCTACTAATGGAAGTTATTCTTTTTTCTATTTTTTTTACTTCATATGAAAAAGTAGATGAGTAAAGAAAACAACAATCATACAAATAAAAAATCTGCAGTGTTTTTCATGTAGCCCTCATTTTTTTCTGGCTCACTATCCCTAGCTAGAAATTCGATGTTATCCATGAATCGGTCTTATAAAAGTCAAGGCTCTTGATTGAAAGCAATGGGGACCAAATATCACAAACTTAGTAAAGCAGAAAGACATTTATTGAGAGAATATTGTGTTACTAACTCTATCAACAGGAAAACTATGTGACCCAGGCTGAGAAAATGGGCAGGACCAGAGTAGAGTGAACGGCAGGGAACCAGAAACATTCTGTTAGGATGCTACCAGGGTTACCACCAACAACAACTCAATGTTGCCACCACCTAACACTTCATGTCCTTTCTTCTAGAATTTTGACACTAACCACTGCTATTGCTGAGCTCTGAAAAATGATCAAAGTAGCACCAGGAAGCATTTTTCACAGGGTCTGTGACTTTGTGTCACTCTCCCAGGAACATTGAAATGTTTAAGCCTAGGTCATGGAGGCATATATACCACAGCACCAGGGGTCAGAGAGAAGTGTCTGGCCATTTCAGCTTCTATAATGGGAAGTGAGGCCTCCCTTCCACCAAGATTTACACTTTGGGGATTTCCCACAACTAGAAGAGTGTTTGGATGCTGAGTAGCCAAACAATAGCAGATGTCTAGCATAGTCCAGGACTCTTCCTGATATCTACATATACTCTTCACTTGAAAATACTCCTGCCTGGTATAATGCAGTGTGTCCCAATCAAGACATTCTCAGCCTCTTCCAGCAAAGGAAGGCAACCCTCAGCCTTGCCAGTTATTGCCATTAGATCAAAGTCTAACATCTCTGCGTGATGTTTTGTCCTTGATTTCTGTTGGATACTTATTTAATATTCTGCAGCCTGTGACCTAAAATATAAAGTTAACCAACAAAATTTATTTTAAAATGACATGGGAAAGAAATAAGAAAGAATAAAATTAGTTAAAATATATAAATCCATACATGACATGACAAGGAAGGCAATACTAGTAATGAGATGTACAGATAATTAAGATTTCTCCCCTCTATTGCACAGTTCATTTCCCTTTGTCTTCAGCCAACACTGTAGCTGGTGTGGGCTCTTTAGCCAAATGGATAAACTGAAATTTCTTTTTCTACCTGGAGGATCTCTGCTCTGTGGGTTAGCCTGGGGTGGGTGTGGGGGCACTGTAGTTTTTCATTAACTTTTACTGCCAAATAGCATAAAAGTAGAATGCTGCTCCAGAAATTATCTACACTCATCTCTGTCTTTTGAGTAAGTGAAACCCTTTTTCTCCTTGATAGTCAGATCCATCATTCCAATTACAACCATGCTCCTCCTTTTCCTCTGTTCTCCCAGAAGCATGAGTGACTTAAAATGATCAACCTTAACTTCCAATTCAACGGAAACCTATTGTTATAGTCTCTGAAAAAAGCACTTCTCCCTGGGGTACTAAAATTATTAAACTGACAGAATCCAGAGCCACAATGACAGAAAGCAAGTTTTATAAGTGGGTCATTAGATGTACTAGGTAGTGAATCCACCCCTCCTCTAGTTCATCATTTGGAGATATACACATTCTGGCTAAGGGAGAAAGAACAGCATATTTCACTTGCCAGTTCAGATAGCATTTTGAATTTTGTAAGATAGTAGCCAAATTCACAAGTAGCACTAAAATTGAGTATCACAGAGTCCATTGCACCATGCTATAAAACTAACTACTTCTAGTGATGGAGATATAAATTCAGTGAATTCCATGGGCATCAACTATTGCCTCATTTATTTTACTGTAGCTTAACATCCAATTTGTCCTTCCTACATAATAGTCCTTGCTTCATGAGTCAGAAAACTAATGAATATATCTGCCAATTATTTAGGATACCTATCCTAACTGTATAAAATACATCTATCTATCTGTCATCTACCTACCTATCTATCTATCTATCATCTATTTATATAGGAACCAGGTAAATAACCATGTTCAAAAAAATACTGGACCTACTGTGAGATAGATCTGGGTCAAAACTCTATTATCTGGCTTTTTAAAATCTCCACTCTTCCTGGTAGGCCTCAGTGGAATTTGGAGTCACAGAAATTAACCTGAGTTAGAACCTTTGAGAAGTATTCCCTGGAATATCTGGGTATGTCCTTTTCCCCAGGGTCCACTACCATGGTAAATGGCTATGAGCCCTTAAAGGAAAACTATTGCCTTTTTTATGGGTCCCAGATCTGCCTTCATTCAAGGGGTTACAAGTCTATGAAATAGTATGGGATTTGGGTAAGGAGTGATGACTTATAAGCTCAAGTCAGGCCTCTTAACACCACACTTAAGAGATATTTTTGTTTTTTACTTAAACACATAAAGAAAAAGCATAGCTGCTTCCAATTAGGGATTAAATGATTAATTATCCACTTTCAAAATCTGTATGGGTCACACTCTTCCAACTGACCATGATCCCAGATACCCATGAAGGCAACCATACCACTATACCTGTGCCAATCAAATGCCATTGCTTGGCTTGGGCATCTGGGTATTTCTTATCTCCACTGAATTTATGAAGCCATTCCCTCTGCAGCACTTCCCATTGCAATTTGAATCTACAAAAAAGAACCCGTAAACCAATTCTCAAAGGTGCTCACCTCATCAATGTATTATTCAAGGCCTTGATAAAGACAGTTTCTCCTGAGACCTCTCAGAGGGTATACTCTTAGGAGTCACTTGATTATTTTCTGACAGATCAAGTCTATTTACTCTAGACCCCTGTGGAACCCATTTTTCATTCAACAGGCAAGTCATTTAGGATCATTTCTAGCCACTGGGTTCAGCACACAGGATCCAGAATCTCTGGGGTGTGGGCCTGCATTGATACTTTCAATCTGATCTGTAATTACATTCTCTCCTCCTTGATAGAGCTTCTTCAGAAATCATTTCCCAGCAGATTCTGCTGACATAAATTAGCAAAAGACTGTAGTTCTTGTCATACATCATCTTATATTAGGTTTGCCTTTGTAATTTCCCAAGCACCCACTTCTCTATCACCCATACTCCTAACACACAATCTGGTTCCAGCCTTAGCGACATCACTAGGGTAGGTGAAACAAAAGTACTATGAAATAAATTCCCCTTGTTTTCATTTCTTAAATCATTTTTTATTTTTCAATTATAATTGACATACAATATTATATTAGTTTCAAGTGTACACCCCAGTGATTAGACACTATAAAACTTACTAAGTGATCATTCCCCAAAATTTTATACACATCTGATACCATACCTGGTTATTATATTATTGACTATATTCCTTATGCTGTAATTTAGACCCCCATGACTATACTATAACTACTAAATTGTACTTCTAAATCTCTTCATTTTTTTTCATCCATTCCTCCAACCACTCTCCCATCTGGCAACTGTCTCTGTGTCTATGAGTCGGTTTCTGTTCTGCTTGTATGTTTATTTTTAGATTCAATTGTTGATAGATATTTGTTTATTGCATTTTATTGTTCATATTTTTTATCTTTTTTTTTTACTTCTTTTCCTTAAAGAAGAACCTTTAACATTGCATGTAATACTAGTTTGGTGGTGATGAACTCCTTTAGCTTTTTCTTGTATGTGAAACTCTTTATTTGACATCAATTCTAAATGATAGGTAGAGTAATCTTGGTTGTAGGTCCTTGCTATTCATCACTTTGAATATTCTTCTGCCACTCCCTTCTGACCTTCAAAATCTCTGTTAAGAAATCAGCTGACAGTCTTATGGGAGGTCCCTTTTAGGTAACTAACTACTTTTCTCTTGTGGCTTTTAAGATTCTCTCTTTGTCTTTAACCCATGGTATTTTAATTATGATGTGTCTTGGTGTGGGCTTCTTGGATTCATGTTGTTTTTCCTGAATTTCCTGGGCTTGTATGTCTATTTATTTCTTCATGCAAGGGAAGTTTTCTCTCTTTATTTATTTATTTGCTTATTTGTTTGTTTTTAGAGAGATAATGGAAGGGAGGGGGAGAGACAGAGAAACATTGATGTGAGAGAGACACATCAAATGGTTGCCTCCCACAGTGCCTGACCAGGGTGGGGATCAACCCTGCAACCCAGGTATATGCCCTTGACTAGAATTGAACCCATGACCCTCCAGTCTGCAGGCTGATGTTCTAACCACTGAACAAAACCAACTAAGGTTCATCTTTATTTTTTCCAACAGATTTTCAATTTCTTGCTTCTTCTCTTCTTCTTCTGGCATCCCTATGATGTGAATGTTGGTATGCTTAGAGTTGTTCCAGAGGCTTCTTACACTATCTTCATTTTTTTGATTCTTATTTTTCCTGTTCTGATTGGGTTTTATGCATCCTCATATTCCGAATCACTGATCTTACTCTTGGTGTCCTATACTCAACTATTGATGCTGTGTAAATTATTCTTCATTTCAGTTAATGTAGCCTTCATTTCTGACTGGTTCTTTTTCATGGTTCCTAAGTCCTTTTTCATGCTGTTAAAGTTCCCACTAAATTCCTTGAAGTTATCTCTAAGTTCCTTTTTTTTCATATTTTTTTTTATTTATTACAAAGATGCTGTGTAAATTTCTTCATTTCAGTTAATGTAGCCTTCATTTCTGACTGGTTCTTTTTCATGGTTCCTAAGTCCTTTTTCATGCTGTTAAAGTTCCCACTAAATTCCTTGAAGTTATCTCTAAGTTCCTTTTTTTTCATATATTTTTTT
>NW_006294763.1:146497-147967 GCF_000327345.1 Myotis davidii
GGACGCTGCTGGCTGCCACGCTGTCTCCCTCCGACCGTCTGGGCTCAGAGGTCTGGCAAACTTTCCTGCCCAAATCCCTGTTTTTTTTTTACCTTTCCAAGGGAGTTCTGCCCTTCCCGGCTGCAAACTGTCTCACCAGCTGAGCAATTTCACCAATTCGGGGTGGGTGCTATTAGTTTCAGCTGCTCACTCCATTTGCTCCGGGACACGACCTGGGACGCGTCTGCCTATATCGCCGCCATCTTCTTTCCAAAAATCTCTAAGTTCCTTATAATCATTGCTGTGAACTCTATATCTGGTAGTTTTCTTGCTTCCGCTTCATTTGGTTCTTTTTCTGGAGATTTCTCCTTTTCTTTCATTTGTGACATGTTTCCTTGTCTCCACATTTTGGCTGCTTCCCTGTGTTTGTTTTTATGTATGAGGTAGAGCTGCTACATTTCCCATACTTGATAAAATGGCCTTGTATAGTAATTATCCTGAGGGCCCAGTGGTGCAGTCTCACCAGTCATTTGAGCTGGGTGCTCCAGATGTATCCAGGTGTGGGCTGTGTGCACTATCCTATTGTATTTGAGCTTTGATTGCTATTGGCATCACTGGGAAGAATTGATCCCCAGGCTAATAAGCTGTGAGAATCAACTGCAACTATACCAGGAGAGCTGTGTACAGGTGTCGACCCTATGGAGCAGGACTTACTTCAGTGGGGCTTTGGTGCTCACAGAGTCCGTCCATTGGTTGTGTTGCTCATTGATGTGGTAGGGTTGTAATCCAGCATGACTTGAAGATCTTCACCAGGTTCACTGGCTCTAGGGCCTTCTGAGAGATGCAAAGTTGGCCGCTGCCTGTGCTCTGCCTGGGGCCATGCCCTGCCTAGGGCCACGCCCTGCCTAGGGCCACCTGGCATGAGATAGTGAAAAATCTTCAGACCACTGCTATTTATGATGGTATGGATATGTCCAGGAGAGGCCAAGCCATGGACCAAGGCAGGCGACCACCAGTGCCAGGCCTGAGGCCACTTAGCAAGAAGTACAGAGCTTGCTGAGGCCAGTTGTTGCTTACTTGAGATATTTTAGTAAAGTCTGAAGCATGAGGCAAGAGAGGCCAGTTGTATGAAAAAGCCAGTGGAAATGGCTTGGATGAGTCTTCAAGTTGAGTGAGTCAGGGTCTCGGGAAATCACCAGGTGAACTGTGTGAGCCAGGTTGATGGAGACTCAGATATGACTCCATCCTGCCAGCTCTGTGAGGGAGGCCTCATCAAAGGAACAATGGTCTCTGCCAAAATTTCTGCATGGCAGAAAGCTAACTCCTCAGTCCTGATGCTAGACAATTCAGTTCCTTCTTGTATGTGCTTTTCAAGCTGTTTCTTCAGTGCTGGAGCCCAGAGGGAGTGAATCCAGATAAGACCATGCATGAGCCCTTTAAGAGGAACTGCCTTGGACTTTAGAAGCTTTCTGTCTCCCTAAGCCTCAATTC
>NW_006294763.1:148001-152364 GCF_000327345.1 Myotis davidii
GGTTTTACAGCAAAATTATGGGGACTTCTCTTCCTGGTACTAAAACCCTGGGCTGAGGGATCTAATGGGGAGCTAGGAACCCTTTGCTTCTCAGGGGGCACCTCTGCAGGCAAGATATCCATCCCTATTAAAAAACACCACACATTGGTGTGGGACCAGTTCATTCTGCACCTCTACCCCTCCTACCAGTCTCAGTATGGCTTCTTTAATTCCCTAATTGTAGGAATTCCATTCATCTAGATTTCAGGAGGTTCTGAAGATTAGTTGTATTTTTTATATGGATGTGGGAGGATTTTAGTATCATGTTCACCTACACCACCATCTTAATGGGAAGCCCTTCTCTTGTATTCTGAAACCCAACAATGCTTATAGAAATATTTTTTCATATTTTAAAAATATGTTTTTATTGATTTCAGAGAGAGGGAGAGAGAGAAATATCGATGAGAGAGAATCATTGATTGGCTGCCTCCTGCATGCCACCCACTGGGGATCAAGCCCACAACCCTGGCATGTGCTCTGACCAGAAATCAAACCATGACCTCCTAATTCATAGGTCAATGTCCAACCACTGAGTGACACTGGCTGGGCATATTTTTTTTACAGAAATTTCAGGTTCTCTGAATTGAGAGGATGGCCCTGGATAGCAAAACCACTATTTTCCTAAAAACTGTCCTGCAACATTTGATGCAGTAACCTCTTCTCTGTGTGGAAACCTCCCTCCTTCTATGCTTCTATGTCATTTCATTCTCCTATTTTTGCTTTTCTTCCTCAGTTTCTGACCATTCCTCACTATTCCAAGATGACCTTTTATCTTCTCTATCTTATTTCTTTTCTTTCATATTTTCATCGATAGTCATTTTTTTTTCATTTATAGCTATATGCTTAGCCTTTATCTCTCTTTTAAACTCCATTTCCTTATTTCCAGCTGCATGCCAGACATCTCAAACTTGCCACTGCAACCTAATACCTCTAAGATTGAACCCCCCTTCTTCCTACAAAACAGGCTCAGCATCAGCCAGGTTAGGTTCTTGGAATAATATTTGAGTTGTTCTCCCTCATTCACACATCCCCTCTATGCCATTTCCTTTCAAATATCACCATAAAGTTTTGAGAATCCATCTTATTTGATTATGTAATTTCTGCTAAAACATTTTCAAAGGCTTTCCATTGCCTTGAGGAAAAGTCTCTAGAGTTTAAAACTTTAGGCTAACTAGTGATTTACTGACTCTTTTTCTAGCTCCATCAATCTCTAAAGCAGATGTCCAGTTTACCTAATGACTTCCAATGTAATATCAGTGCCTGTTATTTCTCATATTCACCCTTTGTAAATTGACTTCATCATCTCTGGTCATGCTATTCCCTCCTTGCAACTCCAAACCCTCCCCTCTCAGCTGGATGTGTAAAGAACCCAAGAACTTCAGGATAGATAAAAGGCTCAGAGGGAGAGGATGCAACAATTAGATGTTGATAATGTCCTTGACAGGGTATTCTATGCTTAACATCTCCTTTCTTAAGTAACAGATATGAGGAGGGAAAGAAAATGGCCAAAACCTCTGAATAGATGTCTGGGAGACTTATAGCAGAGGGAATCTCTGCCCTGTGCCCAGTAGGACCCTGAAAATTGCCAAGACCCCAGTGTCCCCAACCTCAATGTATATGAGAGAACAGACATAACAGTGGAGTGAGAATCTAGAACAAGAGCCTTATGTGGTCTCATAGAGGGCTTGAATGAACATTCAGTATCAAACAAGAGAATGATTTCATTGCACCAAACAGCATTTCAGAAGCAAACAGCATGGAAGAGATGATTTGGTACTGACAGCCCCTTAGTGGTTGACAGGATTCTTATAGTATGAACAAGAAAGACACAACAATTACCTGCGTGAAATGGCCCAAGACCAGGGGCAAAGAGAACCTCATCTGATGCTAGAGTGGTTCAATGACAAAGATCCACATAGCATATGGCCCTTCTCAGGGCCTGAATATCATATAAAGCCACTTACTCTACCTTCTCTTCTCTCAGCCCCATTACTCCTCCCATGAACTCTAACTGGGTAGGGGAGGAGAAGGGTGCTATCTAGCAGAGTGAGAACTTTGAACAGAAAATAAACTCAGTTACAAAAAATTTTTAAAAAGTCATTTCTTACCTATATTCGCATATTATGCATATATACATTTTTCAAAAAGTCATAGATCATCAATATGTGTCTTAGTCCATTTGGGCAGCTATAACAAAATACCATAGACTAGGTAATTTTAAACAACAGAAATTTATTTTCCACAGTTCTGAAGTCTAGGAAGTCTAAGATCAAAGCAACAACAGATCCTTTGTCTGGTAAGGATTCGCTTCCTGGTTCAGAGATAGCAGTCTTCTCACTTTGTATTCAGATGTGAAGGAAGGGCAAGGGGGCGCTCTTAGGTCTCTTCTAAAAGGGCATTAATCTCATTCCTGAAGGCTCCACCCTTATGATTTAATCACCTCCCAACAGCCCCACCCAAAAATATTATTACTCTGAGGATTAGGTTTTAACACATGAATGTTTGGGGCACACAATCATTCAGGCCATAGCAATGTGGTTATAAAATGATGGGGGAAAAATAATCTCAGTAAAAGGAATTTGTGACTGGAAGAAACATTATTTTAAACCAGGGGCACAGTGCACAAATTCGTGCACCTTGAAAGAAACTGTGGGCCATGAGGCTGTGGTAGGCACAGGGGCAGGTCTTGACCCATCCTCCATGCCCCCACCTGGCCCCTTCCACTGTGTCCCCCAGTCCCCTCTCTGTGGACAGCCCTGCTCCCACCACCACTGCTCCCACCCGCTGATGGCGCCAGCCCCAATCGCTATGCACCGTCAGCAGGTGCAAGCAGGGCTAGCGCCGTCAGCAGGTGTGAGTGGAGGCTGCTATCCTGATCTCTCCTTAGGAGCAGGGGAGGTGGAGAAGCCTTCAGGGGTGATCAGGGCCAACAGCTGCCCCTTGCACCCACTGACGGCACTGAGTGATCGGGATCAGCACCGGGTGCCAGCAGTGGGTACGAGCAGCGGCTCTGGGGCTGTCAGCAGGTGCGAGCAGGAACCTCGCTGGCAGCCACTGCTTGCACCCGCTGATGGTGCCAAGTGATAGGGGCCGGTGCCGGGTGACAGCAGTGGGTGCAAGTGGGTGCGAGCTGGTGTGAGCGGTTGCTCCAGCACTGGCAGTGGGTGCGAGCAGGGCCAGCACTGGCAGTGGGTGTGAACGTGGCCAGAGCTGGCAGCAGGTGCTAGCGCCGGGTGGGACCGCAGTGCACACGGGAGCTAAGAATTTTCAGTAACCACCAGAAACTCACCCCGATGACAGCAACCGGTGCCTCGCCTTGGTCTGTCACCCCAGCTCACCTGCTCTACCATCCTGCCACGACCGATGATCACCATGTTCCGTGCTCTGCCATCTGTTGCCAATGCCCGCCATGTTCCGTGCGCATCCCCTCGTGATTAGAGTATGTCATAGCAACCGGTTGTTTGGTTGTTCAGTTGTTCCGCCACTCGGTCTATTTGCATATTAGGGTTTTATATAGAGAGATACTCCTGGATACAAAATCAAAACCAACTAACTGACAAACCAAAGTTTTCAGTGGGAAATACTATCCTAAGGGACCTCTAGGAAGCCATTTTCCACAACCTTACTTGAAAAGTCATGTGAGAATTTATCATAAATAATATAATCTAATAACACTGAGAGGCAATTTCTAAATCCCATTCTATGATTAAATTGTGCAGCTGGAAACTTGAGGAACGGACTAAATAAGATCATCTTAGAGGTAACTTCAACAGAAATCTTCATTGTATTTTTGGATCCTGATTTTCCTACTCCCTATAAAATAATAGGACATTTAAATTGCCAGTTGTGAGGGATCAGATCAAAATACTCAGAAATTTATACACAACTATAGAAGATATGTATCCAAATATGTACATCAAGATATATATCAAAACACAGTATGTTAAAGGAAACCAAGATGGCGGCATAGGTAAACACCTGAAATTGCTGCCTTGCACAACCACTTAAAAAATACAACTAAAAGAGAAAACAGACATCATCCAGAACCACAGGAAGGCTGGCTGAGTGGAAATTCTACAACTAGAAGGAAAGAGAAAAGCACACTGAGACTCAGAGGAGGTGTGAAAGTAAAGTGCAGAGGTATGGAGGCGCACACGGAAAGGGCTGGCAACTGAGGACGCAGTTGTCTTTTTCAATCGGGAGAGAGACACAAGCTCCTGACGGCTGTGACTCCAGTTCCAGGTGAGTCTCTGGGGACCCAGACTCATATGGGGAGAAACTGGACTGTCTGGCAACGGGCAGAACTCAAGGGCGGCTTTCTCTC
>NW_006294763.1:172111-175707 GCF_000327345.1 Myotis davidii
ATTGTGTTTTTAAATCAGTGAAATGTGGTGAATCTTTCCTAGAAGGCTCTCACCAAAATTTCCCCTTACTTCTCATTGTGGAATTAGTTGCCTACCCACCACCGGGCAGTTACTGGCAAAAATAATCAAGTCAGGAAAACCAAGATGGCAGCATAGGCAAACACCGGAAATTGCTGCCTCGCACAACCACTTCAAAAATACAACTAAAAGACAAAATGGACATCATTCAGAACCACAGAAAGGCTGGCTGAGTGGAAATTTTACAACTAGAAGGAAAGAGAAAAGCACACTGAGACTTAGAGGAGGTGCAGAAATAAAGTGCAGAGGTATGGAGGCGCATGCAGAAAGGGCTGGCAACTGAGGACAAGGTTGTCTTTTTCAACCAGGAGGGAGATACACACTCCCACTCTGAACTCCAGTTCCGGGCTAGTCTCTGGGGACCCAGACTCATACGGGCAGAAACTGGACTGTCTGGCAGTGGACGGAATTTGAGGGTGGCTTTCTCTCAGAGGTGCTTCCAGCGATTACTTCGGGACACTGAGACCCGGGACCTCTTAGGGCAGGGCTGAGGATCAGCATTAGCTGTTTGCTCCACCCTGTTGATTCCCTGAGACACCGCCCCACATAAGCTGTGTGCAGAGGCTTTTGTATATGAATAATTGGCCCTTTGCAATCTAAAATTACCTAACTAACGGCAGCTGGGTCAGAGAGACCCAGATCATCCAAAAGACTGCCCAAGGCCCCACAGCAGATTGTATTGCTTCACAGCTGGGCTTCATCTGGGCACCTGCAAATCCCAAATAAAGAAAAGGAATCTGCAGATCTCTCTGTAGTTCCTGCTGGGTAGCCTCAAGCGAGGCTGAATTAGCACCTCTTTAGAGATCTAAGAGCCAGTGTATCCAGTGGTCAGAGTGGACCATCCAGATCACAACTCCTCAGATGCATAAGGGACACACTCAGGGGGCAGACTCAGTGAGCACCAAAGCCCCACTGAAGCAAGTCTTGCCCCATAAGGGTGTCTCCAGCACAGTTCTTTCACCATAACCACAGCTGATTCTCACAGCTAATAGTCCTGGAGGTCAATTCCTCCCAGTGATACCAACTACAATCAAGGCTTAACTACAACAACACTGTGCACACAGCCCACAAAGGGGTGCACCAAGAGTGTCCACCTCAGGTAATTGGGGAGGCTGAGCCACTGGGCCCTATAGGACACCTAGCACACAAAGCTACTCTATCAACACAGGGAAGCAGCAAAAATGTGGAGACAAAGAAACAGGTCACATATGACAGAAATGGAGGAAAGCCAATGACTGGATATAGAGTTCAAAACCACAGTTTTAAGGTTTTTCGGGAATTTTCTAGAGACTGCCAATAAATTTACTAAGACCCTCAATAAGCCTGGTGAGACCACCAATAAATTTAGTAAGACCCTCAATAAGTCTAGTGAGACCCTTGAGGATATGAAAAAGGACTGACTACAAATTAAGCAATCACTGACTGGAATAAAGAATATTATACAGCGATCCAACAGCTGACTAGAGGATCACAAGAATCAAGTCAAAGATTTGAAGTACAAAGAAGTAAAAAATACCCACTGGAAAAGCAAAAAGAAAAAATCCAAAAATATGAAGATAGTGTAAGGAGCCTCTGGGACAACTTCAAGCACATCAACATCTGAATTATAGGGGTGCCAGAAGAAGAGAGAGAATAACGAGTTCATCACCACCAAACCAGTATTATATGAAATGCTGAAAGGTATCCTTTAAGAAGAGGAAGAAGAAGAAAAAGATAAAGGTAAAAATTATGAACAGCAAATACATATCTATCAACAAGTGAATCTAAAAGTCAAGTGAATAAAAAATCTGAGGAACAGAATAAACTGGTGAATATAATAAAATCAGGGGCATAGAAAGGGAGTGGACTGACAATTCTAGGGGGGAATGGGGTGTGAGGGGTGTGGGAAGAGACCTGGACAAAAATCGTACACCTATGGATGAGGACAGTGGGGGGGCGGGTAAGGGCAGAGGGTGGGGTGGGAACCGGGTGGAAGGGAGCTATGGGGGAAAAAAAGAGGAATAACTGTAATAATCTGAACAATAAAGATTTAATAAAATAAAATACAAAAAAAAACAACAAAAAAAACACAGAATGTTATCCTACCCTGCAGGGGTCAGTGGTTGAATGTTGACATAACCAGCAGGAGGTCACATTCTGATTCATGGTCAGGGCATGTGACCAGGTTGTGGGCTCAGCCCTTAGTGGGAGACAGCCAATCAATGATTCTCTCTCATCATTGATGTTTCTATCTCCCTCTCTCCCTCTCCCCTTCCTCTCTGAAATCAATAATATATTTAAGAAAAATAAATATATATATGCCTAAGTGACCATTTGACTGTTTGCTATGATGTGCACTGACCATCAGGGGGCATATGCTCAAAGCAGGGGCTGACCTCTGGTGGTCTGTGCACTCCCACAGCGGGAGTGCTACTCAACTGACCAACAGGCGCCAGATGCAGGGCTCACAGCTGACCTTCCCAGTCTGGAGACTGTAATGGAGAGGCAGCAAGACTACTGAGTAGCAGCAGACACTGCAGCAGGTGCAGTGGGACTGGGATGAGCAAGAGCAGCAGCCAGGAGCGACAGGCGGTGTTGGACTGCCAGTTTCTGCCCAATTCCTGCAGGCCATGCCAAGAGACCCCACTGGTGCACAAATCTGTGCACCAGGCCTCTAGTATAATATATAAGTATAAATATTATGTATTATATATTTATATGTACATTTTTATATTTGGGTATCACTTTTTAAGTATTTTAACGTGATAAATACTTCATACACATACATGTATGTGTATATGTATGTGTATGAATCAGTGGAAGACATACTGAGTTATATAAAATTATTGACAAAAGCAGCTTATTGATGTAGAAAACCAGCAGAAAATATAGGAACACATCTAGTTATAAAGAATGGGAACTATAAGTGGAAAAAGGTGCATGAAGACATAGAAGCTGAGTCAAGTCCAGGGAAGTTTCTAATCTCTTCTTTCAAAATAGCTGTTAAATATATTTCACTGCAATTGTACTTCAAATGATGTTAATTCTCTGATCCTATGAGATTCCATTTTGCATGGAACCTAAAAAAACTGCCTAAAATAAACTTTGCTGAGATTGAATTTAAGTACCAGACCTAATTCTTCAGTAATGAAAATCAGACAAACTGAGTGAAAATGCTGACTAAATAGAGACCTTGAGTGCCCTAGCTAACTGGAAAGGAACAAAAAGTTTGATTAATTAAAAAAGCAAACACTTCATCTTAAAATATCTAAAAATCAGACATGTGAAACTAAATACATATATAATCTAGAGGCCCGGTGCACAAAAATTTGTGCACTCAGGGGGGAGAGGGGTCGCTTAGCCCGGCCTGTGCCTCTCACAGTCTGGGACCCCTGAAAATGCTCTAAATAGAGACCTTGAGTGCCCTAGCTAACTGGAAAGGAACAAAAAGTTTGATTAATTAAAAAAGCAAACACTTCATCTTAAAATATCTAAAAATCAGACATGTGAAACTAAATACATATATAATCTAGAGGCGC
>NW_006294763.1:182712-194274 GCF_000327345.1 Myotis davidii
CCTTTTAATTTTCAGCTATTTGGTATCATCTGGTGGTTCTAGTAAACTTTAACAGCTACCCAAAATTCTCCTTGTTCTGATTCCTTATTTCTAATTTGCTATGGACAAATAGACTAGATTTTTAGAAGATTGAGTGAGCGTGTGCGTGTGTGTTTGTGTGTGTCTGTGTCTGTGTGTAATATGATTGTAAAACAGCCTTTAAAAACTCTCCCAGAAGTGCAGGAGTTTTAGTGACTGGAAACCACAGCCACATTTTGACTTCCCTGTTTCTGAACTAAGCTCCCAATAGTTGATATGCCTGGTTAAGTGACACCCTAATAAATGAGATATTAATGGACCATGATATCATATAAATTCTTTTCAATTTAAGGTTTAAGGAAATTCAAGTTTCAAGACTGGATTATTTCCATCCCCAAATTATACAACCTTGGCGTTGAATATAAATCAAATATTATTGCATGTAAAGCATAATTTAACACATAAAGAGCAAAGTATTAATTTGGAACCACAAATGTTTGGAGAAAGAAATAAAAAGGCAGTGTATTAGCAAACACTTTTCAAGGAATTATACCTGTCACACACTTCAAAGTTCTAGGTGAAACATGTCCACAGGTTCAAGCATGAAACATGTCCACAGGTTCAAGCATGCTGGGAACCCTGACTAGAGATTCCACTTCTGAAAATCAAGGGAGGAGCATTACCTCCCTAAGTTTTAAAATTCCCTTAGTTAATTCTGAACCAGGGTTGCAAACAACAAGGAATAAACTTTCCACATTACTACTCCCATCTAATTACTGCTTTCCCCATTTTATATTAATACTAGAGGCCCAGTGCACAAAACTCGTGCACTTGGGGGGGGGTCCCTCAGCCAGGCCTGTGCCCTCTCACAGTCTGGGAGCCCTTGGGGGATGTCCGACTGATGGCTAAGGCCTGCTCCCTGTGCGAGGAGCGGGCCTAAGCCATCAGTCAGATAACCTTAGCGCTGCCATGGAGGCAGGAGAGGCTGTGAGCCCAGCTCAGGGTTTTTGGCTGGGCGGTGCTCCCCCTGTGGGAACGCACTGACAACCAGGGGGAAGCTCCTGCATTAAGCATCTGCCCCCTGGTGGTCAGTATGTGTCATAGCAACCAGTAATTCCGCTGTTCAGTCTGTTTGCATATTAGCCTTTTATTATATAGGACTAGAGGCCCGGTACATGAAATTTGTGTACTGGGGGGGGGGGGTCGTTCCTCAACCCAGTCTGCACCCTCTCCAATCTGGCACCCCTTGGGAGATGTCCAACTGCCAGTTTAGGCCTGATGGGATCAGGCCTAAACCCGCTGTCGGACATCTCTCACAATCCGAGACTGCTGGCTCCCAACTGCTCGCCTGCCTGCCTGCCTGCCTGCCTGATTGCCACTAACCACTTCTGCCTGCCAGCCTGATAACCCCCTAACCACTCCCCTGCCAGCCTGATTGACACCTATCTGCTCCCCTGCCAGCTCCATCACCCCCAACCGCCTTCCCCTGCTGGCCTAGTTGCCTCCAACTGCTATCCTCTGCAGGCCTGGTCCCCCCAATTGTCCTCTCTTGCCAGCCTCGTCGCCCCTAACTGCCCTCCCCTGCTGGCTAGGTCACCCCTAACTGCCCTCCCCTGCTGGCTAGGTCACCCCTAACTGCCCTCCCCTGCTGGCTAGGTCACCCCTAACTGCCCTCCCCTGCTGGCTAGGTCACCCCTAACTGCCCTCCCCTGCTGGCTAGGTCACCCCTAACTGCCCTCCCCTGCTGGCTAGGTCACCCCTAACTGCCCTCCCCTGCTGGCTAGGTCACCCCTAACTGCCCTCCCCTGCTGGCTAGGTCACCCCTAACTGCCCTCCCCTGCTGGCTAGGTCACCCCTAACTGCCCTCCCCTGCTGGCTAGGTCACCCCTAACTGCCCTCCCCTGCTGGCCTCATGGCCCCCAGCAGCCCCCCTGCCAGCCTGCTCACCCCCAACTGCCCCCTCTGCCAGCTTGATCACCCCCAACTTCCCTCCCCTCCTGGCCTGATGAGGGGGACATCACCTCTGCCTCGGCCCCGCCACCATGGCTTTTGCCTGCTTGATTATCCCTAACCATTCTGCCTGCTGGCCTGCTCTACCCCAACTACCCCACCCCCCACCCCTCACAGGCCTGATCGCCCCTAACTGCCCTACCCTGCCGGCCTCATGGCCCCCAACTGCCCTCCCCTGCTGGCCTCATGGCCCCCAGCAGCCCCCCTGCCAGCCTGCTCACCCCCAACTGTCCCCTCTGCCAGCTTGATCACCCCCAACTTCCCTCCCCTCCTGGCCTGATGAGGGGGACATCACCTCTGCCTCGGCCCCGCCACCATGGCTTTGTCTGGAAGGACATCCAGAAGGTCTCCCAGTCTAATTAGCATATTACCCTTTCATTAGTATAGATTGTTGGATAACACTTTCTCAATAAGCTTGTGGATTATCTTTTCATATTATAGCATATGAAATAACTAAAAGCACATTTTTGCAGGTGTCTTTCTACACCTAAAATAAAATGTAATGTTTTTAAAGCCCCCATAATAGGCATTTTTATTACTTATAAAAACAATTTCTTACATTTTCAGGGTTAGTTTTACTGCAAAAGTCACCTACTGCAATTGGTGCAGTATTATTATATGGCACAGCTTGAGTTGGCAAGATACTGTTGGAGTTTCTAAGTGGAGTTGTATTTGTCCTTACAAAGTAAATTGTCTCCATTGCAATGAACTGCAATGATTTGTGATCTCAAATATGAAAATGTCATAATTCTTCCCCTTGCAAAGCCATCCTGCAATCAACAATTAACATGCTTGTTGGAAGAAAGATCACTAAACTGATATTATTAATTCAATGTCACACTAAAATCAAGTTTATTATTATTGCACTAACAAATCTTGAAGTAAACATGTAGCCTTTACCTGGTAAAAACATATGGCAAAGTTTTCTCAAAAGGGTGGTCGAATAGGCGGATGTGTCCTGCAACTTCTTACAGAGTAGACAGAAGGAACACACTAAATCGAATAACATCCACCCAGAATTGGTGAATTAAACACAGCTGGTGAGACAATCCTCAGCTGGTGAGACAAATCTGGAGAACAGTAGGATCAGGGATTTGGGCTGGAGAAAAGCACGGCCACTGGGATGAAGGGATCTAAAGGAACCTGTGCTGCACCAAGTCTGCGTCCCTTGGGGACACAGGTAACACTCGACTGTGGAAGGGGGTCCACAGTGCTGCTGGCAGCCAGGTATTCTAGATCTAAGCCCACAGTCATGAGAGGCTATGCTCAGAAAGGCAGTCTGAAGAACTGCCCAAGCCTCATGGTACTGAGGGGAGAGAAACTTGCAGTGATGCGATTGTTTTGCCTTTATATTTTCCTGGCTTTTATTTGCTAAACCCAGTTGATAGGACCTTTATATTACAAACACTCACCAAGGCTGTGATGCAGGTGGAGGTGCATCCACAAAATACCACGTGTGGGCGCACACATACAGTGCGATGGAAACTTTGTAGCCCATGTGCAGAAATCGGCATTTTGTGAAAGAGCCACACACAAGGGGCCAAAGAGTCGCATGTGGCTCACGAGCCGTAGTTTGCCAAGCCGCAGTTTGCCGACCACTGGACTAGACCAATAGAGCAACACCCCCACCTGAAGCCCGTGTCAGAAATAGACACTTGAGTAAATAAGAATGAAAGCAGGCAGACAAAGAGGGCAGGTTGGTCTGACCTGCCTGCAACCAAGGCTGTGGCGACAGACAAAGAGGAGCTGTGGATCACTGAGAACTTCAACATGGTTCTGATTACCTATCAGGAAACTGAGAAGTGGCAGAGAGAACGGTAGAGAGGGGTCTTAAACCAGCACCCATGGGACATAAAAACTTGGCTGAAACAAATGAAACCTTTTTTTTTATGTTTTACTTTAAAAAATTGTTTTTCTTTATCTATTTTTATAATCTTTTACTTTTTGTGTGTTTCATTCTATTTTTATTTTTGATCGTTTTACTTTTTTTATTTTTTTCCACCTTTTCTTCTTGATGTCTCCCTTTTGTATCCTGTTTTTCTTCCCCTATACCTTCTCTCTTCTTTGTTTACCCCTTGTTAAAACTGATCTTGTTTACTGCTTTATTGACATGTTATTATTATTGTCGTCTCTGTTGGCTTACTCATGTATCTAATTTCCTCTCCCCTGTTCCATGTCCATGCATTAGCCAATTTTTTTAAGCTTTTGTTTTTCCTCTCCTCTATTGCTCTCTTCTTCTCCTAATTGCTTAACTAGTTTCACTCAGTAAGTTCAAGCCTATATGATCTCTCCTCTATTCTCCTTTTCCAAAAATAGATAAATATATAAATTTTTTAATTGTTTTTTAAATTTCTTTTGATTATTTTGTTAATTTTCTTCTTATCCACTCATTCTCTTTCAAACTCCTCTATACTGAACTGTGAAAATTCCCCTATTCATTTAATTCCTTAACCTTACTTTCTGGATATAAGTTCTGCCTCTACAGATTCTGTCCCTCCTTTTTACTGGATTTTTGTTGTTTGCATTGTTTTGGTTTGTTTGTTTTGCGGTGTTTTCACACCATATGTGTATATTTTCCCCCTTCTTTTGTTTTGTCTTTCTCTCTTTCTTTCATTTTACTGATATAGTTTTTGCTCTCTTTTCTCTCTCCTAATTCTCTTTTCTCTGGTGGTCACTTTTATTTGGGTTATCAATGTCATGATTACATTCGTGTTTTGTTCCTTTTGCGTCATGTCTTGCTGAGTTGTATTTTGTGTTGTTCGGTCAATGTGCCAGAGAGTGAGCCACATAAACAGAATACCTGAGAGACTCCATCCACGAATAGACAATAACACTCAAGACCCAACTACACCACAAGAACCCAAATATCCCAAGTAGGGGGCATACCTAGAATACCTAGCCCAGAAGACCTGAGAGATTGCACCACCGTGTCCCAAAATACATCTACTATAAGACAAACTCAACATAATCTAGGTGACATAGAAGTTTGATCTAATACAGAGAAACAAACACAAAGGAAAAACAAAAATGGGGAGACAGAGAAAGAAAAGGAGGAATCGCCACAAAAAGGAAATAAATGAAATGGAGGCAAGCAATTTTTCAGACAAAGAATTCAGAGCAATGGTTATAAACATGCTGAAAAGGATCGAATACAAATTCAACAACATGTATAAGAATCCAGAGGAAATGAAGAAGAACCAAGAAGAAATGAAGAATGACATTGCTGCAATAAAGAACACAATGAAAAGTATCAACAGTAGACTAGAAGATGGGGACCACATCAGGGGGCTAAAAGAAAAGGTAGAAAAAACACCTAGGCAGAGCAGCAACAGGGAAGAAAATTAAAAAGCAGAAAAAGAGCGTAAAGGAGCTTTGGGACAACATGAAAAGAAACAACATCAGCATATTAGGGGTGGCAGAAAGAGAGGAAACTGCACAAGGAATAAAATACCTGTTTGAAGAAATAATAACAGAAAGCTTCACTGATAATGGGAAGAAAAAACTCAAACAAGTTCAAGAAGCACACAGAGTCCCAAACAAGATGAACGCAAAAAAGACTGACAGCAAGACACATCATAATTAAATTGGCAAACACCAAAGACAAAGTAAGAACCTAAAAGGCTGTCAGAGGGAGACAGAAAGTTGCCTACAAGGAATCTCCCATTAGACTATAAACTTATTTCCCAACAGAA
The DNA here is from genome assembly GCF_000327345.1 of Myotis davidii. Classification (NCBI taxonomy): domain Eukaryota; kingdom Metazoa; phylum Chordata; class Mammalia; order Chiroptera; family Vespertilionidae; genus Myotis; species Myotis davidii. The sequence continues at coordinate 188,433 of NW_006294763.1, forward strand.
ACACACAGGGCAAAAGGGAGTGGGATGAAATATACAAAGTGATACAAAGCAAGGACCTGAATCCAAGAATATTATATCCAGCAAGGTTACAATTAAAAATTGAAGGTGAAATTAGGAGTTTTACAGACAAAATAACGGGTAAGGGATTTTATTACCACCAAGCCAGAAATGCAAGAAATGCTAAAGGGGCTGCTGTAAAAGGAAGAAATAGGAAGGGAAGAAGGAACACAGGCATAAAGAATACAAATAGTGACAAAAAAGAATATAAAAATAATAACCTTAAATATAAATGTATTAAATGCTCCAAAGACATAGGGTAACTCAATGGATAAGAAAACATGACCTATATATCTGCTGTCTACAAGATAGCCACCTCAGAACAAAGGACTCACACAGACTGATAGTGAAGGGATAGAAAAAAATTTTCAGGCAATTGGAAATGACAACAAAAAAAGAGCTGGCGTAGCAATACTTGTATCTGACAAAATAGACCTCAAAGTGAAGGCCATAACAAGAGATAAGGAGGGCCACTTCATAATACTAAAGGGAGCAGTCCAACAAGAGGATATAAGTCTTGTAAACATATATGCGCCAAATACAGGATCACCAAAACAATTAAAAAAAACTTCTGGAAGATATCAAGGGTGACACTGACATCAATACAAACATAGTAGGGGATTTTAATAGCCCACTGACATCACTGGATAAATCCTCTAAATAAAAAATCAACAAAGAAACATCAATCCTAAATGACTCACTAGATCAAATGGAATTAATTGACATCTTCAGAACATATCACCCCAAAGCTACAGAACATACAGTCTTCTCAAGTGCACATGGGAGATTTTCAAAGATAGAATACATATTGGGACACAGGCAAAGGCTCTTCAAATTCAAGAAGACTGAAATCATTTCAAACATCTTCTCAGATCACAATGGCATAAAACTAGAAATCAACTACAATAAAAACACTGAAAAAAATCAAACACTTGGAAGCTAAATAGCATGCTATTAAACAATGATTGGGTTACAAAAGAGATCAAAGAAGAAATAGAAAGCATCCTGGTAACAAATGACAATGAAAATTCAACAATCTAAAATCTATGGAACACAGTGAAAGTAGTCCTGAGAGGGAAATTCATAGCTCCACAGGCCTACCTCAAAAAATAAGAAAAAAGCACTAACCAGTTTGGCTCAGTGGATAGAGTGTTGGCCTGCATACTGAAGGGTCCCAAGTTCAATTGCAGTCAAAGGCATATACCTTGGTTTTGGGTACATTCCCAGTAGGGGTTGTGAAGGAGGCAGCTGATTGACCCAAGTTCATGCAGTCAAAGGCATATACCTTGGTTTTGGGTACATTCCCAGTAGGGGTTGTGAAGGAGGCAGCTGATTGATATTTCTCATCAATGTTTCTAACTCTCTATCCCTCTCCCTTCCTCTGTAAAAACTCAATAAAATATATTTTTTAAAAATAAAAAAATGGTAATAAATTATCTAAACCTACAACTAAAAGAATTAGAAAGAGAGCAACAAGAAAAACTCAGAGCATGCAAAAAGAAGGAAATAATAATGATCACAGTGGAAATAAATGACACAGAGACAAAAAAGGGGGGGGGGGACAATTATAAAGATCTATAAAAGCAAGAGCTGGTTCTTTTGGTTCTTTGAAAGGTTAAACAAGATTGATGAACCTCTAACCAGGTTCACCAAAAAACAGAGAGGACCCAAATAAACAAGATAAAAAATTAAAGAGATGAAGTAATAACAAACACTACAGAAATACCAAGGATTGTAAAAGAAATACTACGAACAACTCCACTCCAAAAAATTGGAAAACCTAGACAAAATCTGCATCGTCTTAGAAAAATACAAACTTCCAAAACCCAATCAGGAAGAATCAAAAAACCTGAATAGGCCGATAACAACCCATGAAATTGAAGCAGTAATAAAAAAAATCTTCCAGCAAACAAAAGCCCTGGTCCAGATGGCTTTACAGGGGAGTTTTACCAAACATTCAAAGAACTAAAACCTATCCTCCTCAGACTTTTCCAAAAAAAATCCAGAGGAAGGAATACTTCCAAGTTGTTTCTATGAAGCTAGCATTATCCTAACTCCAAAACCAGATAAAGACACTACAAAGAAAGATAATTATAGGCTAATGGCGCTAATGAACCTAAACGCTAAAATCCTCAAAAAATTCTAGCAAATCAGACCCAGCATTACATTAGAAAGATTATACAGCATGACCAAGTGGGATTTATTCCAGGGATGCAAGGCTAGTACAGTATCCTCAAATCAATAAATGTGACACATCACATAAACAAATTGAGAGACAAAAATCACATAATCCTATCAATTGATGCAAAAACAAACAAAAAAAACCACAAGGCTCCATTGTATGTTCTTGCCTCCTTTGTCAAATATTAATTGAGCATATTGGTTCAGGCCAATTTCTGGGCTCTCTATTCTATTCCATTGATCTATATGCCTATTCCTGTCTAGGGTGGGGGGAAAAATGGACACATATGTAATACCCTTTGTAATACTTTAAGCAATAAAAAAAAATCAAAAAAAAATAAAAGGAAAAAAAACAAAAAAAAAAACAAGGCATTTGACAAAATCCAACACCCTTTCCTGATAAAAACTGTCAGCAAAGTGGGAATAGAGGGATGGTACTGCAATATAATAAAATCCTTAAATGAAAAACCTACAGCCAACATCATACTCAATGGGCAAAAACTAAAACCATTGCCCCTAAGAACAGGAACAAGACAGGGGTGCCCACTTTCACCATTCCTGTTCGACATAGTACTGGAAGCGCTAGCCATAGCAATCTGACAAGAAGAAGAAATAAAAGGCATCCAAATGGGAAAAGAAGAAGTAAAATTGTCATTATTTGCAGATGACATGATATTGTACATAGAAAAATCTAAAGAATCCATCAAAAAAATACTAGACTTAAATGAATTTAGCAATGTAGCTGAATACAAAATTAATATGCAGAAATCTATGGCAGTTTTATACACCAATAATGAACTCATAGAGAAACTAAAAAAACAATCCCATTTACCATTGCACACACACAAAAAATTAAGATACCTAGGAATAAATTTAACAAAAGAGGTAAAAAAAAAAAACTGTACTCAGAAAACTACAGGACATTGAAAAAAAGAGATAGAGGAAGACATAAACAAATGGAAGAATATACCATATTCATGGATTGGTAGAATCAACATCATTAAAATGTCCATACCACCCAAAGCAATTTATAGATTCAATGCAATCTCCATTAAAATACCAATGGCATATTTCACAGACCTAAAACAACCTGTCCAAAAATTCATCAGGAATAAAAGAAATACCCCGAATAGCCACAGCAATCATGAGAAAGAAGAGCAAAGTTGGAGGGATCAAAATACAACATATCAAGCTATATTACAAAAGCACTGTTCTCAAAACTACCTGGTACTGGAACAAGAACAGACATATAGACCAGTGGAACAGAACAGAGAACCCAGAAATTGACCCAAGCCATTATGCTTAATTAATATTTGACAAAGGAGGCAAGAGCATACAATGGAGCCAAGACAGTCTGTTCAATAAATGGTGTTGGGAAAATTGGACAGACACATGCAAAAAAAAGAAAGAAAGAAAGAACTAGACCACCAATTTACACCATACACAAAAATAAGCTCAAAATAGATAAAGGACTTAAACCTAAGAAGGAAAACCATAAAAATATTAGAAAATTCTATAGGCAGCAAAATATCAGACAGATGCCATAGCAATATCTTTACCGATACAGCTCCTAAGGCAATGGAAACTAAGGAGGAAACAAACAAATTGGACTACATCAAAATAAAAAGCTTCTGCACAGCAAGAGAAACCATCAGTAAAACAAGAAAGCTTACTGCATGGGAGAACACATTTGCCAACGTTATCTCCAATAAGGGTTTAATCTGCAATTTTACAGGGAACTCATACAACTTAATGAAAGAGTGAAATTCCAATCAAAAAGTGGGCAAAGGGAAACCCAAGATGGTGGTATAAGTAAACACCTGTACTTGTCGCCTCCCACATCCACATCAAAATTACAACTAAAATACAGAACTATCATCCAGAACTGCAGGAAAGCTGGCTGAGTGTAACTACTACAACTAGAGAGGAAAGAAGAAAGCGCATTGAGACTGGTAGGATGTATGGAGGTGCAGAACAGGCTGTGCCACTTTTTTAATCGGGAGAGAGATTGCCTCTTTGGAGGCCGCCTGGAGGAGCAAGGAGTCCCAGCCCCACACCAGACCCAGCCCAGGGTCCCAGAGCTGGGAAAGAAGTCCCTACGGGCCGTAAGAACTACGGACTGTAAAAACCAGTGTGGACTGGGGTTGAGTGACACACAGGCTGCTGGAGACCCAGCTGCTCCTCTTTAAAGGCTGGCCTAGACCCAGCTGCCCCTCTTAAAATGCAGGCACCACAAACTGAATTTACAAGCTCCCGCTTGCTCTGAGCTCCAGTGCCAGGTGAGGTTCTGGGTGACCCATACACATACAGGGAGAAACTGGATTGTCTGACATCGGGACAAGAATGTGGGGGTGGCTTTCTTCCAGAAAGTGGTGCTCACAGCAATCATTGTTCCCGTGCTGGGACCTCCCAGGTGCAGGGCTGACTGGCACCTATTTTTGTTTGCTCCACCCTGGAGTTTCCCTGAGACCCTGCACCACCCAATTTACAACCCCACCTGAGCTGTAGGCAGTGGCTTTTGCATATGAATGGCCTGTTCTTTCTCAGCCTACAATCTGTCAAACAAGCTACAGCTGGGTCAGAGAGTCCCAAAGCTATCAATAAAAGGCCCAAGGCTGCCACCAGCACCAGCCTGCCTTGCTTCACAGCTGGGCCTCATCCAAACCCATACAAAGAGGAGGATCTACAGATCTGCAGATCTCTCTGTAGCTCCTGCTGGGTGGTCCCAGGCAGTAGCTGAGTTTGCACCTCCTTGGAGATCCAAGAGCCAGTGTACCCAGTGGTCAGTGTGAGACCATAGCAGATTACAACTCTTCACATCCATAAGTGACACACTCAAGGGGCAGACTCAGTGAGCACCAAAGTCCTACTGAAGCAAGTCCTTCCCCATAAGGGTGTCTCCTGCACAGCAACTCTCTAACTGTAGTCACTGCTGGTCCCCTCAGCCAATTGGCCTAGAGGTCAATTCCTCCCAGGGATACCAACAGCTATCAAGGCTCAACTATAAAAAGACTGTGCACACAGCCCACAATGGGGTGCACCAAGAGTGTCCACCTCAGGTTATTGAGGAGGCTGAGCCACTGGGCCCTACAGGACACATACTATACAAGGCCATTCTATCAACTCAAGGAGACTTAGCAGCTATCCAATACATAGAAACAAACACAGGAAAGCAGCCAAAATGAGGAGACAAAGAAACATGTCACAAATGAAAGAACAACGAATTCTCCAGAAGAAGAGATCAATGAAATGGAAATTAAAAACTTATCAGACATACAGTTCAGAAAAATGATGACAAAGATGCTCAACAGAATGAGAAAAGTATTGGTAACTATGAAGAATGACATAGAACAGTGATGGCGAACCTTTTGAGCTCAGCGTGTCAGCATTTTGAAAAACCCCAACTTAACTCTGATGCTGTGTCACATATAGAAATTTTTTGATATTTGCAACCATAGTAAAACAAAGACTTATATTTTTGATATTTATTTTATATATTTAAATGCCATTTAACACAGAAAAATCAACCAAAAAAAATGAGTTCGTGTGTCACCTCTGACACGCGTGTCATAGGTTCACCATCACTATCCTAGTGGGTGGGGCG
>NW_006294763.1:194630-199622 GCF_000327345.1 Myotis davidii
CCCATCTCGCCCAGACCCAATCAGCCAGACCCCAGCAGCAAGCTAACCTACCAGTTGGAGCCTCTGCCCCTGGTGGTCAGTGCACATCATAGCGACTGGTCAAACGGTTGACTGAAGGGTTGGACACTTAGCATATTATGCTTTTATTATATAGGATTATATAGGTTATGCATTACCTATAGACACAGACTATACGGTGGCAAAGGCCTGGGACAGGGCAGGAATGGGTTGGAGCGGGGAAATGGGTGGGAAAAAAGAGGGACATCTGTAATAATATAAACAATAAAGACCAAAAGAAATAAAAAATAAAAGTGGGCAAAGGACCTAAATAGACACTTTTAACATGGAACTGGAACAGACTGCTGATTCTTAAAGGGATGGGGGTGTGGGGGCATGGGAAGAGATTAGACAAAGATCTTATATTCATGTATGCATTACCTATGGACAAGACAATAGGTGGCGAGGGCCTGGGGTGGGGTGGGAACCGGGTGGAGGGAAGCTATGGGAAGAAAAAAAGAGGGACATCTGTAATAATCTCAACAATAAAGATTAATTTTAAAAAAAAAGAAAAGGGGAGGGAGAGAGAGAGAAACCAATCAAAAAAAATGGGCAAAGGACCTAAATAGACACTTTTCAAAAGAGGACATACAGAATCCCAAGAGACATATGAAAACATACTCAGTCACTAATCATCCAAGAAATGCAAATCAGAATGACAATGAGGTATCATCTCACACCTGTTCAGAATGACTATCATCAACAAATCAACAAATGGCAAATGCTGGAGAGAATGTGGAGAAAAAGGAGCCCTTGTGCAGTGCTGGTAGGAATGCAGAGTGGTGCAGCCACTGTGGAAGACAGTATGGAGTTTATTCAAAAAAATTAAAAATGGAACTCCCATTTGACCCAGTAATCCCACTGCTAGGACTATATCCCCAGAAATCAGAAACACTAATCAGAAAGGATATATGCACCCCTAAGTTCATAGCTAGATTTAGAAACAGCTTAAATGTCAATCAACAGATGAGTGGATTAAAAAACTGTGGTACATCTACACAATGGAATACTAAGCAGCTGTAAAAAAGAAGGAACACTTACCATTTGCAACAGCATGGATAGATCTGGAAAGCATTTTTCTAAACTACATTAGCCAGTCGGAGAAAGATAAATATCACATGATCTCACTCAGTCAAACCTCAGAGGGAAAGCAGGGGAGGTGGGGTAAGAGATCAACCAAAAGACCTGTATGCATGCACATTAGAATAACCAATGGACACCGACTCTGGGGTGGTGGGGGCTTGTCCTTGGGGATGGGAGTGGTTGGGGAGGGGTTGGTGGGGAAAAAGGAAACATGCAATATTTTATAAAAAAATATCGCAATACATTTTAAAATATGTTATGACTGCCCTGGCCGGTTTGGCTCAGTGCATAGAGCGTCGGCCTGCGGACTGAAGAGTCCCAGGTTCAATTCCAGTCAAGGGCATGTACCTTGGCTGCAGGTGCATTCCCAGTAGGGAATGTGCAGGAGGCAACTGATCGATGTTTCTCTCATCGATGTTTCTATCTCTATCCCTCTCCCTTCTTCTCTGTAACTACCAATTTGTACTATTGGCTCACTGAGAAGATGCACATCTGAGACTTCAATGTCTCTGCCATGCATGGAGATATGGACCAAAAGGAATGAAATGTAACCATTTCATTCTGGCTTTAGCAGATTACCACTGACCTGCTGGCCAGAGGCAGTGACATGCAGCAGGTTTCTTTAGTCATCAACTGACCTTCCACCAACAGGGAAAACTATATCCACAGAATCGGCCGGGGTGGATGTTTTAGCCATAAAGGTGTGGCTTATAATATGGAGACAGAAGACAAGAGGACTCTTCGAGACATCGAGACCTTCTACACCACCTCCATTGAGGAGATACCCCTCAATGTTGCTGACCTCTTCTGAGTGGGGCTGGTCTATCTCATCCCAGTCAGGGTCCTCAGTCCTTGGCAGGCAGAGGAGCAGGAGAGTGGAGGGAAGGGATGACAAGATGCCATTTTTTTTTCTTTTTCTCTTTTTTCCCTTTGAATATATGTCACTTTTTGAGGCAAAGAAGGAACCATGAACAATTTACCCTTTTCTTTGGGGTAGGCTCATGCCCCAGGCACTGTTTCTTCTTCCAAAAAGACTATTCTACTTCCCTAACCTAGTCAACCTCCAAATCCCAGAGACTCCCTGCTCCAGCCAAATTCCTCTGAAAATGACTCAAACGGGCTATAATGTCACTCAACCTCATTTACTGGTCTGTAGGGAGAACCCCTGAGTTAGGTGGCCCAGGGGATTGTCCCCATGTAGGGGGAGCAGGGAAGAAAAAATAGCAGCCATTTTTATATTGTTTTGTATGGTATTTATTGATTCAGGAAACAAAATTTTGAATAAAATTACTTGGAAACAAACAAAAAAAGGTTCCAAAGGACAAGACCAATGACACAATATACACTTGTTTAAAAAGTAACTTCTACAGTAATATAACTTTCCTTCAGAACTACTTGAAGAACTATATTCTTCAAGTCGCAAACACTGAATAAAAACATGCTTATTACTTACTAGTCAATCTAATACCAAATCTGAATCACTGAAATGAAGGTTGGATTTTGCAGTATCAATATTTTCCACACCCATGTTAATTGTATTTCAAAATTAATTCTTATATTTTCTGCAAAAATATAATTCTTGCCCTAACTGGTATGGCTCAGTGTGTAGAGCGTCATCCTATGGACTCAAGGGCCCCAGGTTCAATTCCGGTCAAGGGCATATCCTTGGTTGGTGTGCAGGAGGCAGCTGATCAATGTTTCTCTCTCACTGATGTTTCTCTCTATCCTTTTCCCTCCTGCTCTGTAAAAAAATCAATAAAAATTTATTTAAAAAATATATATGTAATTCTTGGTTGAGGAAAATATGACTAAAGGTAATGACTTACCAAATAGTTATGTACCTGTGGCCAAAAATACTCAACTGGAGGATAGAAAATAATGTCTGCTTTATTTATTAATTTTTTTATTTTTGTTAATCCTCACCTGAGGATATTTTTCCATTGATTTTTAGAGAGTGGAAGGGAGGGGAAGAGACACAGAAATATCAATGTGAGAGAGACACATCAATTGGTTAACGCCTGCATGCACTCAAAGGGGGCCAGGGGTAGAGCTTGCAACAGAGATATGTGACCTTAACCAGAACAGAACCTAAGGCCCTTTAGTTGGCAGGCAGATGCTCTATCCACTGAGCTCAAAGATTAGTGCTAATATTTGTTTTTCTATGTGCAAATTTCCTTCAGCAGGTGAGAGATTAACTGGAAAATGGGAGGATCAACATTGCATACTTGGATAGCAAATTTTTAAAATAAAATCATGGACTCTGAAATTTCTAGTTGTAGAGAGTAATGATTAATGGTTCACAGAGGAATTAAAAAAGGACATGATTAAGTAAAGTTAGTTTATTTTACCTGCAGCTCCTGCAATATAAACTGAATGTAAATGCTGATAGTGAGACATATAAAGAAGAATTACTGGTAAATGTCAAAACATCATGCCTTCCAATCCATCTTCCATGAACTTCTTATAAAGTGCCATAAATTTGGCCACAAATGCTTCCAAGTGATAAATGGCTTTACTACCCAGCTGCAGACGATGTTCATAGTAAGCTGCCATCTGGGCCACTTCTCCTTTCAGTTGTCCATCACAATTATGTAAAAGCTCTGAGAGAAGGCCCTAAAGAAAGATAACTAGTAATTAAAAAATTATTTAAAAAGGATATTAGCCAAACAAGGTTTATTTCTCATTCAAAACAGAAGTAAATCTTAAGTTAAATATGTTGAGAACTACATGATGCATATCCTTCAGGTCTCAAACACTTAATGAAAACATGCTTCAAGTGAAACATGTTCTTTTCTTATGTGTGAAATCCTTAATTTTTTATATTCATCCAAAAGCAAAAAAACAAAGTGTACTTTTCTATAATGTAAAAATGTGGCAATTATTTAGCATAATTCAATACTTAAATGTACAAGGACTCAAAGATATAAGTACAAAGATGCTTATTACAACATTAATTATAATAATCTATATGGCAACCTAAAGTTCCACCAATACAGACCACATTTAAAAAAATACAACTATAATATACAATGGAATCCCATTCATACATTAAAAACAGTAAGGTAGCCCAGCCAGCATAGCTCAGTGGTTGAGAGTTGACCTATGACCCAGGAGATCACGGTTTGATTCCTGGTCAGGGCACATGCCCAGGTTGCGGGCTCAATCCCCAGTGTAGGGCATGCAGGAAGCAGCTGGTCAATGACTCTCTCTTATTATTGATGTTTCTATCACTCCCTCTCCCTTCCTCTCAGAAATCAATAATAAAAATATATTTTAAAAAAAGAGAGTAAGGTAAATATGGACTGTCATGAACCAACACACATTACAATGTTGAATGAGAAACACAGTGCAGAAGACTGTCAAGGTTTGTGAAACTACACACACACACACACACACACACACACACACACACACACACTATGGGCTTACAGACAGTCCTCGGTTATGTCAGACTCAACATACGTCATTTCATGGTTACATCACCATCTTCCATTTATTTATTAAAAAAGTTCAGTCATTTCGACATATGTACATACCAGTGGCCCAGTGCACGAAATTCATGCAGGGGAGAGGGTGTGTTCCTCAGCCTGGCCTGCACCCTCGCCAATTTGGGACCCCTCAAAGGATGTCCTACTGCCAGTTTATAGGGATCAGGCCTAAACCAGCAGTCGGACATCCCTCTCGCAATCCAGGACAACTGGCTCCTAACCGCTCACCTGCCTGTCTGCCTGATCACCACTAACTACTCTGCCTCCCTGCCTGGTTGCACCTAACTGCTCTCCCCTGCCAGCCTGGTCCCACAAACTGCTCTCCCCTGTTGGCCTGGTTGCCCCTAACTGCCTCAGCCTTGGC
>NW_006294763.1:199878-200780 GCF_000327345.1 Myotis davidii
CTATTAATATAGATATATTTGTCTGTAAATATGATTATGATTGCAGATATGAGAAGGACCAGGTAAAATTTTGTAGAATGGGCCTTTTATTACAGATGGTTTGCCATGGAAGCATTTTTTCTAAAGAAGTAAAAATTACTTAAAAAATTGTTTCAGGAAGACTTTGAGAAATTTACAGTATCTGCATTTCTTCCAAGAAAAGTTGTCACTTTTATGCCAAAGAATTATTTGTATGCTTTGTATGTCAGCATTGGGCCACTGTGACTGGGGGCACTTAGCTTGACTTGAGAGTAATTATCTGGCTTACTGGCTGGGAGGAAGGGTGTGCGGCAGAGGAGATAAATACTGGGTTCTGGATTATTCATAGATTATTGACTTTCTGATTGATTGTGCAAGCCCCTCCTTTTATTGATGTCCACCTTCTATTGACAGACATCTACCCTGGGAGAGAAATGAGATGAAACTCTCTTTCTTTTCATTGTAAAAAGCATTTGAATTCCTAAGGTGTGATAAGGCCTCCCAGCCACATCCACAGTCAAAGTACACATTTCATGGAGGATGTTCCCACTCTTGAATAAATTAAAACAATTTTTTTCTTTTAATTTCAACTTTCTTCTATAACTGTTTCTTGTAACTTAAAAGCTATTTTTGAAACTACTTCCAAAGCTTTTCAAGCTGTGTATGTCCTTGGAATGAAATTATAAGTAAGAATTGAGACTGGGTGGTGTGACTCAGTGGTTGAGCATCGACCTATGAACCAGGAAGTCACAGTTTGATTCCAGGTCAGGCCACATGCCCCAGTTGTGGGCTTGATCCCTAGTACGGGGCGTGTAGGAGGCAGGCGATCAATGATTCTCTCTCATCGTTGATGTTTCTCTCTCTCTCCCTCTCCCTTCCCCTCT
>NW_006294763.1:200833-203585 GCF_000327345.1 Myotis davidii
ATATATTTTAAAGAGAGAGAAGAGTGTATATGTTTGTAAATAAGAAAACATGTATTTGATGCTCTTAGAAAGTCTTATTTTCTTTCATTAAAACTTGTACAGTATAGGGAACTCCATAGATTCTCTTCATTTAAAGAAAGTTAGAGGGAAAGGTACTAATCCAGAGTTCCTTGGGAAAAGGTGTCACTTATAAATTATTTTATGTTTATTTTTTTTAATCAAAAGCTGAAATATTTTCTATTCAGAAAATATATTTGGATCTAAATATCTTCTATAATTTTAACACCAAAATATCAATTTAAATATTTTAAAAATGGTTGCCCCCTAAATAGCTATGCACTACTAGTAAAATCAAACCATAAACAGACCAGTCTCTATGAAGTCTGAATTCCAGGCTCTAGCACACCTATTATAATTATCAGATGAAAATTAAATTCTTTCCAGAGAAATATAACATCATTCAGAACCTCTAATTTTTTTATATTAGGTAACTCATTAAATCAAAAACTGTAAAACATATCTAAATATAATACAGAATTATCTAAAACCAACAAAAAATAAAAAATAGACTCAATAAATGTTTTTAACTGCTGATTGGATAAACAACTGTTTTCTTCCTTGCCAAGTAAGAGAGCTGTTGTGAACTTTTCAGTGATGCCTTCCCCAGGATATTTGCAGATGTGGTTGGGAAAAGTCATTTCATCCCTGACCTTTGCATGTCAGGTGCTGGGGTGCCGGGGTGCCGCCTCGCCTGTGCCCCGGCTCTCCGATCCCGATGTGGCTCTCTCCCCCTCCGATCGCCATGGCGACCACCAGACCGCAGGTCTCTCTCCCTCCAATCGCCATGGCGACCACAGGATGCAGGCCAGGCGGCACCCCTGGCCCTGGGGGTGCTGCCTGGCCTGGCCCCGGCTCTCTCCCCCTCTGATCGCCATGCAATCACAGGGCCGCCTTTGCCCTGCCACCCAGCTCTTGCTTGCTGCCTAGGTTTCTGATCACTGTTCTTCCATCCTTCCCCTTTTATCTCCCATCATGCCTACGTATGCAAATAACTGCCATCTTTGTTGGCGGTTAACCGCCATCTTTGTTGGCAGTTAATTTGCATATCGCCCTAATTAGCCAGTGGGAAGCATAGTGGAGGTACGGTTAATTACCCTTTTTGTCTTTTATTAGATTAGATGTGCTTTATGTTTTTTATTATTTATTTACCACAAGTAAAAGTCAGGAATTATCTTTTAAATTTTTTTACTGTTTCACTTCATTACTGCTGTGTATGTGCTCTATGTGAGTGACATAGGTGCTTATGTAGGTGGGTTCGACTTACGGCGAAAATCGTGTTATGTTCCGCCGTAGGAACAGATCTCCGAGGTAACTCGAGGACCTACTGTATTTCCATGTGAACAGAACAGAGGTCTGTTAAAACTGGTTATCCTTATGGAAGTGAAAGGGTAGACCTTCATTTTTTTTTTTGTATAGTTGGGTCACTGAATTTTTTCATGTAAATATTACCATTTAAATACAAATAAACAACAAAAAACCCTGCATTTCCTAACAAATCAATCTAGCTAGGTAGGTAGCTGACAGACCAACTCTAAAGCTGTGCCTTACAATATATAATTCAGATTCTGCCTACACATTTAACCTCATTTCCCATGTTCACTGAATCTAGTAGTCTGACATACTTGTTCCCCAGTCATTTACACAATTCCCTTCTTTTAATCCTTTAACTCTCAGCTTAAGCATAACCTTCCTCACTGAATCTGTTGCTGACCTTCCATGGCTCCACTCTCCCTTATTTCACCTTGTTACTTCTTTCTTAACACTTAAAACATTCTGAAATCCTTTTGCTTCTTTACTTGTTTCTAATCTGACCCTACTAAAATGTAACTTCTCTGAAGGCAGGACCTCTCCTGTCTTCTTCATCATCCCCCTTATGATGCTTGACTTACAGTAGACGCTCAGAAAATATCTGCTGAATTAATGAACTGTAAAAGAAGAGAGTGTTATCTTATGATTGCAAATTTTATGCTTATAAAAGATTCAAGATGTGAAATCAGGTTACCTTCATTATTATTTCAGGAGGAATACAATGAGTTAAAAGCTCATAGAGTCTTCCACGAACTTCAAGGAGCCTACATAAAACATAGTAATATTTTGTGATAAAAATAAGAGGTAATTTTTCCAAGTACCTACTGTGCTGTTCAACTTTATGAATTAAACAAACAATCCAATACAAACATTTTCTTAAATAGCTTATCATACTTAGCATACACATACAGAAGCTTTTTCTAATTTCAGTTCATTTTTTTTAAAGAAAATTTACAGAACTCTTTTAAAGTTAGACAAAACTTATATTCAGTATTATATTAAGACTTCATGAACAGTGAAGGTTGAGTTTATTTCACACTATGGACTTTAGCATACTTTCATGACACATCAAGTAGTATGTTTATTTCCCCCTCCCCCCCCCAAATAAATGATACCTAGAACAGTTAGAAAATAATCATAAAAAGATTAAAGAATCACTGGTCAATTACACAAGTGAGCAAGGGATAGAAGGATGATATCTACAATAATAAAAGCATAATATGTTAATTAGACCAGACAGCTGAACAACCTTCTGGACGTCCTTTTGGACAATCTTCCTGACAAAGTTGCCGTGGGCAGGGGCCAAGGCAGAGGTGATTAGGGGCAATCAGGCAGGCAGAGTGGTTAGGGCCAATCAGGCAGGCAGAGTGGTTAGGGGCAATCA
>NW_006294763.1:203625-210405 GCF_000327345.1 Myotis davidii
TGCAGAGTGGTTAGGGGTGATGAGGCAGGCGGGCAGAGGCAGTTAGGGGTGATCGGCCAGGCAGGTGAGTGGTTTTGCAATCTACTGCCTAGAGTGCAAAAGCAATATGGCAAGGAAACAAAGATGTCCTATCATTATAGGTAAGCAAAAAAATAGGCTGCATAAGTCAACATGAGCATTTCCACCTCTGAGCCTTTAATTCTAGACACCTCTCATAAAATTTTTCTCCTTCACAAGAGTAGAGAGAAATATACAAGGCATTTTAAGACAGTAAGGAAAACAATGATCATTAAAATTCTAAACACAAGAATCTTTATTTCTTCCTCTCTCTCTCTCTCTCTCTCTCTCTCTCTCTATATATATATATACACACACACACACACACACACATACATACATATAAACTAGAGCCCCAGTGCACAAAATTTGTGCAGGGGAGGGGGGTGCCCCTCAGCCCAGCCTGCACCCTAATCCGGGACCCCTCAGGGGATGTTCGACTGCCGGTTTAGGCCCAAATCGGCAGTCGGACATCCCTCTCGCAATCCAGGACCACTGGCTCCTAACTGCTCATCTGCCTGCCTGTCTGATCGCCCCTAACCACCTCTGCCTCAGCCCCCGCCACCGTGGCTTTGTCCAGAAGGAAGACCGGACGACTGGAAGATTTCCGGTTGACCTGGTGTAATTAGCATATTACCCTTTTATTAGTATAAATATATAATTTACCTACCCTAAAGGGAAAAAATGTTCTGAATCATCACTAAAACAATATTAGATGTTCTATTATTTCAGATTAATCAGGAAAGTGATTTATGAAAGATTTCTTAAAAGTAGAAGTTCAAACCCCATTCTGGGAATCCAGGACTATGAAGCTGTGCCATAATAAAGCTTAATAAAAGTTGTTTTTGTTTTTAAATCCAGCATGTTTTCAAGCACTTGCTATGTGAAACATACTATAACTAATAATTTAAAAATCAGTCCTCACACCAGCTATGAGTGAGCATTATTTCCATCTATTTTTAGATGAAAAAACTAAGACTCAGGTAGTTTAAGTAAACAAAGTTGACCACAGCAGAACCTTGATTTAAGCACAGATCTCTTTTACTCCAAAGTCCATACCCTTCCAATGTCTGACAGGCATTTCTCTAACACAGGGTGGGGAACATCTGGCCCACACGCCTTATTTGGTCTTGTCCTGCCAAGGCATTAGGGGTGAATTAATTAAATGCTTGACCAAATATAGAAGGTTAATTTTTAAGTTGATAATTTCACATGGCCCACAAATCATGTCAGAAGTATCCAAATGGCTCTTGGCAGAAAAAAGGTTCTCTACTCCTGCTCTAATCTCATACTCTATATGAAGTTTACTGCAGTACACTGTTAATTCCAAACACCATCACTTTGTTACTGAAAAAAACTTAATGTTCAGAGATGTTAAGCTTCCATCAAAACTCATGTGGTGGAGGTATCCTTTTAATTCAAGTCTGATTCCAAAGCCCTTGATTATTCTTGGACATGGTAGTATGTCTCAAAATTAAAACATGATTATTAAAGCATAATAATAATAATAATTTCTACTATCATCAGTTGTTGTTTTTTAAATCACAACAAAAAGAAGGAAGTCATCTTCAGTATAGAAATATTTTACAAAACTAAGACTCATTAGACATGCTTTGTTTGAATTTTATCTGTAAAGGCTGACATTTCTTCAATTATTCAGCATTGTACAAAATGGATTGTACACTTTTACCTAAAGTCAAGGTTTCTTTTCTAAAGAGACTATTTTATGATACTCGACACTTTTTGCAAACTATTAAACTAAAATAATTGAATGGGAATCCAAAGCAAACCCTGATGAAATACTAAGTACCCATTATATATGACTATACACCTCCACTAATCTAGATGATAGCCAAAGAGTACATATTATAAAATCCTTTGAGGACTCTTTTATAAAAATTAAAGTTAATATCTGATGAATAAATGAGGGAAGCTTAAATTTCAGTGGTTGCACTCTATTCTGTTTCCTAAAACAATCATTTACCTTCTATAAAATCTAAAGATGGTTTCTAGTTCTGACAGACAGTAAGAGTAGGAGGCTGTGTCTTGGTCAGCCTAAGGAACATTCTCCAGGATTGCCAAAGGGAGTGGATCTTAAACCTATCACTCTTGATTTAGAGAAGACCAGATTGCCCTTCTCAATCAAAGCTGTCATAAATCAAACAACTAGTGGTTGAAGCATTTTCAGTATGGCCACTCCTGAGTAACAGACACACAGAAATAAATGGAATCAACTGTGTATCGGTGTGTCACAATACACTTTCTAAATACTAATGGCATATGCACAATACTATTCTTAACAGAACTATATCATACCTAAAAATTAGTTAAAGTCTGACTGATAGTCTCATGTCTTTCTAGCATATGAGTGTCAATTATAAAGCTATATATTGTTTTTTATATTAAAAAACTAGAAACATAAGTCATTTGAAATCCTAAAAGAAAAACTAAAAATTCCAAGATGTGTTTTAATTTATGTATAAGTTCCACATTTACATGTAAACAGCTTAATAAAAGCCATTATACCACACCAACTACAGTCGAATGTTGGTTCTCTCGAACATCTTCCATTTCAAACAATTTGGTTCTTGACCAAGTTGTTCATGGAAAAATGTTTCAGGTGTCAAACAAAACTTCAGTTCTTGACCAACAACTCTTTCATGCTGACACCTGTATGATCAGACACTTGCCTCTCAGGCGACAAAGGAGAGAATACATGAGTATGAGACAATTTACTGCTAAACTTCGCGTTAACATCTCAGGAAATTGTGCTGTTAATATTTTCTTGCTTTTGTTGTTTTTGCCTTTGTTGCTGTCTACTATTATTAAATACATATAGTAAGACACCATGGGTCCTAAGGTTAGTGACAGCAGCAAAGTGGAAACTAAAGTTGTGAGAATAAAAACTAGAGCTTAAAAAGATATAACTGCCAATTATAACAGAGGTGCTCACATGTCTGATCTGGCTACTGAGTATGGTAAGGGGAATGGACAATTAACACAATTTTAAAACATAAAGAGGCCATTAAGAGTACTGACTTTGTTCAGTGAAAGTGCTCACAAAACAATTTTCACAGGCAACTGAGAAAGGTAAAAAAAGAAACATTTGGGGGTCTGGAATGGATTAACTCAATTTACATTATTTCTAATGGGAAAAAATAATTAGGTTTTAAAACAAATTGCTTTTCGAATAGCCTTCTGGAACGAATTAAGTTCGAGAACCGAGATTCCACTGTATTCTAAATCATTAAATTTCTAAAATTTTATCCTCCCCCCTTTTTTGAAGTTTAATCTTTAGATTCACTACTTAATTATAAGTCTAAATTGCATGGTGCTAATAAAAATCCACTACCCTAAAACTAGAATAGCTGTACTACCTTGATGACCAAACTTTTACAGTCATCTTTTATACTGGTTACCTTTGTGGAGTCTGCTGACTGACAATAGCATTGGCAGTCTCCCTCAGATACACCTCCCAATCTGTTTCAGGGATTTCTTGATCTTCGGTAAAAGGATATCTATATGACAAAAAGAAAACACAATAAACGAAATGGAAGCATGCTTGTTATCCAAAATGTTTCTGGTGCTAACTGCCTCTTTAACTCACTGTTGAACTCTGCAGGCTTCACACATGAGTAGGGCTTTTCTGAGATTTCGGCAGGACTTCTCTGCAAGTCTACGAGCCAGTTGTGAAGGGAGATTCAGACCTTCCTTCTTGCACACAGTAGATAAAACATGGCAAATCTACAATAAAATAATTTTTAAAAATGAGCAATCTGTCAAACAGTATACTGAAATAATTTCTGTTGATAACATCTTCATAGATCCCCACTTTTTTTGGTTACTATCCTACCCAAGCCCACGTTCTCTTCAGCAGAAAGCCAGGGATCTTGCCTAGCTATCAGGAAAAGGGAGCAGCTGGTTCTGCAACTGGGGAAAGGCCTGGTCCCAGGTCCAAGCCTTCCAATCTCCTCAGGGCAGCTGAGAGGAGACACAGGGTCCCAAGTTGGTGGCAAAAACAGGGCTGCCAAGTTGAGCCACCTGGCCTGAATTCCACACAACTAAGAAGGCCTTATTTGCATGGACTAAGACAAGAATGGTGTCCATGAGAGTGGTGAAACTGGTAATCCTGCCTGCTTTATTAACCCTTCTAACTGTATTACTCCTAAAATTTGTACAACTGAGAGATAAAATAAAGGTATTTTACAACTTTGCAACTAATACAATGTCACATATTATCCATACTTTGCATAAAATTGCCCCAAATTACTAATGGCAGGAAAACTGCTTATTGTTTGAATTAAAAATTTTACTGATAGCTATTAAGAATATATCACACACACACACACACACACACACGTGGGCAAAAATAGGTTTACAGTTGTGACATTCTGAGTTAAGAAAGCTACTATAATAATTATCACCTGTATGTTTTTTTTCCATACAAACAACTGTAAATCTACTTTGCCATTCCTGTATATAATGTTCTTTCACCTAACTTTGATCCCTTACCCAAACAGTTGGTATTTTCACATCATCTCCTGGCAAAACCTATTTCTTCCATATTCAAAGTGTCCTCCAAAGGCAAGTACATCAGGTTGAGGCAAAAGACACTAAATACCTAAACTCTCCATAGTTTAGTAAAATTCGTAATATAGTGAAACCTCAGTTCTCAAACTAAATTCATTCAGGAAGACTGTTCAGGAAGCAATTTGCTCAAAAACTGAATCATTTTTTCCCATTAGAAATAATGTAAATTGAATTTAATTGTTCCAATCCTCCAAGTGAGTCCCTATTTTATATACAGTACATGTCTAATATACTGTTTACTCTATAAAGAAACACTTCTTTTGTTAAATTTATTAAACCACCCCCTACTAGCCTTAAAGAAATCACTTTACCACTCACTCCAGGGGTGTCTTTCAGGAAGTCAGCATGCAATGTCTTTGCTTTTTCACATATCACTGCCTTGGAAATGCAGTCACACATTAACTGATTTTCCTTTATCTAAATCAACAGTTTTTCTACCTCTTCAATTGCCTGTGACCACTGTTTCTTTCATACCCTTAGAAACATTAGCACTCTTGATGACCTCTTTGTTTTAAAGTTGTATTAATCATCCATTTTACCAGCAACAAAAACAAAACGATAAAATACTATATAATAAAGATGTAATATGCAAATTGACCATCACTCCCTCACACAAGATGGCCAGCCCCATGTGGTCAAAAATGGCCACAAGATGGGTGGCAGGGGAGGGTAGTTGTGGGTGATAAGGCCAGCAACAGAGGGCAGTTAGGAGCAACCAGGCCGGCAGGGGAGGGCAGTTAGGAGTGAATAGGCCTGCAGGGGAGGGCAGTTGGGGGTAACCAGGTAAGCAGGGGAGGGCAGTTGTGGGGAACCAGTGGCCTACAGGGGAGGGCAGTTGGGGTTGACCAGGCAGCTGGGGAGGGAGGGCAGTTGGGGGTGACCAGGCCTGCAGGGGAAGACAGTTGGGGGCACCTAAGCCGGCAGGGGTGGGAAGTTAGGGGTGACCAGGCCAGCGTGGGAGGGCCAGCGTGGGAGGGCAGTTGGGGTCAATCGGGCTGGCAGGGGAGCAGTTAGGCGTTGATCAGGCTGGCAGGGGAGTGGTTAGGGGATGATCAGGCTGGCAGGCAGAAGCGGTTAGGGGCAATCAGGCAGGTAGGCGAGCATTTGGGAGCCAGCGTCCTGGATTGTGAGAGGGATGTCCGACTGCTGGTTTAGGCCCGATCCCAGAGGGACACCTCCTGCCCCTCCCCTCCCAAGTGCACAAATTTCATGCACCGGCCCTCTAGTAAATAAATAAAACCACAAAAATATTCACAGCACAATTTCCTGAAATGTTAACAATGTGAGGTTTAGGGGTAAACTGACTAGCATTCTCTCCTTTGTTTATTGCTTTTTCTCATGCTGAGGCATCAGCATGAAAGGGTTGTTCAACAACTGAGACTTTTTTTTAAGGACAACTTGGTTGAGAACCCAACTATTAGAAATAGGAGACATTTGAGAACCGAGGTTTGACTGTACCTACTCATTTAAGGTAAACAATAATTTAAAGCAAAGAACACTTTTCCTATATTGGTATCTACTACTACTGGTATTTACTACTATATATATATATTGGTTTTTGCATCTACTAATGATTAGCATCCAGACCACAGATGTTCCTGAATTACTGAAACACTTCACTGCAAGTGAAAACAAGTAACTTGACTTACATCCTCAATGCTGGGAGCAGGCACACGAATTGCCAGACATCGACTACGAATAGGTGGTATCACTTTAGATGTAGAATTGCAACACAAGATCAATCTGCAGGTAGACATATACTTTTCCATGGTTCTACGCAAGGCATGTTGAGCATCTCTGGTGAGTTTGTCAACCTCTGTCAACAAAACCACTGAGAGAAGGAGAAACAAACTTTAACTTGCATAACTATATGCTTCTCCCTCTTCATTATTCAGCATGAAATCTTAAATAATAATCCTGATATATTACTCTTCCCTTTGACAAGGACATAGTGAAGTTACAAATACAGTAAAGATAACATTTTTATTTTCAAAATTCTATAAGACTAAGAAATTCTAGGCTAAATGAAGTTAAAGAGGTTAACTTACTATAGAATTCATTATAGCCTTTATAATATTTACTAGACACCTGGTGCACGAGATTCATGCACTGGGTGGGGGGGGGGGGGGGGGG
>NW_006294763.1:210415-219859 GCF_000327345.1 Myotis davidii
CCTGACCGGGCGGGGGGGGGGGGGGCGCGGTCCCTCAGCCCAGCCTGCACTCTCTTGCAGTCCAGGACCCCTTGGGGGATGTCTGCCTACTGGCTTAGACCCAATCCCCCCAGACATCGCTCTCATAGCCGGGGGTTCTCTCAGTCCAGGACCCCTTGCTGCTTACCACCTGCCTGCAGCGGAGGTGGGAGAGGCTCCTGCCACTAGCGCTGTACTCACCAACTGTGAGCCTGGCTTCTGGTTGAGCGGCACTCCCCCTGTGGAAGCACACTGACCAACAGGGGGCAGCTCCTGCGTTGAGTGTCTGTCCCCTGGTGATCAGTGTGCGTCATAGTGACCAGTCATTCTGCCGTTAGATCAACTTGCATATTATGCTTTTATTATATAGGATATGCACTAAAAAGAGAATCACCAAAACAAGGACGTATGGTGCTACATTTTCCAAAAATATTTTACTATCTCAGTAGCACATGACCGTGGAACATCTTTTAATCAGGGGTGGGGAACATCCAGCCCACAGGCCATATAAGGCCCATGAAATAATTTTGTCTGGCTCTGCCAATGCATTAGGAGTTAATTAACTGTCTGACAAATATAGCAGGCTAATATTAAGGTAATAATTTTGTATGGCCCACAAATGATGTTATAAATATGCAAATGGACTTTAGCAGAAAAAAGATTCCCACTGCTGTCTTAAATCATAGCATTCTAAGGAATATACTTTGGAAAACAACTGCCACAGGGATGTAGCAAACAAGGCATAAAGACATCTGGTTACTTGTATAGTAAGTAAGTTTCTACCTGGTCATAATTAGTAGTAAGTTTCTACCTGGTCATAAGGCCTAGTCTTAAGACTAGGCCTTAAATATTTTCAAGAATAATATGTAGGTACAGACTAAATCCAACTGCTGTATTATTCATTATACCAATTTTTGTCTAGCAGATGGCAGCATTCCAATCTCTCTGATATAAACAGACAGGACTAAATATTCCAAGACCAAAGACCCATGGACAACATTTATACCAAAACATAGTAACAAGATTTACCTAAGAACCCCAAATACTAGAAAGTGAAAATACTGGTAAACGACTATGCATGGGAGGAAGTGGCTAGGATCTAGTAGGTTACTGACAGTCTTTAGGGCAGGAGAACTCAAAATCACCCACAAGAAAACTCTAGAAAGCATCAAGGGCTAAGGTGAGAACAGAATCCATAGGGCTGAGCTCATGGCTGAGAACAATGGAACCTTGATGCAATAAGGTTTGGCAGAGCACTATCTGAAAATAACAAAATGGAGTGCCCCTTTAAGACAATGTTTCACAATGAGGAGAAATTCTGGACAGAGATCCAAACTGAACAGAATAGGAAAAAGACAGACAAAAAGATTGATCCCGAAATGTGACTAAAATAGAACCAAACAAAGTAGCAAAATCCAACAGATATAAAAAATAAACCTGGTAGTCATAAAATAGAAGCATATCTATAAATTTAAAACATGACCAAGTGAGTTTTACTCTAGAAATGCAATGCAGTTTCATTAGAAGATCCAGTAATATAATCCTACATAATAAAAGCCGAATACGCTAAGTGTCCAGTTGAACGGTCGGCTGTTCAACGAATCAAAGTATAATATGTTAATGCCGCTCAACAGCTAACTATGACGTGCACTGACAACCTGAGGGCAGACGCTCCAACCAGTAGGTTAGCTTGCTGCTGGGTTATGGCCAATAGAGACTGAGAAGATGGGCCAGACACGCCCTGGAGCCCTCCCACGGTCCCTTCCCAGCTGGCCAACCTTTCATGTCCCTCCCCAGCCCCGATCATGCACAAGTGGGGTCCATTTGCCTGGCCTGTGCCCTCTCGTAATCTGGGACCCCTCAAGGTATGTCAGAGAGCCGGTTTCAGCCCAATCCCGCAGGCCAGGCTGAGGGACCCCACTGGTACATGAATTCCTGCACTGGGCCTCTAGAGTGTGTGTGTGTGTGTGTATAGAGGTAATATGCTAATTGGTCCTATGGTGTCCCAGTCACGACCATTCAACAGGCTGCATGCACACAGGATCTGGAGGGCGGGGATGGGGGTGGGGACTTGCGCCACTGAGACATGAGGCTGCCGCCAGGGGCAGTCCCTCCGGCAGATGCACGCACAGGCCCGCTGTGCCTCCTGGCCTGGAAGGGGGTGTCAGGATGGGGGCAGGGCCTCGGCAGAGATCTCTCAGCACTCCTGTGCCAAGGTCTGAAGGCGCGAAGAGAAAGGGAGAGCAGATGGGAAGTTAGAGTGTTTAGGCCAGGAGGGGAGAGCAGATAGGCAGTTACGGGGATCAGGCCAGGAGGGGAGAGCAGTTAGGGGCATCAGGCAGGTGAGCGCTTAGGCACCAGTGGTTCTGGATTGTGAGGAATCCCAGATTGGAGAGGGTGCAGGCCAGGCTGGGGGAACCCTGCCCCAGCCCGCCCCCCCCAACCCCCCCATGCACAAATTTCGTGTACTGGGCTTCTAGTGTTATAAATATTGTAAATGTGCAAATGGAACTTACTAGTGACCTGGTACACAGATTCGTGAACACTGAAAGGAAATCTATACTAATAAAATGATAATATGCTAATTAAGGCAGACATCTTCCAAACGACCTTCTGGATGTCCTTCCGGACAAAGCCGCAGAGGCTGTGAGGGCCGAGATTCAGGCAGCCATGGATGGCTGTGAAGGGCCCAGACTCAAGCCAGTAGTGGCAGGAGCAGCAGGATAATGGGGACAGTGCCTTCCCCTGATCCGCCAGGTCACCTGATGCAAAGGGAGGCCAGACTGTGGCTTAGGCCAGAGGCCGAGGCAAAAGCGGTTAGGGGCGATCAGGCTGGCAGGGGAGCAAGTTAGGGTCAATCAGGCTGGCAGGGGGGCAAGGTAGATGCAATCAGGCAAGCAGGCAGAGGCAGTTAGGGGCAATCAGACAGGCAAGCAAGCAGTTAGGGGCGATCAGGCAGGCAGGCAAGTTATTAGGTGTCCCAGATTGCAAGTGGGAAGTCTGACTGCCAGCAGTTGGATATCCCCCGAGGGGTCCCAGATTGGAGAGGGTGCAGGCCAGGCTGAGGGACCCCTTGCCATACACTAATTTCATGCACTGGACCTATAGTTAATTAGAAGGTGGCTGGTGGGGGAGGACTGGGCAAGACAGGCCGGACACGCCCTGGAGCCAACCTCCCATGGTCCTTCCCTGGCTGGCTACAGCTGGGGTGGCTCAAGGCTCGAAGGGCATCTGTGGAGTGAGCGAGTCCCTCGGCCTGGCCTGCGGGAGTTGAGCTGAAACTGACTAACATCCCCTGAGGAGTCCCAAGTATGAGAGGGCACACTGCAAAGTTGGTGTCGTATAGGGTGTGGAATGCAAACACAAGTGAGCCAGATTCGAGGCTGACAGTACCCCAGCAACAACATAACCCACGGCTGAAGGTGGAATTTCACGGTCCAGCGAGGAATCAGGCTCCCTCCTGTTTTCGAGGTGCATTACCCGAAAATCGCTGCTGCCAAGTTACTGCAGCTCGGCAGCTCCTGCGTTGAGCTTCTGCCCTTGGTGGTCTACGCACATCATAGTTACCAGTCGGACAGACACTTAACATATTAGATACACACACACATATATATATAGACTAGAGGCCTGGTGCACGAAATCAGGCCGGGGGGGCGGGTCCTTCAGCCCAGCCTGCACTCTCTCACAGTCTGGGAGCCCTTGGGGGATGTCCGACTGACAGACAACCTCAGCAATTGAGCTGCCCTCTTGTGGTCAGTGTGTGTTACAGTGACCAGTTGTTCCACCGTTCGGTCAATTTGCACATTAGCCTTTTATTAGTATAGGATTATACTAATAGACCTAAGAAGAAAAGTCATAAAAACATATTCACAAATGCAAAAGAAGCATTTGAAAATTTTAACACACATTCATGTTAGAAACAATAAAATAAAAAACTATGGATATTTCCTTACCGTGATATACCTCAGGTCAAAATCTAGCAACTATCTAAATGGTGAAACCTTAGCGCTTTCCTCTTTCCTGAGTTGTGACAAAAGCATTGAATATCTCTACTCCTATTACCCACTGTATTGAGGTGATGCTAAACATGGTTAGACAAGAGAAAGTAGTTAAGGCCATACAAATTGGATAGTAAAAGGCAACACTGTCTCTATTTACAAATGATATGAATGCATATCTGAAAACCCCAAAAGAGACATTGTAAAGACTATTACAAACAGTAAGAGAATTTAATAATGTAGTAGGATATAAAATCAAGACATAAATATCAACAGCTGTCAAATATGTAAACAAAAAAGCAAATATAAAACAATTCATTTATAGTAGCAAAAATAAATAAATATTTATATTTATTTTTAAATACAGACTGAGGAGGAAGATAACAGCCAGGAATATACACAGGCAATTCACAAAACAGTAAAATGAGCAATGAACAAAATAACAAATTACCAGATTTACTAAAAACAAATAAAAACACGCACAATTTATTTCCCTAACTAAATCTGAGAAAGATTAAAATTTTCCCAATGTTGATGAATACTGGGAAAAAATGGGACCTCCCCATTACCACTGATAGTAGTATAAACTTATACCATAATTCAGATAAAGAATTTTGCAAAAAATATCAAAAGCACTAAATATTGGCACATTTATCATCATAAAAATCTTTTAAAAGAATGTGTGCATAGATAGATGTGCAAAATGGCGGTGGAATAAGGCGAAGCAACAATGACAAGCTCCCAGGATTAAGCTGAAATTACAACTAAAATACAGAAAAACCATCCTGAATAGTCAACTGAAGACTAGCTGGAGAGAACCCTGATAACCAAGGACAGAAAGTGGAGACCACAAAGAGACTGGTAGGAAGTGCAGAGGTGCAAGAGGGCTAGCTGGGCTCCCACAGACATCAGCTGAAGTTCCGGAGGGATATCTCAGCTGTGGGGGGAGAGGGGAGTTCCTACTGAGAACTCTGGAGTCTAATCCCCAAGCTGGACCCCCAACTAAGAGCACCAGAATTGAGAAGGGTTCCCACATATCATCTGTCTGTGAAAAGCAGCAGAATTGCAGTCTGCCAGGGAGAGACAGCTGGAAATGCAGGCACCTTCTTAAAAGGCCAACTCACAAAATTAAGTGTGCACCCACTCACCATGGACTCCAGCAGAGGGAGGGCAGAGTGCACTGGAGCTGTAGGAGCAGAAGCCAGGGTTGGAGGCTCTGGGGTTAGAGCTTGGAAGGCAAACACCACAGTTTCCTGAGCCAAGTCATTCCCTCATATGGCAGAGGACATCCATCACCAGCAGATCATTACTATCCAGGCAGGTTTTGTCCCTCTGAGGAGCAGGGGTTGGGAGGGGGAATAACTGCTTTTTTTATAAAAACTCCCAGCAAAGTGGGAATAGAGGGACCATACATCAACATGATAAAGGCCATATATGACAAACCTACAGCCAACATCACACTCAGTGGGAAAAAACTAAAAGCATTCCCCCTAAGAACAGGTACAAGACAGTGATGTCCACTTTCACCACTCTTCTTCAACACTAGTGGCCCGGTACACAATATTCGTGCACATTAAAGAGAATTAATTAGAGGAAATATTTTAATATTGCTATTTGCCCTTTCTCTATAATAGAAGTGTCAGAGATGAAAGAAAATTAGTAAAATGTACATGAAAATCTTCCTCCTGTCAGAGTCTTGGGTGCACCACGGGACCCAGATTCAAGTCCCCGCCCACCCATGTGCACCTCGAAATCGTGTGAGACCCAGACCCGGCCGGCCCCACCTCCACTGGGCTAGATCCAGACCCGATCAGTCCTACCCTTGTCAAGCCCCACTGAGGGAAGGAGGGGGGTGCGGCCTGAGGTCCCTGCTGATTGCTCGTTAAGGCTCATTACGAAACTTGGCCTCTGCTGTAGGTGCAGCCATCTTGTGTTACAGAAACCCCTTCTCTGCTGTGGGTGCTAACATCTTTGTAGCGAAGTGATGGTCAATTTGCATATTCCCTCTTTATTATATAGGATATTATTTGGAAGTCTTAGCCACAGTGATTAAACAAGAATAAAAAAGCATCCAAATTGGAAAGGAGAACGTAAAACTCTCATTATTTGCAGATGACATATTTTACATAGAAAACCCTAGAGACACCATCAAAAACACTATTAGATTTAATAAATGAATTCAGCAACATAGCAGGATACAAAATTAACACCCAGAAATCGATGGCATTTCAATACACTAAAAATGGATCCTCAGAAAGAGAAACTAAACAAACAATCCCACTTACTATTACCATAAAAAAAATTAAGATACTTAAGAAGTAACTTAAACAAGGAGGTAAAAGACTTGTACTCAGAAAACTATAGGACGTTGAAAAAAGATAAAGACAAGTGGAAGAATCCTATATAATAAAAAGTTAACATGCAAAAATAGTCATCACACCCTCACGCCATAATGGCTCAGACACTCAACACTGGGGAGAGAGGAATGGGGACCAGCCAAGCACAAATGAGCTCCCAAGAGATGAATGGGGACGAGCCAGGTGCAAATGAGCTCCCAAGAGAGGAAGGAGGACCAGCCAAGCACAAATGAGCTCATGAAAGAGGAATGGGGACCAGCCAGGCACAAATGAGCTCCCAAGAGAGGAATGGGGACCAGCCAGGTGCAAATGAGCTCCTGAGAGAGGAATGAGGACCAGCCAGGCAAAAATGAGCTCATGAAAGAGGAATGGGGACCAGCCAGGCACAAATGAGCTCCCAAGAGAGGAATGGGGACCAGCCAGGCTGTGGCCCAGGAGAGGGACAAGCCGCCTGCTCTGCGGTCACAGTTGCCTGTGGCTGTGGCCCGGGCGAAGCCACCTGCCCACAATCCCCTACAGCTGTGGCCTGCCAGGGTGAAGCCGGCCAGTGTCCTGGGTGCCTGCGGCCAGCCAGAGGGAGGGAAGCCCAGGTTCTGGGTGTGGGGCTAGGCAGAGGTGGTTAGGGGCAATCAGGCCAGCAGGGGAGCAGTTAGCGGTGATCAGACAGGCAGGCAGAGGTGGTTAGGGGTGATCAGGCAGGCAGAGGGGTTAGGCGTAATCAGGCAGGCAGAAGAGCAGTTAAAAGCCAGCGGTCCCAGATTGCGAGAGCCAATCAGACATCCCCCAAGGGGTCCTGGATTGGAGAGGGTGCAGTCTAGGCTGAGGGCTCCTCCCCGACCCATGCACAAATTTCGTGCACCAGGCCTCTAGTATACCATATTCATTGATTGGTAGAATTAACATCATTAAACTGTCCATACTACCTAAACCAATTTATAGATTCAATGCAATCCCTATGGAAATACCAACATTATATTTCACATACCTAGAACAAATACTCCAAAAATTAATATGGAACCAAAAAAGACGCCGAATAGCTTCAGCAATCTTGAGAAAGAAGAACAAAGTTGAAGGGATCATAATACCAGATATCAAGTTATATTACAAAGCCAGTTTGCTCAGAACAGCCTGATACTATCACAAGAATAGGCTTAAAGATCAATGGAACAGAACAGAGACCACAGAAATCACACCAATTGATTATACTGAATTAATATTTGACAAAGGAGGCAAGAGCATACAATAGAGTCAAGACAGTCTCTTCAATAAACAGTGTTGGGGAAATTAGACAGATGCAAAAAAATGAGACTAAACCAACTTACACCATACTAAAACTAAACTCAAAATGAATAAAAGATTTAAATGTAATTTGGAAACCATAAAAATACTAGTCTCAGACATCTCTCATAGCAATATGTTTACAGGTACATCTCCTAGAGCAAAGGAAACTAAGAAGAAAAGAAACAAATGAGAGTATGTCAAAAGAAAAAGCTTCTGCATAGTGAAATAAACCATCAACAAAATGAAAAGGGAGCCCACTGTATGGGAGAATATATTTGGCAATGATACATCTGATAAACAGTTAATATCTAAAATATATAAGGAACTCATACAATTTAACAGAGGAAGATAAACAAGTCAATTAAAAAATGGGCAAAGGAACTAAATAGACACTTCTTCAAAGCAGACATTCAGATGGACAAGAGACATATGAAAAAATGCTCACAGTCACTGATCATCAGAGAGATGAAAATCAGAAGGACAATGAAGTATCACCTCCCACCTGTCAGAATGGCTACCATCAACAAATGGCAAGTGCTGGCAAGGATGTGGCAAAAAGACATCCCTAGTACACTGCTGGTGGGAATGCAGACTGGTGCAGCCACTATGGAAAACAGTATGGAGTTTCCTCAAAAAATTAAATTATGTAACTGCCATTTGACCTAGTGACCCCACTTCTAGGAATATATCCTAAGAAACCTGAAACACCAAACAGAAAGAAAGCACGTTCCCCTATGATCATAGTAGGGCAATTTACAATAGCTACGATCTGCAAACAGCCCAAATACCCATCAATAGATGAGTGGATAAAAAAGCTATAGCACATTTATACCATGGAATACTATGCAGCAATAAAAAAGAAGCATTTCTTACCCTTTGAGACAGTCTGGATGGACCTGAAGAATATTATGCTAAGCGAAATAAGCCAGTCAGAGAAAGGTAAATATCACATGATCTCACTCATATGTGTGAACAAAATAAACTGATGAAGAAAATAGGTCTAGAGATATAGAAGCTTGGAAGAGACTGTGGAATCTCAGAGGGAAGGTGGAGATAGGTGGGTACAGATCAACAAAATAAGTTGTATGCATATAATCATTATCCATGGACACAGACAACAGGGTGGTGAAGGCCTAGGGTGGTGGGCAGGGGCAGCTGGCAGGGGTCAATTGTGGGGGAGTAAATGGGATGTAATACTTTCAACAATATAGATTTTTTTAAAAAGAATGTGTACATGTATATATACATATAAATGATAATGGAAGTTAATGACAAATGCACCACAATAATTTTATCTCAAAGGTGGGATTATAATTTTTTGTTTATTTAGATCAGTGGTTCTCAACCTTCCTAATGCCGCGACCCTTTAATACAGTTCTTCATGTTGTGGTGATCCCCAACCATAAAATTATTTTCGTTGCTACTTCATAACTGTAATTTTGCTACTGTTATGAATCGTAAATATCTGATATGCAGGATGTATTTTCATTGTTACAAATTGAACATAATGAAAGCATAGTGATTAATCACAAAAACAATATGTAACTATATATTCAATATGTGTTTTCTGATGGTCTTAGGTGACCCCTGTGAAAGGGTCGTTTGTCCCCCAAAGGGGTCGCGACCTACAGGTTGAGAACCGCTGATTTAGATATTTGATAATAAACATATAACTTTGGTCCTAACAACAGTTATTTTTTTTAAATATATTTTCTATTGTTGATAGTATTACAAATATGTCCCATTTAAATCATGTATCAACGAAGGAAAAATACCACATGATCTCACTC
>NW_006294763.1:220012-227323 GCF_000327345.1 Myotis davidii
AAATCATGTAATCTTAGCAGTATACATAACCCTCTTTCCACCAAAATTCAATTCCACAGAACTGTATGTAAACTCCCATGAGAACAGAGATCATGATTTTCTTACTTTTAGATTTCCTACCCCCAAAAGTAGCATAATCCTTGACAGAGAATAAATGGTTAATAAAAATTTGTTAAATGGATGACATTTACAAATTCCCACTACATTTTCTCTCCTTTGCATTCCTTACAATTTGAGTGTCTAATGAAAATAATTTTTTTTATCATATACCTTTAAAGTCTCTTTGAGAGTTTGTTTCAAGTTGCTGTGACTGTGCCACTGTTTTCAACATCTCCTGAATTACTACCCGGTCACTATTTCCAGCATCACTATATAAACAGAAATAATGATTAAAAATACACACACACATCACTAGAAAACAAAAATAATGATTAAAAAAATACACACACACACAACTTGAAAGTATTATGCCCTTATTGTTAATGTTATTATAAGAAAAATGTTGGATATTAAGTAGTTACAATTTTAATCAAAATTCATAAAACCTAATTGCATTCACAAAACATTAAAACTGAGATATTTTAGGGTTATTAAAAATACTAACAATGTTCCATATTGAACACATTGTATGCGGGAAACGTATTTATACGTTTTACGTTGACTGGTAGTAGAGCGTGGGACACGTATTAATACGTTTTTTAGAGACTAGCGGTAGAATGCGGGTAACGTATAAATACGTAAACTAAAGTTATCATAATTTTACTGAACATTGCCATTTGCGCAAAAAATTAGCAAAAATGGCCTGCGCCACCTGTTATCGCGCAATAAAAACTACCCGCAAACAATGTGTTAATTACAATTTAATCTCTGAAAACACTAAGTTTACCATTACTTAAAAAGAGCAATAACTAATAATTAACAGTTCAATTACTTTAACACTTCTGTATACACTATAGTTACTACCTAGTTACAGCTAATTTTCTTGATTATCTAGAATTGCTCAAAATATAGAAATAACTATTTGAAACAAATTTAACTTCCATTCTTCTTCCCCATCATCAAAACAGCAAAGATCTGAGAGAGAACAACAATAGACACACCTGCTCCCAGCACTAGCATGGAGCTGACTCCCTTAGCAATGGGATGGGATAAGCAAATGGAATTTAAGATACAAAGTCAGAACTCTGTAAGATGTTGACCTATTATAGGCATTATCTATCATTTATACCCACATATTGCTTTAGCATTTAAATCATGTGCCTCACAAACCAACCTAAGTCACTGGGTTAATTTAGGCTGAATGTCAATTTCAAACATCTGAAAAACAATCAGCTTAATCTCTAATTGACTATTCTTGCTACAGAGGAACTCACAATGAGAAAGAGGGCAAAGCAATCAGTTTTATTTTCCCAGCCATCAAATCTTTCTCAATTCACTATTAGGTCAATATACCTACAGTGTTTTTTTTATGATAACTTTTTAGTCAAGAATCTAAACCATTTTCCTTTTGTCTTTGGAATTAAAACTTTTTCTACATTTATGATCAAATTCTTCCCACCAACATTATTTCTCTTAATTTTCTTTGATATACCTAAGGAAAATCCTATGTACTAAAAGGCTAATATGCAAATCGAATGAATGGCGGCACAACCAGTCACTATGACGTGCACTGACCACCAGAGGGCATATGCTCAATGCAGGAGCTGCCGCCTGGTGATCAGTACGCTCCCACAGGGGGAGTGCCCTTCAGCCAGAAGCCCTGAGCCTGGCTCACAGCTGGTGAGCGCAGCGGTGGTGATGGGAGCCTCTCCCACCTCCACAGCAGCGCTAATGATGTCCGACTGATGGCTTAGGCCCGCTCTCCCTGGGGAGCGGGCCAAAGCCGTCAGTCGGACATCCCCCAAGGGCTCCCAGACTGCAACAGGGCACAGGCCGGGATGAGGGATTCCTCCCACCCCCAAGGGAACAAATTTTGTGCACCGGGCCTCTAGTAATAATAATACCTATCAGGATTGTTTTGAGGGCTAAATAATCCATGTAAAATTCTTCTCAGGGTGCCTTATACTGAATACATATTAGCTTATAATCTTATTCCTCCTGCTCCGTTCAGTCTTGCTCATTAGTTCTGAATTAGTTAATAATTTTTTAAAAAGTTACTATGTACTTTACTTTGTGTAAAACACCAAGCTCTGTAAAGCAAGAAAACTTAATTATCAAAATTACTTGAATGAGGGGTTCTCAGAGAGAAAGCAAATTGAGAGGGTCTAAGCCAGGGGTAGGCAACCTTTTTGTGAGTGCGTGCCAAAACCAGCAAAATCTCTGGCTCAAAATTCTTCTGCATGCCAACCCTAATTTTTTGAGAACATGTTACGCCTACTTGATATCTCTTAAGGTGTACGTATGTGAAGAACCTTGAAGAAATAATAAAATTCATTCGAGCGACAAAAACACAGTATATGATGATGAAAAATACATTTTCTATGGTCTTTAAGATAACTAGTTATGTAAAATTATTTATTTATCTAAGATGCACCTACACTGAATTTATCTGAAAAATAAAAAAGTCGATATTAAGAAAAAAATTGTAAATGGAAGATTATAAGATAGGGTTTCATGTGCCAGCAAAAGTTACTGGCGTGCCATGTTTGGCACACG
Source organism: Myotis davidii (assembly GCF_000327345.1). Taxonomy (NCBI): domain Eukaryota; kingdom Metazoa; phylum Chordata; class Mammalia; order Chiroptera; family Vespertilionidae; genus Myotis; species Myotis davidii. Next base: position 222,668 of record NW_006294763.1, read on the forward strand.
TGCCAGGGGTTGCCCACCCCTGGTCTAAGCTCTCTAATCCACACTAGGCAGCTTCACTTTTATCTGTTTATACACTGTGTTTTCATACATGATTTTACTTTAAGAAAGGGTTCTACTCTTTAAAAAAAAAAATCTGAACATCATTATTCTGAAAATGCTTATTTAGCCTTGGCTGGTGTGGTTCAGTGGTACAGCATCGGTCTCAGGTTCGATTCCAGGTCAAGGGCATGTACCTGGGTTGTAGGTTCGTTCCCCTGCCCTGGTTGGGGCATGTGCAGGAAGCAACCAATTGATATCTCTCTCTCACATCAATATTACTTTCTCTTTCTCTCTCTCCTGCCCTCCCTCCTTTCCACTCTCTCTAAAAATCAATGGGAAAAATATCCTTGGGTGAGGATTAACAAAAAATAATAAAAATGCTTATTTTTATACAGTAGCAGCTTACCTGGGATTAACTTCAAGGTGGTAATTGCTTGCAATAGTGCTAATTTCAATTTTCTTTTTAGATGGAGTCTGTGGACAAAGAAAATAGATGTTTTTAACATTCATTTATTTGGCTAGCTCTCCTCTTTCCTGTATTTCACTGTTTCTTTTTATTATACTAGAGGCCCAGTGCATGAAATTCATGCATTGGGGGGGAGGGGGGAGGTGTCCTTCACCCTGCACCCTCTCGCAATCTGGGACCCCCCGGGGGATGTCCGACTGCCAGTTAAGGGCCCTTCAGCCCAGCAGTCAGATATCCCTCACAATCCGGGACCCTGGCTCCTAACTGCTTGCCTGCCTGCCTGATTGCCCTTAACTGCTTGCCTGCCTGCCTGACTGCCCCTAACCACTCTGCATGCCTGTCTGATTGCTCCTAACCGCCTCTGCCTTGGCCCCTGCCACCGCAGCTTTGTCTGGAATGACTTCCAGAAGGCTGTTCAGCTGTCCGGTCTAATTAGCATATTATGCTTTTACTATTATAAACAATTCATACTTACTAAAATAAAATTTTAGAGAACTACCACTGTTTTAACTTAATCCCATTCTTTTATTACTGTGAAGATAAACATTTATACAAATTATGTCATACACAACCTGTTTCTATTGAGGTTACATCTTTCCTCTATCTCCAGAAATCTCCAAACCATTTTGTTATCAGATCACCTTTGCACACAACCTATATATGTCCTTTTACAGCCTTTTCCATAACACAGAAAAAGAAATACACAAATACACACACACACACACACACACACAGTATCAGCATTTCTTGCTCAAAAATAAGAGGCAAACATATTTCACTGTTTTGCTTTTCCTACTTAACAATACAACTAGGCAATCCCTGTCAGACAAAGTGGAATAGGGTGTTAGAGTTGCATTTGAATCTATAACATGGGTGTCCCAAAAACAAGTTATATTGATGGGCATTTTATTTAATGCTTTTTGCCCTCTCAAACAATTCCACAATTAACATTCTTGCACATGTCTCCTATACTGCTTTCATTTTATGGCAATAGATTCCCAATAAAGAATTTGTTCGATTGACAGGGATATTTCCTATACTTCTATTATGTATGTGTGTTTATATGTGTAATCAGTTTCCCTTCCAAAAAAATTTTTAGCAATTCATTTTTCTCCTGGCAGGGAATATAATTCCCCAACTTTCCCCATCTTCAGTAAGTATTACATCATGACTTTAATTTTTGCCAGCTGATGAGTATATTTTATATATATACACACACATATATGTACCATAGTTAATACACATTATAAGATATGAAATATAAGAGAGTATATATATTATAGAATATATGTAATAGATTCACACTGCTTTTCCTTGACTACCACAAAGGTCAACATCTTTACATGTTTATTGGCTGTTTATATTTCTCTTCTGACTGTTTTTTATTCCATTTGCTACCGGGTTTTTGTCTTTTCCATTGTTGGTTTATAAAATCTTTTACCTAAAATGTTCCTTTCAAATATTTATAATCACTTGTTTTCCTATTGATTTTGTGTGTTATCTTGTCATACAAATTCCAAAAATTCCTATATTTCCAAATATGTATGTGTGTGTCTATGTTTTCTGTCAAAAGGTGTTCTTGATCCATAGGCTGTTTAAAAAATTTTATTGAAAAGTTTAGTGTTTCACTTTAACAATTAAATCTTTACTTCATCTGGAATTTATCTTTATACATTAGGTATCAGAAATTCAACTTTTTAGGTTAGCACGTTGTGCTTACTCACCCTTTTCCTACTGATCTGAAATAGATCCTCCATCTTATTTCTGGGCTATTAAGTTCCACTGACCTAATTCTCTGTACCCATGCCAATACAATACTGTTCTGATTATAGTAGCTTTAAAATATGATTTAATATCTGTTCATGTCAGTCCCACTTCCGAATTTTTTTAAGTTACGTTAGCCAGTCTCAAAAATCTATTATTTCATAGATACTTTAAGAATTTCATATAATTAAAAAACAATTGGATTTTAATTAATCTTCATTGAAAGTTACACTCTGACTGGAGGAAAACAGATACTTGTAAATATTAAGTCACATATCTGAGAGATACTGCATCTTTCTATTTGATCCGTTCTTGTTCTTTGTACTTTTATGTTAAAGTTTCTTCCTACAGATTCCACACTTTTCTTACTAAATTTTTCCCTGCATATACTGTAAGAATTTCCACCAGGATGTATGTCAAACTCAATGTATCTAAACACAAACTAATCGAAGAGTCAAGACAGTATTTTCAATAAACGTTGGGAAAATTAGACAGATACATGCAAAAAACAAGACTAAATACTAACTTACACATTACTCAAAAATAAACTCAAAATGAATAAAAGACTTAAATGTAAGTCATAAAACCATAAAGATCTTACACATTTCTCATAGCAATATGTTTGCAGATACATCTCTTAGGGCAAAGCAAACTAAGGAGAAAATAAACAAATGGGACTAAGTCAAAATAAAAAAGCTTCTTCACAGTGAACGAAACCATCAACAAAATGATAAGGGAGCCCAGTGTATAGGAGAACATATTTGGCAATGATATATCTGATAAACAGTTAATATGCAAAATATATAAGGAACTCATACAACTTAACAAGAGTAAGAAAAATGATCCAATTAAAAGGTGGGTAAAGGACCTAAATAGACACTTTTTCAAAGCGGACATTCAGATGGATAAGAGACATACGAAAAAATGCTCCAAGTCACTGATCATCAGAGAGATGAAAATTAGAACAATGAGATATCACCTCACACCAGTCAGAATAGCTACCATCAACAAATCAACAAATGACAAGTGCTAGCCAGGATGTGGAGAAAAGGGAGCACTAGTTTACTGTTGGTGGGAATGCAGACTGGTGCAGCAATTCTGGAAAACAGTATGGAGTTTCCTCAAAAAATTAAATATGAAAAAGAAAACTTAAATATGGAACTTCCATTTGACCCAGTGATCCACTTGTAGGAATATATCCTAAGAAAACCAAATGACCAAACAGAAAGAATGTATGCACCCCTAAGTTCATAGCAGAGCAATTTACAATAACTAATTTCTGGAAACAACCCAAGTGCACATCAGTAGATAAGTGGATAAAAAAGCTGTGGGCACTCTCCCTTCAGGAGCCTTTCCCCTCCTCCTTCCCTCCCCCTCCCCCCCAGGCAACAACAACAAAAAAAGCGGTGGTACATTTACACCATGGAATACTATGCAGCAGTAAAAAAGAACGATCTCTTACCCTTTGAGACAGCATGGGGAGACCTGGAGAGTATTATGCTAAGCAAAATAAGCCAGTCAGAGAAAGACAAGTATCACATGATCGCAATCATATATGTAAATCTAATGAACAAAATATACTGTTGAACAAAATAGATACAGAGACACAGAAGCATGGAAGAGGCTATGGAATCTCAGAGGGAAGGCGGGGGTGAGGGGGTGGTGAGGGCTAGGGGGGAGGTAGAAAGAGATGAACCAAAGAACTTGTATGTGTAACCCATGGACACAGACAATATGGTGGTGGAGGCCTGAGGAGAGGTTAGGCAATAAGGGGTCAATGGGAGAAAAAAGGGGACATATGTAATAGTTTCAACAATAAAGATTAAAAATTAAATAAACACAAGCTAATCAACATTAGCCTAAAATCTATCATCCTAAACATTCTAATAACACTACTTACCATCCAGTCATTCAGTACGCATTTTTTTCAATGTCCTATATGTATAAGACAGTATAGCAATGGCTATAAAGGATATGCAAATGAATATGCCATATTCCCTATATAATTTCAAAATAAATACTATTTTGTCAAAGTAAAAGATGCAAAAGCTATCCTATCTAGTAATAGACAAACATGGTAATTAACCGTACCTCCAACACACTTCCCATTGGCTAATCAGGGTGATATGCAAAGTAACTGCCAAACAAGATGGTGGCCGGCAGCCAGGCAGCTGAACCGAACAGGAGGCTTGCTTGCTCCAGTGATGGAGGAAGCCAAGGTTCCCCACCTGATGCTGCCCGCCTCTGAGCTGCACTCTAAGAAACCATGTTGTAATTATAGAAGCTAAACAAACCCCAGAAACCTTTCAGCCAGCTGGCCTCAGAGCTGGAGCTGCAACAGTGTTTCAATTATAGAAGCCAAACAAACCCAGATACCTGCTTTCAAC
>NW_006294763.1:227514-229081 GCF_000327345.1 Myotis davidii
CCCCAGCCACAAGCTGATGGCTGCCAGTACAGCGGTGGTGGTAGGAGCCTCTCCCACCTCCTCAGCAGCACTGAGGATGTCAGACTGGAGCTTAGGCCTGCTCTCCACTGGTAAGTGGACATCCCCTGAGGGCTGCCGGACTGCCAGGGAAGGATATCTTTGCCATCTTAGGCCCAATCCCCCTGGGGAGCGGGCCTAAGCCAGCAGGTGGTCATCCCCTGAGGGTCACAGACTGCGAGAGGGCACAGGCCGGGCTGAGGGACCCTCCTCCTCCCCACCAAGTGCACAAATTTTTGTGCACTGGGCCTCTAGTAATAATATAACATAAGGCAAAACAAAGTAAGTATTCTTAAAGTACAAACTGTGTACTAGAAGGAAAAATTAGTTCTAATGGAGTTGTAGGGCACTCTGACAGCAGACATTCCAGCTAGATCTTCAACATGGTCTAGAAAGAAAGAGTATGAAAATGCACTGCACAATATGAAGCTGGAAAGCTCAGCCAGGGCAAGATTATAGGAACTCTGAGCCTCATGCCTCCTTTTCCAGACAGTCAGCTGCCAATCTTCACCAAGTTGCCTTATTCCATGATTACAATTTCCCTCAAAATCAATCCTTCTTTCCATACCCACTATTGCTCTCAGAACAATGAGCTTTTGAAACTTTGAGTTCTAGTTCCAAATAAGCCACTGATTTTCTATGTAATTTAAAATGAACCCTACCACCACATTTTACCCTAATCTCCTGTTGCTATTTCTCTATAACATAACTGACTTTGGGCTGGTTATAATAATTAAGTCTATAAATCAGGAGCTCTCAATCCTGAACACCAGGATTACCTGTGAAATACTTACTTAAATCATATATGGGGCAGCAATGGGGGAGGGCAATGTACTGATGAGGAGGATTGAAAATCCCTGCTATAAATATTTGGAGGGCTCAAAGTGAAATGCTTACTGTGATGGTCTGATGTTCAATTCTCAATTTTTCCACTCCAACACCATAAAGTTCACGTAGAATACACATAATTCTTGTCTTTTTACCAGCACCTGATGGACCATACACTAACAAATGAGGAAAGTCACCACACTGTACCTGGGGAAAAAAAAAAATCAAACAATGACGTATTTTCCTAATCATACAATTGTTCTGGGTAGAATTAAACTCTTTTTAAGTATCAATATTTTGTATCTCTACCTATGAAACTTCAAATATATATATGTGTGTGTGCGTGTGTGTGTGTGTGTGTGTGTATGAGTATACATATATTTTTTTACATTTATGGAATGTTGATTATTCCCTGGCATTAATTTTATGTAATTCATACCTAGCATACATGCTTGATACAATACCATATGCTAGAAAGTAAGAACTCCCAAATCTGGCTGACTGTCAGAATCTCCTAGAGAACTTTTTAAATTAAAAGACTGGTTAGTTATTAGATCCATTCCATCAAATTATGATTTAGTAACTGAAATTAATGTCTGTCTTAGTTTGGGTTTTTACACAGTCCCTTTGATAAGAACTGAGTGCATTTGGCCTATTTGGGAAGTAAAGAAAAATTTTGTGT
>NW_006294763.1:229114-230960 GCF_000327345.1 Myotis davidii
AAAGGAGAGTGTATTATCAACTTAAATACCATTCTGGGCACATGAGACTTGATCCTGCTGGGGATCTTGAAGCTAAAGTTAAAATACACCACAGTATTACCCCTCTCAAGGGTGCAGAAGATGGAGTCTGACATGCTCTCTCATCAATCCTTTGTTAAAGCTAGACTGGAAAAGTGGACGGGGAGTAGTGAACATTAACTCCCAGGTATTTCAAATCAATTTAGGGGTGTCAGCAAGAGAAAGCCTCAGGAAGTGCAAATACAGGGAGGTGAAAGTCAGTCTGTGTGCACTTACAAGAAAGAGCAAGGGGACAAAGTAGAGCACCGACAGTGCTGCATCACAGTGCAAGACTGTGTTTTTTATAATGTTTCCCAGGTGACACTGATCAGTCTGGTTTAGGAATTTATAATATGAAAGGTTATAAAGATGATGAAAACACATCTGTGCCTCGGATATATAAAATCTTGTGGAGCAAAAGTTCTTTAAGTAACCATTATAGAAAAAATAAGTATCTTAAGAGAAGTACTTATTACAGTACATTTTAACACTTTGTAAACTCATCTAACTCTGGCACTGAAAAAAGTGTCTCAAGGAAAGAGACTATTCAACTAATAATACATACTCCTCAAATACTAGCTGCCTTTGTTTTTTAATCTTCAATCTAATAAAAAATAAAGGTTATGCTTTAAATGTTTCATAGTTTTACTAAACTGTAGACTCAACAAAAAGGTAAACATTTTTTAAAAGCAAATCTGTTAATTCATAGGATGAATATATTAAATTTTTGTCCAAAACATTTATTCCAAATTCTGTAAAAAAGCCACAGATAATGTAAAATGTATCTTTTGTCTACGAAAAATGAAGTGAAAGCTATTGTGAGAAAATGCAATTTGTCTATAAATAAAGTATACAGATGTAATAGGTTTATTTTTAATTAGCATAGATGGAATACCAATAATTAACGAAGAGGAAAAAAACCTATCTCACAACACTATCAACTCTTCTAATGACTATCATATAAACGGATGGAGTTCCTTTTTTATTAGTTCTCATTTTTAAAAAGTACTTTAGTAGCTGTAATTGGTGAGCAAAAACACTTATCAGCACGTGGTAGTTTTAGGTCCTTAAAATGGGTGGATAAATGGATTCCAGGGACACAAGATTTTTCTGAAGACCCTCTTCCCTGTTCACTCCCTACAAAATTTGGTTCGCTTCTCACAAACCTTGCCATCAGCATTTTATAAACGACAACATAAAAATAGGCATCAGGATTGGGGGGGGGGGGTCTTCCACATGGAATTAAACTCAAGGACAACCTAATGAGCAACCTACTTTAGAATTATAAATGACCTTAGAAATGAATAAGCCAAATACCTAACCATCTGTAAGGAGGACAATGACACCAGGAAATTTTAAGTAAGCTGGTTTAAAAAAAAAAATCAGTGGGATGACGTCACTTCTCTGCTCCAAACCTTCCGAAGGCTTCCCACCCACCTCTGTGGAATTTATTGCATTTAAACCCCGTCCCAAACGCACACCCCATTCCCTCTTTCTCCTCCCTCTGCCCACTATGATCCAGCTACACCGGCTGGAGGACCCCAGAAGCTGCGCACACTCCTGCCTCCAAGACTTTGTGCTTGCTGTTCCCTCCACCCGTTCCCTCTGCCCCGCGTCTGTACCCGGGTTTTCTCGCTCCATCTGGGACTGGTCTGGGCTCAGACGACATTCTCAGCCAGCCTATCCACGTTTACCGGCACGACCTTCGTCCCCACCCCCCTTTTCCCCTTCACTGTTTTATTGTTCCCCACAGCAGCCGTCACCTCCATCGGCGGCGGGGCCAACGCCG
>NW_006294763.1:231105-243706 GCF_000327345.1 Myotis davidii
CCCGCGCGCGCGCTCCACACCCCCCAGCTGCCGCAACTTCTGCGCACGACTCAAATCTCGTGACGTCACTACCGGCCGCGGGCGCGGAAACGACTTCGGGACGTTTCTTACTACGGAAGCCTAGTGCGGACAGAATTAGCCGCGGCCTAGTCCTTTTGTCATTCTCTTCATTCTAATCATTTCCCTTTGTTCTTGCCCGGTGTGATAGTTCAGGAACTATCCAGCAAAATTTGAAATTTGGCTCTGATATTCTAGGCGTCGAATCTCTGGGTACCTTAGAGAAGCTACTCTCCTTGATTCATTTCGTTATTCATTTATTCACTCATGCTTTCTACAGAAACTTACAAAATATTTACTGTGTCGAACTCTGTTCTTGACACTAGATTATGTCCGGGTTGTGGCTTTTCTCACTTGACAGGCACCCTATAATTTATTGAATAAATTGCTAAAAAGAGATCTAAACTTTACTATCTTTCCTTACCTCCATTCTTTGAGGTTCTTACTGGATTGAAAGCAAAACAATCTAAAGGTCATGAAAAGCTACAGAAATGTGGCCTGTAGTAGAAAAGACATAAGGGTAACAAACTATTCTAAGTCCGGAATGTTTGAAAGCCCTTTTGATTAAAATGAGGGGAAAAGTGTGAAACCCTTGGGAAAATATTTTGCATATCAAACTTGTATAAAATGTTCATTATGCCTTTCAAATTATACCTCTCAAATGCACTTTCTAGTTGTACGTAATATTAATTCCTCATTTAGTTTGTGCTTTTAGTTTACATATTGTTCAGAATCCTAAATGCTGTCATTTGATTGCAAGGTCTCCAGAACAGGAATTGATTCTCAAATATGTTTAATAAGATTATATCAAAGTGCCTTTACTCATTTATTTAAACAACATGAATTTATTGCAGTCTTCTTTTTAATGTATATATTTTTGGTTTTCAGAGAGTAAGGGAGAGGGAGAGAGAGAGCGAGAAACATCAATGATGAGAGAGAGAGTCATTGATGGACTGCCTCCTGCACACCCCTCACTGGGGATTGAGCCCTCAACCTGGTCATGTGCCCTTGACTGGAATCGAGCCCAGGAGCCTTCAGTCCGCAGGCAGATGTTCCATCCACTGAGCCAAAGCAGCTAGGGTTATTGCAGTCTTTTATTTACCATTATACTTACTGAGTTATTCCTGTAAGATATTACTAGACACAATAAATAACACCACCAGGTAAAAGACATAATTCCTGTTCTCAATAAACTTTCTGAAACAAGCCTGTAAAGCTTCAACCTCAGGGCCTTTGCACTTACAATCTCCTTTTTCTGAACCACTGTTATCCAAATGTCAATAGAGCTCTGTCCCTCAATTCATTCAGGGTGTTTTCTCAAATTCATCTCTTTAGTGAGGTCTCCCTGACCATATTATGTAATACTGCACAACTCTTCACACTCCCTAGGCTACTCCCTATTGAATTGGGATGGAAGGAAGGGTGTTTGAAATTAGAAGGTAAAGGAAATAGGAAGCAAGAGTATTGAAACATCACCTATATGGATATTGGAATCAAGAAAAGTAATAATGGAAATAATTACTCAGAAGAAAGTGAACCATGTACTAAATGATCAATGAATTGACAAGAGTAACTATGAGCATGACAAAGTCAACAAGAAGTGGTAATAGAGAGTGGAGTTTGAAGATATGTGTTGTTGTTTTTTTAATCCTTATCCTAGGATATGTTTGTATTGATTATAGAGAGAGGAAAGGAAGAGAGAGAGAGAGAAAGAGAGAGAGAGAGAGAGAGAGAGAGAGAGATTGGTTGCCTCCCTTACTCACCCTGACCTGGGATCAAACCTAAAACCTCTGGTGTACGGGATGACACTCCAATAAGCTGAGCCACCCTGACAGGGCTGAAAAGTGTTTTCAAAGTTGTCAGAGGTTCTAAGGAAGGAAAAATGGTGTGGAGGGGACAACAAAATACACTTCACTCAACTAGGGTTGCCAGATTTTACACATATAAGTACAGAAGCCCCAATTTAATTTTAAATTCAGATAGCTTTTTAATATTATTGTATATTACTGCAAATATTGGATGGGCATACCTATGTAAAAACATACATTTTTTTTAAATTAAAATCTAATTGGGTACCCTGTATTTTATGTGGCAATCCACCTCCAGACCCTTAAATATTTGGGGTGCAAAAAAATTGCTATGAGAAAATAGGATCCTCTGAGGAGAGCCAGAACATGAAAGAAGTCTTCAGAGAAGAGATTATGAATATAAATCAGTGGCCAGCAAACTACACCTCCCATCACTTAGTGGCTCAGATTCCTCAGCTCTAAAATGGGGTTGATAAAACCTGCTTTACATGGCTCATTTGAGAAATTAGTGAGGTAATGTAAACATCTAGCACAAAGAAGGTTATATTTTTAACTAGAGACCCGGTGCACGAAATTCGTGCACTGGGGAGTGGGGGTTCCCTCAGCCCAGCCTGCCCTTCTCACAGTCCAGGAGCCCTCAGTGGATGTCCTACTGATGGACACAATCTGGCAGCAGAGGCTCAGAGCAGGTGTCCTGTGTGTGTGTGTGTGTGTGTGTGAGTGTGTGTGTCTGCTGGGGGCCTGCCACCAGCCACACCATGGAGGCTTGGAGCAGGCGCCCCTCTGTGTTGATGTCTCAGGCTCCTAGCCTCCACTGCATGTTTTTCTCTCCCTTGAGCTGTGGCCAGGGTGGGGTGCGGCCTGCAGGCTGCACTTTCCTGCTCATGGATCACCGGATCACTGCAAAGACCAGGGGCAGGCCCTGCTGGGTGCGGCGTGTGTGGAACTTGCCTGCTCTGTGCTCGCCATGGCGATCCCAGGAGCAGGCCCACCTGGGGGCCGCCTGCCTTCCACACTTGCCTGCTCTGGTATCCCAGCTGGCAGTGGGAATTATGCGGCACATGGGCCCAGCCCGGGTGGCATCTGGCGCTGGCCAGCTAAATCTGCACCAGAGATAAATCTGCACTGAGTTTATCTGAACAAAAATGATAAATCTATCATCTTGTACCTGTAACTGAGGACTAGACAGAACCAACCAAAACTTCCAAATGACCTCAAGATGAAGGATTACGTTCCCTGTACTTTTCTGCTCCTAACTCTTGGCAGTTTATTCCAATGCACCTCTCTGGGGAAAACCTGCAATGGTTCTTGCCAAAATCAGGAGTAAGGTCCTTCTATAGCAGTGGTTCTCAACATTCCTAATGCTGCAACCCTTTAATACAGTTCCTCATGTTGCGGTGACCCCCAATTTCATTGTTACAAATTGAACATAATTAAAGCACAGTGATTAATCACAAAAACAATATGTAATTATATATGTGTTTTCCGACAGTCTTAGGCGACCCCTGTGAAAGGGTCAGTCGGCCCCCAAAGGGGTCGCGACCCACAGGTTGAGAACTGCTGTTCCACAGGCTAAATATAATTTTGGTTATTTAAAGAGGAGTGATAAGGCAGATACGTCATGATCTAAGAGGCCTAGAGACTAGTCAAGGGGGTGCATGCAATTTTACTTCCTAAAAAAAAAGTTACCACTTTGGCTTCATCACATGCTTGTAAGTTTTCTTTTTCACGTGGTTGGGTAGATTTGGACTTTCCTTTTCAGAGAGTAAACTTAGCAAATTTTGTTGGCATCTGCTTCAGTTATATTTGAAAGTAAGCAAAGTTTTGGCCCATTTTTCTTTTAATTTTTTTAGAGAGAGTGGAAGGAGGAAGGAAGGAGAGAGAGAGAGAAACATTTATGTGAGATAGACACATCGATCGGTTGCCTCCTGCACAGGCCCCTTCCCGGGCTGGGATCAGGCCTGCAACCCAGGTACATGCCCTTGACAGGGAGTAGAACCTGGACCCTTTAGTCCATGGGCTGATGCTCCAACCACTGAGCCAAACCTGCCCGGGCTGGCCCTTTTTTCCTTATAATTTACTCACAGACTTTCACCCTCACTCCTCATCTACTATTGCTTATTTTATCTGTAATTTGGAGTACAGTTTTCACATTACACATTAAATAAAAAATATTACAGAACTACTGAATAAAGAACAATTATGCCAAGCAATAATTTTAAAGAAAATTTTTCTCTACTTCCAAGAGAATTAGTTACTAAATTATTATTTGTCCCCAAGAATGTTATCTATTATTAGATGGAAAAGCAGAGTTTTCAATTGGACCCCATGTGGCTGAGATTATTTTTTCTTGAGTCTCAATGTTGTCACGGATGTAGCAGAACCTACAGAAGCTTTCATTAAAGAGCATGAGAAGGTTACTTCCCAAAGATACAGATTATAATGCCACACAGTGATCTGCAAAGTAAACAGACACCTTGTTCTGCAACATTTTGAATACAACAAAAGAAAGCCTATTGAAAACATTACAGAACTGTGTTTGTTTCCTAGGGCTGCCTCAAGAAATTTAAGCTGCACACTTGATGACTTAAAACAACAGTAGTATTGGCTGTTACAGTTCTGGAGTCTGCAAGTCCTAAATCAGCTATCAGCAGGCATGGTTGGTTTTTTTCTGGGGGGCTCGGAGGGAGAATTCATTCTATGCCTCTCTCCTAACTTCTCTTCTCCTAGGTTGCTGGCAATCCTTATCATTCCTTGGTTTGTAGACACATCATTTCAATCTCTGCCTCTGTCTGTATATGGAATTCCCCTTACTTATACAACTTCTCATTATTGCAATTTTATTCACTAGGTGACCTTACCTTTGCCATTTTTATATTTTCAGTTAACTTTTATTTACAGTTTTGAAATAGGAACCTCTGAACCATGAAAAGGGCAAAAATCACCTGAAATTCTTTGATGCCTAAATAAAGCAAATGTGTATATCTGTTTGATAGTTAATTAATGGTAAATACACCCACTGAGACTAAAATTTAGTTTTACTTTAAGAATTTAAAAGGTCTTTTGAAGTAAATTAAAGTAAAAAACCTTAGTTTGCATGCTGGCAACTTTTGTTTACAGATCTCCCATCAGTAGGTGACAAAAAATAGAACACAATTTTATACTGTAAATGATTTTTAATGATCAAGAGTGTAAATAGGGATGTTTGAAAGAATTCAAATATAGATTCTATATAACTGTGTTTGTTTTTTTTTAAAAAAATGTTCTCCCTATATTGTATAGTTAAATTCTTCCCAAAATATTCATCGAGTACCTGCTTGGAGCTGAGCACAGTTTTCAGGATACTGTAAACAGGCAAACTAGGTTCTTTTTTCACAGGGATGTCATTCTAGTAGAAGTCAGACAGTAATAAGCACCAGGATAATTTCAGATATTTATAAGTTTAATGAAGACAATAATGTGGGGCATGTGATTGAGTGTGACTGAGGGCATGGGGTGAGACATGTCTGCCGTAGTAATCAGTGAAGTCTTCCCTAAGGAGATATTAGAATTGAGACTGAAAGATGAAAAAATACTTTTAATATTGCTGAAGTGGCTAACATTATTAGCGGGGCCAGATGCATTCATTAATTCTCACAGTAAGCACAAAGCAGTCTAAAGAAAAATAAATTATGTCAAATGCTCTAGGACAGTCGTTCTCAACCTTCCTAATGTCGCGGCCCTTCAATACAGTTCCTCATGTTGTGGTGACCCCCAACCATAAAATTATTTTCGTTGCTACTCCGACAGTCTTAGGCGACCCCTGTGAAAGGGTCATTCGACCCCCAAAGGGGTCGCAACCCACAGGTTGAGAACTGCTGCTCTAGGATGAGTTTTGAGCCAGAAAAATTTATTTCCAGGCTAATGACTCATTCTAAATCTGATGCTTATGGCCAGAAACCACCTTCTATCTATGGCCAGCAAACAACTGGGACTGTTCCAGACCCAGTTCTGTGGTCCTGTGCCTATATGCAATTTTATTTTATCAGTTCTGGGTGTGATAGCATCAGGGTGTTGGCAGCAAATAGTGGTAAGTAAGGGCTTAAACTGAAATCCTGGAAACGCATTCTCTAACCTGCCAATGTTCCCTGATCCTGAATCACAGCAGCACATAGTTTCACATTGTCAAATCTTTGTAGTCCCTGGGCTTGGAGGGGTTGAGTAGAAAATCTGGAGGGAGCAGGGCTTAAAACAAAGCCTGATTTGGGGTAAAGAAGCAAAGAAAGGCTTTCCACTTTGTTACCTGTCTTCCAGTGTTGCTCCAGGATGAAACAATCCAGCAGAATACCTACCTTGAGGTTATGGTTGAATTTTTATTTTGCATTGGATGTCAAAGTTTGGACTCTGTTCAAAACAAAACTAATGGTCATTATTCGTATTTTTTTGTTGTTCTCATTCTTTTTTTAAAAAAACAACTATGCTGAGGTATAATTTACATGACACAAAATGTTTACAGATCAATCAATGATGACAAATGTACACATTTGTGTAAACACAACACAATAAAGATATAAATAAAATATTGCCATCATCCCAAGGGTTCTCTTGTGATCTTTCCCATTCTGTTCCTATACCCTACCCTCAGTCCCAAGAGCACTGGTTTTCTTTCTATACCATAAATTTGTCTTCCCTAGAGATTCATATAAATGGAATTCTAAAATATGTTGTATTTTGTGTCTGGCTTTTTATATTTAGCCCAATATTTGGAGATTTATCACTATTGCTCCATATTTCAGTAGTTTATTACTTTCAAAAGCTGAGGAATATTTCATTGCATAGCTATACCACAATTTATCTATTCACATCTTGATGGACATGTGGGTTGTTTTCAATATTTTACTGATATGAGTAAAGATGTTACTGCCATACAGGCATAGGTCTTTTGTGGATATACATTTTCTTTCTTTCATTTTAGTAAATATCTGAGTGAAATTTCTGGGTTATGAGGTTGAGGGTATATTCAATTTCATAAAAAGCAGCCAAATAGTCTTCCCAAAGTAGTTGTACCTTTTACATCTCCACCAGCAGTGTATGAGTGTTCCCATCTTTGCCAGCTTTTGGAATCTCATTTGTTTTTAGTCATTGGATTAAGTGTGTATTTGAATAAGTGGTATTACATTGTGGTTTTAATTTTCATTTTTTTCTGATGACTAATAGTAAGCATTTTTCCATGTGCTTATTGACGATGAAAAAATGCTTCCTATATCTTCATTTGTGGCCTATTTAGCTCTTATAAATGTAATTGGGTTGATTCATTTTATTAAATTGCTAGAATTTTTTTATATTTGTGGATTCAGTCTTTTGTTAGATACATATATTGTGCATATTGTCTTCCAATATGTGGATTGCCTTTTCATTTATTAATGGTAATTTTCACAAAGTAGAATAGTTTCTGTTTTTTCTATTATGTTGGGGACTTTTCTGCTGCTTTTTTCTTTTTGTCATATCCAAATTAATTAATATTGATAACTTCAGGTTATAATTTGCAATCATGTTTATTATTAAGTGTTGAATGGGTGAAAAATTATACTATGACATTGAAAGATTATTCTCTAATTAAAACTGTAAGTGCTGGTTTTCTATTGCTGCTGTAACAAAATACCACAAATGGAGCAGCTTAAGACAATACCTATTTATTACCTCATAGTTCTGTAAATCAAAAGTCAGTTAGTTCTCTGTTCCTGATTTCATAAGGCCAAAATCAATGTGTTAGCAGGGCTGAATTTCTTTCTGGAAGCTCCGGAGTTTAATGTGCTTTGAGGTTCATTTACCAGTATGTTGTTGACAAAATCTAGTTCCTTATAGTTAGGTAATTCAGGCCCCTTGTTCCTTGCTGACTATAAGCTAGGTACTGTTCTTACTGCAGCCCACATTCCCTGGTACATGACACTGTTCAAAGCCAGCAATAGTGGTTGACTAGTGGTTCTAGTCAAGATTTCTGTGTCCTCTGTCCCTTCTCTCCTGCTTTCCCCTTCTGCTGCATCTCTCTGACTGACCCTTGTGCATTCCTTTTTTTAAAAAAATTGAATCTTTATTGTTAAGATTATTACATTTGTTCCTCTCCCCCCTCACCAAAACACCCCTCCACCCAGTTCCCACCCCACCCTCTGCCCTTACTCCCCACACACTGTCCTCATTCATAGGTGCGTGATTTTTGTCCAGCCTCTTCCCCCATTTCCCACACCCCTTTCCCTCCAAGAATAGTCAGTCCATTCCCTTTCTATGCTCCTGATTCTATTATAATCACCAGTTCATTCGGTTCATCAGATTATGTATTTCCTTGATTTTTGGATTCACTTGTTCATAGATGTGTATTTGTTGTTCATAATTTGTATCTTTACCTTTTTCTTCTTCTTCCTCTTCTTAAAGGATACCTTTCAGCATTTCATATAATACTTGTGGACTTGTAAGTCTATTTCTTTCACCAGGTAGGGGAAGTTTGCTGCCATTATTTCTTCAAATAGGTTTTCAATATCTTGCTCTCTCTATTCTTCTGGAACCCCTGTAATTCGGATGTTGGTACGCTTGAAGCTGTCCCAGAGGCTCCTTACACTGTCTTCATATTTTTGGATTCTTTTTTCATTTTGCTTTTCCGGTTGGGTGTTTTTGCTTCATCGTATTTCAAATATTTAACCTTATTCTTGCGATCCTCTAGTCTGCTGTTGGGAGTCTGTATAATATTCTTTATTTCAGCCAGTGTATGCTTAATTTCTAGTTGGTTCTTTATCACAACATCGAGGGTCTCACTAGATTTCTTGAAGATCTCTCTACCTTTATTGGCGGTCTCACCAGTCTTTTCGAGGGCCTTACTAAATTTATTGGCGGCTTCTAGACAGTTCTTGAAACACCTTAAAAGTGTGGTTTGAACTCTATATCCAGCAGTTTGCTTTCCTCCATTTCTGTCATTTGTGTCCTGTTTCTTTGTCTCCTCCTTTTTATGCTTTCTTGGTGTGGTGCACCCACTTGTGGTCTTTGTGCACAGTCTTGTTGTAGTTAAGCCTTGATTGTTGTAGGTAACACTGGGGGGAGGGGATTTGACCTCCAGGCCAATTGGCTGTGAGAATCAGCTGTGTCTGCAGTGGGAGAACTTCTGTCCTGATCTCTAGGGAGGTGGTAATCTAGCCTCTGCCTGAGGCTATCCAGCAAATGCCTGCATGCAAGGCTTGGGTGGGGCGGGTCACAGGGGATCAACAGGATGGGCGGAGCGAGCAGTTATGGCTGCTCTCAGTCCTGCCTTCAGAGGCTCTGCTTCTCTGTGTCCCAGAAATTGCTGCAAGTACCTCGGAGAGGTACTTGAGTTCCGACCGATGCCAGACAGTCCCGATTCTCCCGTTTGAGTCTGGGTCCCCAGAGACTCACCTGGAACTGGAGCTCAGAGCCTGAGACTCCCTCCCGATTGAAAAAGACAACCACACCCTCAGCCGCCAGCCCGCTCTGCGTGCACCTCTGCACGTTAGTATTTTACTTCCCACCACACCTCCTCTGAGTCTAGGTATGCTGTTCTCTTTCCTTCTAGTTGAAGAATTTCCACTCAGCCAGCCTTCCTGTGGTTCTGGATGATGTCCGTTCTGTCTTTTAGTTGTATTTTTGAAGTGGTTGTATGAGGCAGCAATCTCCGGTGTTTACCTATGCTGCCATCTTGGTTTCTCCTGCACTGGACTAGGTGGCTACCCTGCTCCCTCAGGGTGTTCTCCGAGGACTCGGCTTCCAGTGGGCTCCACAGGCTGCAACCCGCGGCAACACGGAGACTTCACTCCTCCATCCTGGGACCCGGCAGCAGGTTACAGACAGCCGTGCACTTCCTAAGTCAATCTGCTACGGGCTTCCTCCTCGCGCTCTGAGTGTGGTCTCTTCCTCTTCTACGTATTAAGGGTTCACACAAATAGATGGGGCACACTGAGATAATCCAGAATAATCTATTGATTTTAGCTTATCTGATTATTAACCTTAATTATAACTACAAGAGTTTTTTTTTTACAGAAGTACCTAGATTAATGTTTGATTAGACTAGATAATGGAAATCTAAAAAAATATCTTTTTTTTCTTCAAAAAACATCTTTAAAATTCTACCAACACACCGCCAAACTAATATCTATATCATACATGAGAAAAGGGAGTTAAAATTAGATTCAGCAACAGGTTAGAAATAGGAATGCTAAGAGGATATTTTAATTGGAAATAATTACACTAATGTTAACATATTAGATTATGATTGGAGATAGTGAGGTAAAATTGACAGATATTTTGCATAGATATTTTTTCATTTGTCACTTTTTATTTTTCTTTCATCTCTATTGCATTGAATGTGGGAAAAAAACTTTTCTTTTTTATTTTTCCCGCTTTCTGTTTGTTTAACTAGATTTGGTGGATACTCCAAACAATTAATTATTTGTATCTGCAAATGTATAGGCCTAGTGAATACAAGATTTTTTTTCCAGAATTTGTTAACACTAGCAGAATTTTTAAAAATAAATTATAACTATAACAACAATTAAAGACTACAAATTATTCCTTCTCTTTTATCCTCTTTCCTTGCTTTGTCCCCCTTCACCTATTTGAAGAACAATGGTGACAGATACAAAAAACAAACAAGGTGTTTTCATTAGATTCCTGTCTTCTAGGAATTACATAACAAAACATTATAAACTGGGTGTTCAAAACAACATAAATTTATTTTCTCACATTTCTGGAAACTAGAAGTCCAAGATTAAAATGCCATCAGAGTTACGTTTTGGGTGAGATCTCTCTTCTTGGCTTGCAGATAGTCACCTTCTCCCAATGTATTTCCATGAATTCCCCCACCACTTAACTGTGCATGTATGAAGAGATATCTCTCTCATGTCTCTCCCTCTTCTAAAAGAGACACCAGTCCTATAGGACTAAGTCCCTAATCTTATGACCTCATTATTTTCTTAAAGGGCCCATCTCCAAATATAGTCACATTGTGGGTTAAGGTTTCAACATATGAATTTTTGGAGGGACACAATTCAGTCTGTAACATTTGCCTTAATAAAATTTTTAAAATATAATATTACATATTAAACTCTTTATAGATTTAATTATGCCCCCCCCCAGATATTAAAATCCCAATGCTTACTCTCTCAGAATGTGACCTTATTGGAAAATAGGGTCTTTGTAATTTTTTTCACCTCTATTGAGAAGTAATTTCTTTTTTAAAAAAATATTTATTGTTGAATGTATTACTGATGTCTCCCCTATGTGGCCCTCCCATTGTACCCCTTTACCTAGTTCCCGCCCACCCAAGACCTTCAGCACCCTATTGTCTGTGTCCATAGGTAATGCATATCCTAATATGTAAAAACCCTGGGTCAGTCACAACCAGAGGCTCAACCAACTAGAAGTCAGTACTGCAGTCAGTGCTGGATTGCCATGGCGACCCAGCACTGACTGCTGAAGGGGCTTCGAATCAGGCCTGGAGAGAGGCCTGAAGAGAGAAGCAGTGTCTGATCCATAGCCTCTGTGGCAGCTGTTGATCAGCACTTGCCTCTCTCTTTTTCTCTAGCAGGCTTGCCTCCATTTCTCTCCAGGTCTCCACCCCCACCTTTCTGATCAGGCCCCGTTGATAGCTCAGAGATGCTGATTGGCATAGAAACTGACCAATCAGAACCAAATCTGGGTGAACTGTGAGGAGCAAATGGCTGCCTAGGAGGCGGAGCTTTTGACACTGACTAGCATAGGAACTGACTAATCAGAACCAAATCTAGGCAGTTGCGGGTGATCAGTCTGGCAGGGGAGAGCAGTTGGGGGCGCTATCAGGTCAGCAGGGGAGGGAGTTGGGGGCCATGAGGCCGGCAAGGGAGGGCAGTTGTGGGGGACAAGGCTTGCAGGGGAGGACAGTTGGGGGCCATCAGGCCAGCAGGGGAGGGCAGTTCGGGGCCATCAGGCTGACAGAGGTGGGAAGTTGGGGGCAATCGGGCTGGCAGGAGAGCAGTTAGGTAGGGGTTATCAGGCTGGTAGGGGTAAGGGAATGATCAGGCAGGCAGGCAGGTGAGCAGTTAGGAGCCAGAAGTCCTGGATTGTGAGAGGGATGTCTGATTGCCAGTTTAGGCCCTGTGGGATCAGGCCTAAACTGGCAGTCATACATCCTCCAAGGGGTCCCAGATTGGAGAGGGTGCAGGCTGGGCAAAGGACAGCCCCCCCGCCCCCAGTGCACGAATTTTGTGCACCGGGCCTCTAGTATGCATATAAATTCTGTGGTTAATCTCTTCCTGCCCTACTCCCCCTCTTTGCTTTGAGATTCAGGTCAGTCTGTTCCATGTTTCCATGCCTCTGGTTCTATTTTATTCATCATTTTATATTGTTCATTAGCTTTCTCATTCATTTATTTTTATTTTTATATTTAACTAGTGGCCCAGTGCATGAAGTTTGTGCACATTAAAAGGTGATTGAGAAACCAAGATGGTGGCATAGGTAAACACCAGAAAATGCTGCCTCCCACACAAATTCAAAAATACTACTAAAAGATAAAATTGACATCATCCAGAACCACAGGAAACCTGGCTGAGTGGAAATTCTACAACTAGAAGGAAAGAGAAAAGCACACTGAGACTCAGAGGAGGTGTGTAAGTAAAGTGCAGAGGTACGGAGGCTAGAGCGCGTGCGGAAAGGGGCAGGCAACGGAGGACACGGGAGTCTTTTTCAATTGGGAGTGAGGCACAAGCTCCCGATGGCCCTGA
>NW_006294763.1:245313-248543 GCF_000327345.1 Myotis davidii
GTATAGAAAGGGAGTGAACTGACTATTCTTGGGTGGGAAAGGGGTGTGGGGGATATGGGAAGAGACTGAACAAAAATCGTGCACCTATGGATGAGGATGGGGGGGATGAGGGGAGTTATGGGGGGAAAAAAGAGGAACAACTGTAATAATCTGAGCAATAAAGATTTAATAAAAAATAAATAAAAAAGGGGATTAATTAGAGGAAATATTTTAATATTGCTATTTGCCCTTTCTCTATAATAGAAGTGTCAGAGATGAAAGAAAATCAGTAAAATGTATATGAATATCTTCCTCCTGTCAGAGTCTGGGGTGTACCATGGGACCCAGAGTCAAGTCACCGCCCACCCACGTGTGCCTCAAAATCACAGGAGACCAAGACCCAGCCACCCACCCCCATTGGGCCAGATCCAGACCCAGCTGGTCCCACCATTGTCAAGCCCTACCGGGCGGGGTGTGTAGCCTCAGTTCCCATGACCCAGAGCTGAGATGAGGGGTGAGGTCAGAGGTCCCCTAGCCACAGCAGGGGTGGGGCTCGTGTTTTGAGGTCCCCTGTCAAGCCCCTCTGGTTGGGGGGGTTGCAGCCTCAGGTTCCCCGTCAAGCCCCTCTGGGTGGTGGCCGTGGCCTGAGGTCCCCCAGCCCAGGGTGAGGGGAGTAGCCTGAGGTCCCCTGACCCAGCACTGGGGTCGGGGGGCACACCTTGAGGTCCCCCATCAAGCCCCACCAGGTGGGGGGCACGGCCTCAGGTCCACTGGCCTGGCGCCTGGATCAGGGGTGTGGCCTCAAGTCCCCTGGGACAGGGGGCATGGCCTGAGGTCCCCTTGTCAAGCTCCATGGGGGTGAGGGGGAGGGGCGGTGCACAACCTCAGGTCCCTGCTGATTGCTCATTAAGGTTCGTTATGGGAACTTGGCCTCCGTTGTGGGTGCAGCCATCTTGTGTTACAGAAATCCCCTCCCTTGGCTGTGGGTGCTGCCATCTTTGTGGTGGATTGCCTGTCAATTTGCATATTTTCTCTTTATTATATAGGATTTTTAGAAATATATTTTTATTGATTAAAGAGAGGAAGGGAGAGAGAGAGAGCGAGAGGTGGGGAGATAAACATCACTGATGAGAGAATCATTGATTGGCTGCCTCCTGCACACCCAACTCGGGAGCGAGTCTGAAACCCGAGCATGTGCCCTGAAGAAATTGAACCATCATGTCCTGGTTCATAGGTCAATGCTCAACAACGGAGCCACATTTGCCATGCTAGATTCAATTGTTGATAGATATGTATTTATTATAATTTTATTGTTCATATTTTTCTTCTTTTCTTCCTCTTCTTCTCCCTCTTCTTAAAGAATACCTTTCAATATTTCATGTAATACTGGTTTGGTGGTGATAAAGTGCTTTAGCTTTTTCTTCTCTGTGAAGTGTCGTATTTGACCTTCAATTCTAAATGATAGCTTTGCTAGATAGAATAATCTTTGTTATAGGTCTTTGCTGTTTATCACTTTGAATATTTCTTGCTACTCCCTTCTGACCTGTAAAGTTTCTATTGAGAAATCAATGACAGTCATATGGATGCTCCCTTGTAGGTAACTAACTGCTTTTCTCTTATTGCTTTTAAGGTTCTCTCTTTGTCACTTTAATTATGATGTGTCTTGATGTGGTCCTCTTTAGGTTCCTCTTATCTGGGACCCTCTGTGATTCCTGAACTTGTAAGACTATTTTGTTCACCAGGCAGGGGAAATTTTCTGTCATTATTTCTTCAAATAGGTTTTTAAGATCTTTCTCTCTCTCTTCTGGCACCCCCATATTATAAATTTTGGTACACTTGAAGTTGTCCCAAAGGATCCTTACACTATCTTCATATTTTTAAATTATTTTTTCTTTTTCCTCTTATGATTGGGTGTTTTTTGCTTCTCATATTCCAAATCACTCATTTGATTCTCAGTGCCCCCTATTCTACTGTTGAACCCCTATAAATTATTCTTTATTTCAGTTAATGTATGCTTCATTTCTGACTGGTTCTTTTTCATATCTTTGATATTCTCGCTAAGATCCTTGAAATTCTCACTAAGCCCCTTGAAGCTCTCATTAAGATCCTTGAACATCCTTATAACCATTGTTTTGAATTCTGGACGTAGTAGTTTGTTTTCTTCCATTTCATTTAATTATTTTCCAGGAGAGTTCTTCTATTCTTTCACTTGTGACATATTTCTTTGTCTCCACATTTTGGTTGCTTCTCTGTGTTTGTTTCTATGTATTAGGTAGAGCTGCTATGTACCCTGGAATTGATAGAGGGGTCTTGTGTAGTATTTGTCTTGTAAGGCCCAGTTACAGGCTCCCCAGTCAATTGAGCTGGCCACTGTAGGTACGCCCCTTTTATAGTTCAACCTTGATTGCTGTTGGCATTACTGGGATGAACTGACCTCCAGGTCAATTGGCTGTGAGGACCAGCTGTGTCTACAATGGAGGAGCTGGTGTGAAGGATACACCCCTATGGAGCAGGGCTTGCTTCAGTGGTGCTTTGGTGCGCATTGAATCTGTCCCTTGAGTGTGTTGCTTGTGCATGTGTTGAGTTTGAACTCTGGTGTGGTCTGAAGCTGTACACCGGGTGCACTGGCTCTGGGGCTTCCAAGGTGGTGCAAAGTCAGCCACTACTTGGGGCCACCTGGCAGGAGGTATCTTCAGATTATTGTGACTGTGTTGGGCTTGGAAGTATCTAGGAGAGGCCAAACTGTGAAACAAGGCAGGCTGCTGCTAATGCCAGGCATTGGGTCTCTTATTGAGTGGTATGGGCCATGCTCACCCAAGTTGCTGGTTGTTTGAGAGATTTTAGGACAGTCTGAAGCCTGATCCAAGAGCGGTCATTCATATGGAAAAGTTGCTGAAAACAGTTTGGGTAGGACTGCAAATTAGGTGGGACAGGCTCTCAGGGAATCATCAGTGTGGAACAAACAGTATGAACCAGGTTGATGGGGCCTGCCAATCAGGTCTGTGATGGGGGAAGTCTCAGCATAGGAACAATGAACATTGTGAGCACCCCTGTCTTGAAGAAAGCTGCCCCCAAGTTCTTGCTCTGATGCCAGACAACCCAATTCCTCCCCTATGTCACTGGATCTTCTCAAGCCACTGCCCAAGTGCTGGAGCTCAGAGGGAGTGAGTTCGAGTAAGTCCATTCACCAGCCCTTTAAGAGGAACTGCTGGAACTCTGGCAGCCTTTGTGTCACTCAGCCATAATTCCTG
>NW_006294763.1:248564-251047 GCF_000327345.1 Myotis davidii
GCTGATTTTTAGCCCGAAGTTACAGAGACTTCTATTTTTGGCACTAGAAGCATGGGCGGAAGGGTTTGATGTGGGGCTGAGACCACTTGCTCCTTATGGGAGGCCTCCACAGCTAAGATATCCCTCCAGAGTAAAACAACACCACGCATGGGTGTTGGTCCAACAGTTCTGAGCCTCTGCCCCTCCGACCAGTCTCCATGTGCTTTCTTCTCTAATTGTGTGCTTGTAGGACTTCCATTCAATCAGCTTTCAGGTGTTTCTGAATGATGGTTGTTTTTGTAATTTAGTTATAATTTTGATACGGTTGTGGGAGGCAGCAAGTACCACATGTATCAACAACATCATTTTGGTTCTCTCCTCTGCAGATTTTTTTAAAGGTTAATGATTGGTCAATGCTACATATGACTTCTTAAGAAAACATATAAGATGACCTTTACCCTCGTAACAAAGTTTTAAGTGTATTGTCCAGTATTGTTAACTATAGGCACAATGTTATACAGCAGATCTCTAGAACTTTTGCATTTGCATGACTAAAACTGTATACCCATTGAACACCAATTTCTACCCCTCAACCCTGGCAAATCTGCTTTCTAATTCAATGTCTTTTATTACTTTAGATAATTCATATAGGTGTAATCATGAAATATTTTTCCTTTTGTAACTGTCTGAATTCTACTTAGCATAGTGTCCTTAAGATTCAGCAATGTTCTAGCATATGACAAGTGTGAAGATTATTTTTTTTTCTGTTAACTTTACTGGGAGTGTCTGTAAGAGTTTTGTATAACAGTAACATTTGAGTCAGTAGACTGAGTAAAGCATATTGTCCTCCCTAATGTGGGTGGGCCTCATTTAATCTATTGAAGACTTGAACAAAACAAAAAGGCTGAGTAAGAGGGAAAACCTCTTGCCTACTGCTTGACCTGCTTCACATTCAAACTAAAAAAAAAAGGGCTCTTCTTATATCTTGAGCCACACTTTCAGATTGGAATTCACACCATTGGTACTCCTAGTTCTTAGGCCTTCAAATTCTGACTAGAACTATATAAATGATGCTTGTAGTTCTCCATCATATTAAATGCAGCTCTTGGGGAATTTTTAGACTATAATTTCATGGCCAAATTCTTTATAATTTCTCTTTCATTCTGTTTCTCTGGATAATATTTCTCTGGATAATATTTGACAACTACAAAAGGCCTTCCTTCTTCTTTTGGTGGCTGAATAATATTTCACAGTATGTAAATGCCACATTATTTTTTATCCGTTCATCCATCAATGGATGTTTAAGTTGTTTCCAGATCTTGACTATTGTAAACAGTGCTGCATTAAACATGAGAGTGCTAATATCTGTCCAAGATCCTGATTTAATTCTTTTTAACACAAACCCAGAAGTGGGATTGTCAGAACATATGGTCTTCTTTTGTTTTTTATTGAATTTATGGAGGTGTGACATTGGTGAATAAGATTATATAGTTTTCAGGAGGACAATTCTATAATACATCTGTGTACTGTATTGTCAAGCCACTTTCATCACCATTTATCCTCCCTATAACATCTTCAATCTCCTCTCACCCCTCTTTCCTTCTGGTAATCACCATACTGTCTGTGTCTGAGTGTGTGGGTTTTTCCCTTAATCCCTTCACCTTTTTCAGCCAGCCCCACAACCACCCTTCCCTGTGACAGCTATCAGTCTTTTCTCTATCTATGAGTCTGCTTCTATTTTGTTAGTTTATTTTGTTCATTAAGTTCAACATATGAGTGAAATCATATGGTACTTGTCTTTCTCTGATTGGCTTATTTCACTTAGCATAATAATCTCCTGGTCCATCCATTCTGTCTCAAAATGTAAGATTTCCTTCCTTTTTACAGCTGAGTAGTATTACTACAGATTTTTTTACCTACCCATCTACTAATGGACACTTGGGCTGCTTCCAAACCTGGCTATTTCTATATAATAAAAGCCTAATATGCAATTGTCTCCTTGACTGGGAGCTCGACCAGGAGTTTGACCAGGTGGGCAGGGCTGTTCTCTGAAAGTATACAAACATATTCTCGACCAAAGGTTAAAGGAAAAAAAAACCTTACTTGGGGTCTTTTCTTTAAAATGATCTTTCCCTGGCTTACCCTGGCATCATGTGTGTTTTTCCTGGGTGTCTCACTATTAGCATTATAAATGAAAATTTTTTTTTCTCTAAATGTAATTTAGTTACAGGTGCCCCCAACCCAGGTACATGCCCTTGACCGGAACCAAACCTGGGACCTTTCAGTCCGCAGGCCGACGCTCTATCCACTGAGCCAAACCGGTTTCGGCAGCCCCCCTCCCTTTTTTTTTTTGATTTAATTAGGAGGCATCTTGGAAACTTTATAATGCAGTCTAGATAGCTTTAAATATTAATTTTTTGCACAAAAAATTGAACCTGAACATGCTTTACGTTCATAGCATGTTTACAACGAAATGAAAATATTTGTTAATACTTCTTGAATAA
>NW_006294764.1:0-597 GCF_000327345.1 Myotis davidii
GTTCTATAATTGTAACACTGTTGTGATCCTGCTCACTCCAGCTCTGACAGCTGAATGCAGGTTTCTGGAGTTTGTTTAGCTTCTATAATTGCAACATTGTTTCTTAGAGTGCAAGCTCAGAGGCTGGCAGCGGCAGGCAGGGAACCCTGGCTTCCTCCATCACTGGAGCAAGCAAACCTCCTGTTCGCTTCAGCTGTCTGGCTGCAGGTCGCCATCTTGGTTGGCAGTTAATTTGCATATCACCCTGATTAGCAGATGGGAGGGGTAGCGAAGTTACAGTTAATTACCATGTTTCTCTGTTATTAGATAGGATTAGTATTATTCCATGTGGTTTCAATAGGTAAAATAAAAACCCAAGGATGAGAGTTTCAGGGAGAAGTGGTCCATGTGGTCAGCCCTGAGAGGAGATGAGTTCCTTTTTGGGAAGTGTTCAATAGGAGCTGACAACTTGTACTGTTAAAAAAAAAAAAAAACAAAAAAAAACTGACTCCAGCTTGAGAGGAGAACCAAGATGGCGGCATAGGTTAACGCCAGAGATTGCTGCCTCGAACAACCAATTCAAATTACACCTAAAAGACGGAACGGACATCATCCAGA
>NW_006294764.1:976-2646 GCF_000327345.1 Myotis davidii
GCTTCACAGATAAGGAAAAGCTAAAGGAGTTCATCACCACCAAACCAGTATTATATGAAATGCTGAAAGGTATCCTTTAAGAAGAGGAAGAAGAAGAAAAAGGTAAAGATACAAATTATGAACAACAAACATGCATCTATCAACAAGTGAATCTAAGAACCAAGTGAATAAATAATCTGGTGATCATAATAGAATCAGGGACATAGAAAGGGAATGGACTGACTATTTCTTGGGGGGAAAGGGGTGTGGGAGATGTGGAAAGAGACTGGACAAAAATCGTGCACCTATGGATGAGGACAGTGGGTGGGGAGTGAGGGCGGAGGGTAGGGCGGGAACTGGGCGGAGGGGAGTTCTGGGGGGGAAAAAGAGGAACAAATGTAATAATCTGAACAATAAAGATTTAATTAAAAAAAAAACTGATGGAGAGGCTCTTTCTATTGGTTTTCTCAGCTCAAATTGGAGATAGCTAGGTTGTGAGAGGTTGGAGTAGAATAGCTGGTCGTGGGGCGGTTTGAAGGGCTGTTGCCACTGCTCCTAGAGATACTGTATACGTGTTGGGGAAGGTCTGTGAATGGGGGCTTCTTCACTTTCTGGGATGGGCTAGCCCCCACCCCCTCAGTTGGAGCTGAATCCCTAAACCTCAGCAACCTTGCGCAATTACCTCAGTTAACTGACTCAAAGGAGGTGGGAGGACTTCAGATGTATCCTTGAACCCTGCCCTGCCCAAGGTTGGGTCATCACAGGAGCCAGGAGCCAGGAAGTCATTGGCTCAGAAGGTCAGGTCTGGAGGCAACCCTGGGGGTCATCTTATCCAGATTCTTTGCGTAAGTGTGAGGGAGGAGTTTGAAGTCTAGGAAGGAAGCAGGACTTGCCAAATAGCACAGCCACTGCTGTCCTCATCAAGTCCTGGTACTCCTCTTGGCCCTGAGGGCAGAGTTGAATCTGTTCTGATTCTTGCTCTTGAGAGCTTACATCCTAACAGAGAAAACAGGCTTTGTAGATGGTGTCAGGGCTAAAAGGTTCATACTTTGTACCCAGGGAGCTTAGCGGGGCCAGCACACAGGACTTCATAGGCGTCAAGAAAGAAGCACAGGTGATCTTTAAGCTGGGCTTAAAGAAGGGACAACATTTTCGCTGATGCAAAGGGCTAGAAGACTGCTGGCTGGGAAACAGCATGAGCAAGAGGGGACACTGACTTGCTATGTGGGACCAATGAGTTGCCCTGCAGGCTGGCCCATGTGCTGGAAGTCTGATGGGTTATTAGTATGAGCCCGGGCTAGGACTTGAGGTCAAGACTATCTGTGCTCTGTAAGGACATAACAGTCACAGAAGTGCAGGCCACAGGTATACAAGGGCCCAGTAGGAGTCTGGTGGGGGCATCTGAGGAGTCTGTGATGGGGAGATTCCTAGCGGTAGAGGTGGGTCTGCTGGACTCTCACCACTTGGCCCAGGCGATTTCCTTTAAGACATACACATGCACGCAGTGTCTCTGTCCCACCTCCCTGGACAGGACCCAGGCCCAGCTCGAGATGGGGCCCAGCCAAGGGGAGGAGATGCGACTTCCTTCTCACTTCCCCGCAGCTCCTAAACGTGCCCCCAGGCCGGGACTGGGTGGAGACGTCCTCGGTTTCGCATGCAAATCCGCTCCGGATTTATTCCCTGGGCGTTCT
>NW_006294764.1:2879-31277 GCF_000327345.1 Myotis davidii
CCTGCTCCGGCTGACCCCAGGGCGCCAGAGCCTAGAACTGGGAGGCGAGGATGCTTTCTCAGCCAGTGGATCCTGCTGCTCCCGCCCTCGGGGATGAAGGGAGGGGTTCCAAGGATTGGGCGGGGGCTGAGCTGTAATTACCACGCTGGATGGGGAGCTGAGGCCGTGGTCTGGAAGACCCTCCCAAGGAGGAGATCGGGACCCCGCAACCCCCCCCCCCACACACACACACCCAGAGGTCCACCAAGGGTGTGGGGTGTGGA
This sequence comes from Myotis davidii, assembly GCF_000327345.1. Lineage (NCBI taxonomy): Eukaryota > Metazoa > Chordata > Mammalia > Chiroptera > Vespertilionidae > Myotis > Myotis davidii. The sequence continues at coordinate 3,143 of NW_006294764.1, forward strand.
GGAAATCTTGGGCAGGTGAGACCTACCAGGCCTGAGGTTTTGGTAGAGAGATCTGAAGGTTTAGGGCTAGAGAGAAGGGGTGGAGGACGAGGGGAATCCGAGGGGAATCCCCGGCCTAGGAAGGGCAGCCCCAAGCCTGAGCCGGGTGCCTAGCCTGGTCTCTGTACAGCTGTGGTTTGGGCGTTAAGAACCAATTCGATTGATCCCTACCCTCCTCTTCCAGGGATTCCAAGCTGGAGTTACATCTCAGAGGCCTGAGAGCGTGGGCGGGTGGAGGTGGAGAGGACATAGAGGAGAGGGGGTGCTTCCAGCACTTCCAAGGGCTCCAGTTTCGGAAAACAGCTGCAGAAACGGTGAGAGCAGTTTATATAAAATGCTATCCAAACCAGCATGTATGTATCAGTAAGGAGAGATGGCACTTATTGAGTGCTTACTGCATGCCGGACCAAGAGCATTCAGTACATTGACAAACGAGATGTTTACTTTTTCTTGGTACTTTTATAAGCAGAAAAGGACAATATTGCTTTTTTAAATTAAAATATAAATAAGTAAATAAAAAGGTAAATATATCTGGGATTCAGTGCTGCTAAATTTGGCCTTGGAAATTTTGGAACAAAAAGTCTCTGGAAGAGTGGAAATCTGAGCTAAGTCTTAAAATGTGAGTAGGAGCTAGCCGGCTGTGGGCAAACTACGGCCCGCGGGTCAGATCCGGCCCATTTGAAATGAATAAAACTATTGAAAAAAAAGACCGTACCCTTTTATGTAATGATGTTTACTTTGAATTTATATTAGTTCACACAAACACTCCATCCATGCTTTTGTTCTGGCCCTCCTGGTCCAGTTTAAGAACCCATTGTGGCCCTCGAGTCAAAAAGTTTGCCCAACTCTGAGTGAAAAGGGAGGAAGAGAAGGATGTTGCTGATGGAATAACATGAGCAAAAACAGGTGAGAAACAGCACAGTGAATTTGGGAAAACTACAAGGTGTGAGAAAGGGAATGGAGAGAGATGAGGTTAGAAAGGGAAGCTGGGGCCAGACTGGGGGCTTCAGTGACTGAGGCTGGTTTTCTCACTGAGAGCTATTGAGGGTTTTTTCCACCGCTGCTGGAGGAGATAGGCTTCCGGCGGGCCCTGTGGAGGCAAGGAGACCTGTGAGGAGGAGGATAGCTCCATGAACTGCAGCAGCAGCCTTGGGATAAAAAGAAATGGATGGATCTGACAAGTAGAAATGACAGGACTCGGTGATGGATTGCATGGGAGACATAAGTGAGAGAGGGAGGTAAAAGGACTGTATCCTGATTTCCTACCTGGGTCCCAGGGTGGTGCTACTTATCTGAGACAGGGAGTGGGAAGAGTAACACATTTGAGGGGAAGCTGAGTTCAGTTGTGGACATGCCTGTGACCACACCCCTGGACAGACCCTCAATAATTGGGGTCCTGTCGTCCCACCTGGCAATTACTCGGTCCAGAAGATGGGAGGGGTATCATTAGGCACTGCTGGCTGTCTGTTCCTTGGCTGCGGCTGGCTGGAGTTCTGGGTGGGGAGGAGGAGGGGTGGGGGTTGCCACCACTAGGCTGGCCCTAGTGAGTGTTCTTTTGTGGTTCTGGGCCTCCAGGTGGTTTCTTTGGACACAATCATGTTATAGGAGCTTGAGGATTGGGTTGTCAGATTGTTCCCAAAGAGAGTCCCAGGAGCCGGGCAGGGCTCTGTGCTGCTGAGATTACTGTCTCCATTTGACAGCTGAGGAAACAGACTTAGAAATTGAGAGGCAAAGCCATGACGTGAACAAAGGTCTATGTGATGGCTTCTCACAGTACTAACTGCCACATCATCAAGGCTGACATTTACTCCAAGAGGGACAGGGAAAGCACCAGGGCCATGGCTCCTTGGGGGAGAAGGGCAATCTGGAGGGGTAGTGGATTCAGGGAAAGCTTCCTGGAGGTGGAGCCATTTGTGTTGTCATAGAAGCATCGTCTTGTTTTCTGTCTCTTCAGCCAGCAATCGTTGGCAATTGGCCATTGCCTGCAGCGAGGGTGACCTTGTCATCTGGGGGAGCTCGAGGCAGAATGTGTCCACAGAACCCAGAATGTGGCAGGCTGGAATTCTTTCAGGCATTTTAGTCCTGAAACGAGGGCACTGCTACCTCAGTCTTTGGAATCCGTCAGCCTGAGCATCCCTTTGGCATTGGCTCTTCACTGGCAGCTGGAAGCCCAGTGCCTATTCATTTTCATATCAGGGTTCAGCACAAGTTTATGTTCTGTTCCCAGGTTTTGTTTTACTTTTTAAAAAGGAGGTATCGTGTGATAAACTGATGAATTCTTTCTAAGGGAGGACTGGCAATTACAAGAAAAACTGATCTTCCTGAGGATGATTGGGGAAAAGTTATACTACCACAAAATGTAGCAAACCTTTATCGATCACCCACCAGGTGTTTCCCCTCCCAGGCGTTCAAGTGGCTGAGGCAGACTTTCATGGTAAAGCAAATTCTTGGGAGCTCAGAAGGGGTAACTTAAAAAAAAAAAGTTTGGCCGAAACCGGTTTGGCGCGGTGGATAGAGCGTCGGCTTGCGGACTGAAGGGTCCCGGGGGTTCGATTCCGGTCAGGGGCATGTGCCTGGGTTGCGGGCACATCCCCAGTGGGAGATGTGCGGGAGGCAGCTGATCGATGTTTCTCTCTCATCGATGTTTCTAACTCTATCTCTCTCCGTCTCTCTCCCTTCCTCTCTGTAAAAAATCAATAAAATATATTAAAAAAAACAAAAAGTTTGCACCCTAGCTGGTTTGGGTCAGTGGATAGAGCATTGGCCTGCGAACTGAAGGGTCAAGGGCAAATGCCTGGGTTGTGGGCTGGATCCCCAGTAGGGGGCATACAAGAAACGGCCAATCAATGATTTCCTTCCTCTCTGAAATAAAAAAAAAACCCTTAAAAATAGTTTAATTCGCTTACTGTGAAAAATACAAATAAAAAGATATACAATACATGTATATATCATATATATAAAGCATCTAAGATAAACACTAACATTTTATATATTTTCTTTTTTAAAATATATTTCTTTATTGATTTCAGAGTGGAAGGGTGGAGAGAGAGATAGAAACATCAATGATGAGAGAGAATCTTTGATTGGCCGCCTCCTGCACGCCCCCAACTGGGGATCAAGCCTGCAATCCAGGCACGTGCCCTTGGCCAGAATCTAACCTGGGACCCTTCATTATGTCAGAGAGGAAAGGAGAGGGAGAGAGAGATAGAAACATCAATGACAAGAGAGAATCATTGATCGGCTGTCTCCTGCACACCCCTCACTCGGGATCGAGCCCGCAACCCGAGCATGTGCCCTTGACCGGAATTGAACCTGGGAACTTTCCACTGAGCCAAACTGGCTAGGGCTATATTTTCTTTCTTTCTTTTTAATTTCTGGGCATACATGGTTTTCTTTTACAAGGTTAATATACTGCATAGACAGCTTTGTATCTTGCTTTATAATTCAACAAAATTATAAGAACTAGCCAATATCATTTAAAAATCTTTAAAATTTTCTTGCCCTGGCGGGGTGGCTCAGTTGATTATAGTGTCATACCAATATACCAAGGCTGTGGGCTCAATCCCCGGTCAGGGCACATACAAGATGCAAGCAACAAATGCATAAATAAGTGGAACAACAAATTGATGTTTCTTTTTCTCTGTCTCTGACTCTCTCTTTTTCCCTCCCCCTCTCTAACAAGCAATCAATAAATAAAATTTTAATGGCTGCATAATTTTGTACTACATGGAGTTACCATATTTTATTTTATCAAATGTTTATCCTTAGACATATAGATTCATTCATTTCTTTCTTTTTTTCTATTTTGAAAATCTTTGTGCATATATATTCTGGATTATTTTCTTACCAATTTTTCTGGAAGTGGAATTACTGGGTCAGAGGATCAAGATATTTTGAAGGATCTTGATATGTATTGCCAAAATGCTTTCCAGAAAGGTGGTGCCAATTACATTCCATCACCCTGATAGAAATGTACCTGTCTAATAGCATAGCACTGAGTATTAACATTTAAAAAAATTCTTGCTGCCCTAACTGGTTTGGCTCAGTGGATAGAGTGTCGGCCTGCGGACTCAAGGGTCCTGGGTTTGATTTCGGCCAAGGGCATGTACCTTGGTTGCGGGCACATACCCGGTGGGGAGTGTGCAGGAGGCAGCTGATCGATGTCTCTCTCTCATCGATGTTTCTAACTCTCTATCCCTCTCCCCTTCTCTCTGTAAAAAATCAATAAAATATATTTTAAAAAATTCTTGCTACTTGTATGCATATATGCTTAACCCATGGATACAGACAATAGGTTGGTGAAGGCCTGGGGCGGGGGACAGGAGTGGACTAGAAGGGGGTCAATGCGGGGGGGAAGGGGACATGTGTAATACTTTCAACAATAAATATTTAACTTAATTCTTACTAATTCAATAAGCAAAAAATGGAATCTCATTTTTCTGAGGCTGAGAAGTTTTTTGGAGGCCAGAGTGGCATGGGTCTACTAGGTATATGATTTGGTCTAATCTGACCAAATTCCTCTACTGATCAGACTGTCTCCTTCACTAAATTGGTAGGGTTTGGCCATCACTGTAAACATCTATAGGTTTTACCTGCCTAGAATTCTCTCATTTTCTTTGTTACAGTCTCCTAATTATTTTGGGGGGAATATCCCTCCTCCATTTTGGTCCATGTAGTTCCAGTGGACCTGCCTCATCCCCAAATTCCCAAGATAGGCTTTGGGACACTGGCCTGGTCAATCATCTCAGTGATTTAGTGATGGTATTTCACCCAAGTTGGGCAATGGAAGCCTTTTTCTAGAACAACGGGGACAGAGCCCTCTCTCTTATTAGGGGGTTGGGGATGGAAGAGTAGGCTGTTTTTGCAACTCAGGAAAAGCTCACCCGTCACAGAATTCAACATTAGTTAAGTAGTGCCAAGAAATGGAAAAGATATATACCTGGAAACTTTGTTTGTGATCCTGGATTCAGATGCCTGGCTTTTCATTTACATGTGGTGACAAATTCCCCCTTAAAAAAAAAAAAGAAAGAAAGAAAGACAGAAAAAAAGCCAGTTTGAAAAAGTCCCATGGTTTCACATGGTGTTCAGAACAGGCAAATGTGCCTGAATTGTTACGGAATCATAAATCCTGAAGGCTGAAGGATATTCACCACCATCTTCATTCATATTTTATACACAAATCTTCATCTTTTTTATTTAGATATCAGTCTAGCTTCTGCCTGCATAATTCCAAGGGTGAAACACTCACTGCCTTTAGAGGTAATCTGGCCCATCTTTGAAGAGCCAGCACTTTTCTTTCTCATGAGCTGGAAGAAGACAAAAGAAGGGAAGAATCTAATCTGATGACTCAAATATTTGGCTATATAAAAGGGAGAGGTTAAAGAAGTTGAGTTTAGCATATATGCATAACCCATGGACTCAGAAAACAGTGTGGTGATGGCCAGAGGGAAGGGAGAGCAGGGACTGGGTGGAGGTGTGCAAAGGAAGTGGGGGAATGGGGACATCTGTAATAATGTCAACAACAAAAAGAGTTACAAGAAAAAAAGAAGCGGAGTTTATAGGGGCAAGATAAAGCTAAATGGTTTGAAGAAGATAAAGGGTTTTTTGTTTGTTTTGCTTGGAGAATTTGGGAGCCAGGAAGAGAGGGCTGTAGAGAAAGAGGAGAAGAGAAAGGAAACTGAAATAATATGGCATAGTAGCAGAAAGGCTTTTAAGAACAAGAATGTCTAGATTTAGGGGGTTTTCTGTGGTTATGCTAAGTCCCTTCTGTGACATGAATCTTCAGTGAAGTCTGGTATCAAAGCCTTCTGATAAGTGATAATTTTTGGCGTGCATATGGTAGTTTAGAAAAGGTTGAGGACCCGGTGCAGGACAGGGATAACACATGTGAGATGTGAGGCAATCCATAAACTAAATTCAGATAGTGGAAGCACAGATTCAGGGACAGAGGTGATTAGGACAATGTGATTGCCCTGATTTTTTCAATAATCTTTGGGAATATTTGGGGGGATCTTTGAAATGAGGGTTTGACCAATCTTATCTGGTTCCTAAGAGACAACGAGAGCCCTAGCTAATAACTGGATTGTACTATATGAAGATTAAATCAGCCTCCCTAAAGCTTTCATATGATCCAAAGGTATTTGCCCTTGGGGGGCCAAGCCTACTCAGTTTGTCCCACATGGCAATAACATTGTCCTCTGGCTTTGGAGTCAAAATCTGGGTTTGAATTTGGAATTTCCCCTGACCAGCTGTATGACCATTTTATAATCTAGTGGGAAGAGACTGAAAATATGCAAATAAAATAAGGAATGTGACAGGTAAGTGCTATGGAGATAAAGTAAGAGGGAGCTGGAGAGCCACGGGGGGTCATTTGCCATTTTATATACGGTAGACAGAAGAGACCTCATTGGTTAGGTGATTTTGAACAGAGACCTATAAGAAGGGAGGAAGCAAGCTCTGCCTATACTTAGGGGAGGAATGTTTCAGGCAGAGGGTAGAACAATGATAAAGGCTCTGAGGTGGGAGTATGTGGGATGTGTTCAAAGGCTAACAAGGAGGCCAGCGGCTGTTTGTCACCTAAAAAATGTTGGTGATAATAGTGCTTGTGTCATAAAGTGGATGTGATGAGTAAATGTGATAATGTTTAGTGCAGTGTCCAGGCCTTGTGAGCTGTTGTTAAGATGACAGCTGAGTCTTCGACCTTGTTGACAGTCCTTTTGGATAATGATTTGTGGTTCTCCCTCCATTCCAGCTCTTCCTCTGATTTATGCTCTTGTTAGCCTATAATCTGCAGTTTGTTCATCAGTCACTAATGGTGACCAGCACCTACTATATCTTACACTCTAGGTTACAGGGCTTTCATAAGATGCCTACTGTCCCCTGGGGGAGAATACAACAGCCACCATACAAAGCAAAGCACAACCAAGAGACTAATTAGCAAAGTGTTCTGGGAGCTCAGAGGTGAGTTCACCAAAGGCTTCCTGGAGAAGGTGACATGTGGACTGACCTTTGAGGAGAGGCTTTTCATGTTTGGAGATGAGGTGGAGAAGGCATTCCAGGAGGAAGAAAAAGCTGTGAGCATGGGCACGGAGGCTGGCATGCCCAAGTCACAGGTGAGGAAGGGGAAACTGCCTGGTATGGTACAAACACAGTGCATTAGAGGGTAAGAAATGGGGAGAAGATTTTGAAGGGACTTGATTGTCAAGTTATAGAGTTTGGACTTACTCTGTAAGTAACACAGCTGTCAAACGTTTTAGGCAGGCAGTGACATGGTCACAATTGTGTTTTCAAATGATCTCTCTGGCTGCAGAGGAGGATAGTTTAGAGCAAGCAGGAACATGAAGGTGGGGTTGGGGGGGCGGAGACCCAGCAAGGAGGCTGTAACAACTGTCTTAGTACTGATGAGGTCTTAGGAATGGAGATGGAAAGAAAAGATGATAGAGATGCAGGGAGAAACAGGATGCTCTAACTCTTCTCTAAGGGTCATCAGGGAACATATAGGAATTGCCCAAGTACGGTTACAATGAATTGTGCTGTTAACTCTTCTGAAATTGGGCTATTGAGGTCAGCTATTTTCAGTTCCACTTCACTGAAATACCTTTCAGAAAGAGGAGATGGACAGGAGTTATGAGTCTGCCCTGGGCACTTTCCTGTTTTGGCATTTGATAACTGCATGAAACTTTAGCATCTTGGGGCACCCTAACCATCACTCTGTCTTTTAGAGATCAGCTTTCTGAGCAGGGATTTCTCATGACTCCCAAAGCAGCTTGAATGGAGAGGTGGAGAATTGAGTTCTGGCCCTAGGAATGTCAGGTTTAAAGCTCTGTAAACTTGGAGCAAATAATGCTAGGATTCCCACATCATCTTTTCAAAAGGCCTTTTTTTTTTTTTTTTTTTTTTACTTTCTAAATGGTCTAGCTAGCCAAAGAAGGAAATCAAAGATCATCTAAAATTTGATAATTTGGGGGAATCCTAGATCTGCCATGTTGCCAATTCCTTTAAAAAAGGAAAGTTAGGCCTAGCCGCCATGAACCAGGAGGTTACGGTTTGATTCCCGGTCAGGGCACATGCCTGGGTTTCGCAGGCTCAATTCCCAGTGTGGGGTGTGTAGGAGGCAACCAATCAATGATTCTCTCTCATCATTGATGTTTCTATCTCTTTCTCTCCCTTACTCTCTGAAATCAATTTTTTATATATATATATATTTAAAGACAAAGTCAATTCAGATTCTGGGCTTCTTGGTTTATGATACTAGTTGGCTGAATCCATAGTGTCACTTTCAGGAGGCTGAGGAAGGGTTTTGTCTGACCTTGAATATGGGTGACTACTCAGTCACCTCCTGTGGAGCTTTCCCAGTGACAGACAGCAAAGTGGTGGACTGACTTTGGGGTAGAGGGACTTTGAGGGAGGGGGCCCAGCTGAGCATTTTTCAACTTCAAGCATTGTTGCCCACATTAGTTAATTAACTGACAGTTTGTCCAAGTGGAGCTGAGGGATGGTAGGACTCAGGGAGCTCATGCCAGATCACGTTTCCAGGGTCTGGAAGGGACTGATAATGTGACTGCAGTCCTCGGGCCAGAGGGTTGGAGTGTTTGGAAAGGGGCTAATGGACAGGAGCTAATGGACAGGCTCTTGTGCCAAGTGCATGATGGTCAGCTGGTTCGTCCGAGACAGTGTGATAAATGCCCCATTCGGTCCCGGAGCAGTCATGGTCAGAGACCCAGTCAGACCCGTTACTGATCTGATGACAAGTGCATGGGGTATTCGCTGCTGTACCTCAGATGTCGTCTCTGGAGGACTGTCTCTGTATCCAAGAGACTGAATGAGGTTCTTCACGGCCAGAGATGTCACATATTTGTTTTAAACAGGAAATTTCAAATCAGAACTCAGCCAATGATGAAGTCCTATTCTTCACTATGTGTTTATCTTCTTTAAGAAAAAGCAGAAAGAACATGCCCATTTTCAGAAATGAGTGTGTTAGCACAGCTCATAGTAGCTCGGTGTAGGCATCCATAATTTCACATTTTAAAATTCACTTTTAAAATTTTACATAAGTAAATGTATTATTTTTGTGTGAACATTTCTATGGATTTAGAGTTTAGACCATAGATTAACAAACTAAACTGCAAAGAACTAGATAGTAAATAGTTTAGGCTTTGTGGATACACAGTCTGTCATAGACACTCAACTTTGTGTTTGGAGCACCAGAACATCCACATATAATAAATACATAAATGAATAAGCATGACTTTATTTATGGACACTGACATTCAAATTTATAATATTTTCACAAAATATCCTTTTGATTTTTCTCTCCAATCATTTAAAAATATAAAAACCGTTCTTAGCTTGTAGAAACACAGATGATGGGTTGAATTTGACTCTTGAGCTGTAGTTTTCTGACCCCTGGTTTAGCCCAGGTTTTCTCAGCCTTGGCACTATTGGCATTTAGGGCCAGATAATTCTTTGCTGTGAGGGGTGTCCTGTTGCACTAAATGTTTAGTAGCATCCCTGGCCTCTACCCAACAGCTTCCATTAGCATCACCTCTCCTTTTGAATTGTGACAAATAAAAAAGACTCTAGACATTGCCAAATGTCCCCTAAGGAGCAGAATCACTCCCAGTTGAGAACCACTGGCTTGGACAATCACATATAATCATTTAATCACCACCACAATCAAGATACAGAACAGCTCTATTATTTAAAAAAGAAAGAAGTCCTTTATACACCTTTGTAGTCAACACCTCCTTCCATCCCGATCCCTGGCAGTCATTGTTTTCTGTTTCTACAATTTTTTCTTTTCTAGAATAACATACATGGAATCATAAAGAAGTTTGACTTCTTTCATTTAGCATAATGAATTTGAAATTCATTCATGTTGCTGAGTGAATCAGTAATCTATTCCTTTTTATTGCTGATTAGTATTTGAATTTATGGATAGATATCACAATTTATCCATTCACCAGCTAAAAGGTATTTGTGTAGTTTACAGTTTTTTTGTGATTATGAATGAAGCTACTTTAAACATTTGTGAGCAGGTTTTTGTGTGAACGTAAGTCTTTATTTTTCTTATATAGTCAATACCTAGGAGTGGAATTTGTGGATCATATGGTAACTATATGTTTAATTTTATAATGAAAGCCAAATTGTTTTTCAAAAGTGGCTGTACCATTTTAAATTTCCACCAGCCATGTATGAGAATTCCATTTGCTTAACATTTATCTGTTTGTTTGTTTTTGAACCATTCTAATAGGCATGAAGTAGTGTCTCATTGTGGCTTTAATTTGCATTTTCCTAATGATTAATGGTGTTGAGCATCTTTTTATGTGTTATCTGTATATCTTCTTTGGCAAAGTTTTTGCCAATTTTTAATGAGGTGGTTTGTTTTCTTATTACTACATTCTTTATATATTCTATATACGAGTCCTTTGTTGGATATGTGATTACAAACATTTTCTGGCAGTCCATAGCTTTTCTTTATTCTCTTAAGAGTATCTTTCACAAGCAGAAGTTTTTAATTTTGAGGAAGCCCACTTTGCCATTTTTTTTCTTTTATGGATTGTGCTTTTACACCATATCTAAGAATTCTTTGCCTAACCCAAGGTTACAAAGATTTTCTCTTATGTTTTCTTCTAGAAGTTTTAGATTTTATATTTAGGTTTGTGATCCATTTTGACTTAATTTTTGTTTAAGGTGTATGTGTTTTTTGTTTTGTTTTGTTTTCAGCACATGGACTTCTACTTTTTTCAGCACCATCTATTGAAAAGACTATTCTTTCTCCATTGAATTGCCTCTGCACTTTTGTCAAAGCTCAATTGAGCATATATGTGTGGGACTGACTATCTCTGGGTTCTGCATTCTGTTCCATTGGTCTATTTGTCTACCTTTTGCTAATATTGCACTGGGGCTACCCGGCCAGGGCAATAGAATTCTTAAAGCTGAATTCTTTTGAAACAATTGTGAGTTTTTAAAAAATATATATTTTTTGGACAAAAATCGTGCACCTATGGATGAGGACAGTGGGTGGGGACTGAGGGCAGAGGGTGGGGTGGGAACTGGGAGGAGGGGAGTTATGGGGTTAATGATTGGCTGCCTCTTGCACACTCCCTACTGGAGACGGAGCCCACAACCAGAATTGAACCTGGGACTCTTCAGTCTGCAGGCTGACACTCTATCCACTGAGCCAAACCAGTTAGGGCAACAATTAAGGTACTTAATCAGTGTTCTGGCATGCTTAACACATTTCAGATAGAGAAATATTTAAAATCCAAACCTTAAGTTTTGGTGAAATACTTGGATCAATTGTAGGGTAGCAGAGTTGATGGCTCATAGTATAAGGGTGCTGAAAAAACACTGAAACACTGGGGGCTTGGGGCCAATCACATAGCTTTCTAAGTCACAATTAAGAAGAACAAAGGAACTCAACAGTGCATTCAATAAACATTTGTGGAGCAGTGTTTCAGGTATTGGTTTATAAATATAAATCACATATCTGAGTTTATAGAATTTACTTTCCAGTTGGGGATATAGTCAATCAACAACAAAACAGTAAGTAAAATTATTTCAGATTGTGGTAAGTGCTAGTAATAAACTAAAATAAGGTACTGGAATAAAGGTTGAGGGGAGGGGGCTATTTTGGCTAGCATTGTCATGGAAGTCCATTGGAGGAAGTAACAGTTGAGCTGAGACCTGAATGAAGAGAAGGAAGTAGTTATAGTGAAGATTTGTGATAAAGAGCATTATAGATAGAGGGATAGCAGGCAAAAAGGCCCTGAGGCCTATCTGATTCTGACAGATACAAGGCCAAAGCTGATGTGAATGAATGTTGGTGTCTGTGGGGATGGGGGCTGTGAGAGGATGAACTGAGAGATAAGGGACCTTTACAATCAACCCTCCACTGTGCTTCTTCCTCATCTGCCACTCTGCTCTGCTCCTCACGTGCTACTGCTACTTTCTAGGCATTCTGAACTTCTCATTTCTCTAAACAAGCTGTTCTTATTTGTCTTGTGGAGTCTATTCCCTCAAGCTGTAACCATTCTCTCCTTTCTTTGAGAAAGATAATTTCCCTAAGTTTTAACAGGGCCTCTAGATGAAGCCACCTACCCTACCCAGTCTACCTGCCTACCTCTGGACTATTACATGACAAAATAAACTCCTCTCCTTTTTTTTTTTCCCCACTTAAATTTTCTGTGCTATTTTTTTTTTTTAAATATGGAACGCTTCACGAATTTGCGTGTCATCCTTGGGCAGGGGCCATGCTAATCTTTTCTATATTGTTCCAATTTTAGTATATGTGCTGCCAAAGCGAGCACTCCTCTCCTTTTTGATATACTAGAGATTGTGTTAGTCTACCTCCTCTCCTTTTTTTTTTTCCCCACTTAAATTTTCTGTGCTATTTTTTTTTTTTAAATATGGAACGCTTCACGAATTTGCGTGTCATCCTTGGGCAGGGGCCATGCTAATCTTTTCTATATTGTTCCAATTTTAGTATATGTGCTGCCAAAGCGAGCACTCCTCTCCTTTTTGATATACTAGAGATTGTGTTAGAGCAATTTAGCCTCTACTCTAACTTTTTCTCACCTGCCTGGTGAAGGCCAACTAACCTATTCTGCAAGACAAAGCATTAAGTACTACTTTTTCCATCCTGTCCAGGGAAAGTTCACCGTTTCTTCCTCAATGGCTTCAGAGTACTTTGCATGTACAGCTATTATTATACCATTCCGCTCAGTCAATGAACATTGACTAGGAGCCTAATATAAGTCATGTACTGTGGTAAGTAAGGACCATAAGGTCTAGAAATAAAAATAAACACGTGAAGAAATACTTGTTAAGTATTTCACTTGAGAAGTAAGTTGGAGGGGAGCACAGATATCCCTCATTCTTCCTTCCTCCTCAACTTCCACATTCAATTCTAACAAGCTGTCAAGGAATGAATAAGGCTGTATAACCTAGATCTTAGGAAACTAACAATGGGAAGAAGGGAAGAAGGAAGGCAGGTAGCATCAGAACAGCAATTGTAAGTCACACCAGCCTCAAGGGGCAGATTTCAGCCCCACCAGCAGAGGAGGGAACAGCCAGAACAGAATGCATTGCCCCTCCTGGAGGCCAGAATGGGTTGCTGCCTGTTGGAGATGCGGTAAGGTCCTGGGAGTCATCTGTCACAGAAGTTGAAAAGGCATGGTGGCAAGATGACAAGCCTTTGAAGAACTTATTCAAGAGGACCTAGAGCAGCAGTTCTCAACCTGTGGGTCGCGACCCCTTTGGGGGTCAAACGACCCTTTCACAGGGGTCGCCTAAGACCATCGGAAAACACATATATAATTACATATTGTTTTTGTGATTAATCACTATGCTTTAATTATGTTCAATTTGTAACGATGAAAATACATCCTGCATATCAGATATTTACATTACGATTCATAACAGTAACAAAATTACAGTTATGAAGTAGCAACGAAAATAAATTTATGGTTGGGGTCACCACAACATGAGGAACTGTATTAAAGGGTCCCGGCATTAGGAAGGTTGAGAACCACTGCTCTAGAGAGACTCAGACATGGCTGACAATGAGATAAGGTTAATTCCTATAAGTAGGGAAATGGGTGTTCATGATAGAATGACGGGTATAAAAAAAGTTATAAAATAATATAATCTCTTTTGGTACAGGCAAATGAGGCTGAGGATATGTGGGTTTATTTTGGGGGTTCCACCTGTGAATTTTAGGAATCTTACTAAAGTTTATTTCTATACCATGCATTCATCACTATCACTAGAAATAGAGCCAATCAAAATGTTTAGGACAATGATCAATATAACATTAGGAAATGTGCACATGGAAGTAGATGGAGACTTCTAGAAGCCGTTTGAATTGCATGATTCGAAAGATAACCTGAAATTGAAGAGGCTGTGCAAACGTCTATTAGATCACTGAGCACATATAAAGAGAGCCAATCAAAGTCTTCAGGAGGGGAGAGAACACAGCCTTACTTAAGTTTTTAAAGATATTAACTGGTCTGTAGCCCTAGGGAGATGCCAGGGAATGGAGTTACAGTGCTGGATATGGTTAGAAGTACTCCTATATGAAAATAGCCCCAACTTCTACAAGAAACATTGGCCTAGTTACTGGGTATAGATGAAAGAAAAAACGATTCAGTGAGAGACTTATGAGAATCCCAAAGCTGAGGATATTTTGGGGGGAAGGCTATACCTAGCATGAGAAAGTATGGTTTTAGTTGGGCACTCTACTGAGATGCTCTGAGTGGTGGGTACCAGATGTGGAGAAGTGATAGCAGAATCTCTGAGTCTGACAAAGAGTTTTCAAGGCTACCAAGACCTCAGTGTCACTTGGCTGAGTGTTGAATGCTCTGACCAAATTAGCAGGAGGGTTTATAATCAAAGGGCTGTTCAGATTTTTCCTCTGCTATATTAGAGAACACAAGAAAAGGTGCCTACTGTTGAATTGGGGCTCTATTTCTTGTTATAGAAGGCAGAAGAAACAGAGCCAAAGATTCATACAGTGTGAATCAGGTCCCCCATGTAATAGGCAAGGACTAGGGCTGTCCTAGGGTAAGATTTTGGGGAAAGTTCCATTTGCCAGACCAAGAATAGTCTTTTAGATTCTTTCAATTGTTAAAACTAACATGGAAAAAGGAGAGGAGTCAGTTCAAGTCATGAAGTGAAGGAAACTCAACTTAGGTGATTGTGGATACTCAGACTTCAGTGACTACTAGAGTACTTTATGGGACAGAGGCAAGCCAACCAACCAAGCCAGGGCAAACAGGATGGATTTTATCTGTCTTGTATAGGCCTACCAATATGAAGAGGGAGGGTTTCAGGAACCCTCGTTACTTACTGTTAAGAGGTTACTGGAGAAGGTGACTGGTAATTTGAATTTATTTGGAAATATTTACTTATTCATTTATATATAAATATATATAAATTCTCCCAAACCTTGGAAAAGCATAAACAGTGGCTCTTCAAAACAAAACAAAAAGCAAAAAACTGGCTCTTCAAAACAAAAAACAAAACAAAACAATAAAAAACAGTGGCTCTTGAGAGTAGTGAACATATTTTTTATCTGCCCAGATTTTCTGTGAGAAACTGCCCCTTAGTAGTTCTCAATCTATGTAGTTTGGCCACAGCTGACCCCATATTCTGTTTCTAAGGGTGCCACATGACCCTAAGCCTGTCCAATTAGAATGTTTTATTCAACTAGACTCAGTGATTGGTTCAGAAGTGAGCTTGTGGCCCAAGCGAGGCCAATGAGACTCAACCCCTAGAATTTTTGCAACTATATGGAGAAACTTGTACTCTGCTAGATGGAGTTGCTAAGCAAGTAGAATGTCGGCCTACAGTTCCTGGAAGCTATCCTGGGGAAATATTGTCACCACCCGGGGAAATATCAGATGGAAGGAGAACTGAGAATTAATCTGGTTCCTGTCAACATTAAGGACTTCTCTACTTAGCAGTGTGTCAAGTGAGGCTACCCCTTTATTTGGATTAAGCTAGTTTTCTGTTAGTTACAATTACAAAAGCATGCTAATACAATAGTGGTACTAAACCATATGGGAGACATTACAACTTGAATAATTTTGCTTGACCTCAGTGAAAGGTGATGACATGTAATATCACACAGAGGTAAGTACAGACTGCAGGAAGGGTCTCCATTATTAACAACTAGTCCTACCCCATCAATTATAGAAAATTAGAAACATTCATAATGTTTATGTTTATGCAAAATTATTCCATGATTTCAAAGGTCTTTTGTGTTCTCAACTTGGCATTATCAGGACAGATCTAGAGCAGCAAATTCAGAAGTCAGCTTAAACTCCAGGAAGAAGTCAATTCCCTCACACCTTGACCTCTTTTGGGAGTTCAAGGCCTTGATAACCTTGGTGAGCTACTTACTTCAGGCTTGTCCTGGAAATTATTGACCTTCACTGATAGCAATTTTGAGGGCATCAGAGTAGGCACTATATTAGAAAAATGAAGAAAGAAAGAAAGTCTATCATTTTTGTTATCTCAAGTCTATCTGATAGTGAGGTGCAACACTAACAAAAAAGCAGAATTCCTGGCCGAGACCGGCTTGGCTCAGTGGATAGAGCTTCGGCCTGCGGACTGAAAGGTCCCGGGTTCGATTCCGGTCAAGGGCATGTACCTTGGTTGCGGGCACATCCCCGGTGGGAGATGTGCGGGAGGCAGCTGATCGGTGTTTCTCTCTCATCGATGTTTCTAGCTCTCTCTCTCTCTCCCTTCCTCTCTGTAAAAAATCAATAAAATATATTAAAAAAAAAAAAAAAGCAGAATTCCTGGATCAAAAGTGGGAAATCACAGGTTAACTTCGGAGAAAGAGCAGATGTGTCAGGTGCTAGACTACACCTCCTTTGCCCATGTGTTTTCCTGCGCTAGGCTGGTTGTTTCTGGTAACTGGCTACTTTAGGTTTGTGAGCATGCTGATGGTTTTTCTTTACTAGCTACACTCACAGGCCACTGAGAATTAGGCTCTGAGACAGGTCTATCAGGGAGCCTTGGACACCAGGTTGTGAAGGTTGAGTTGGAGAGAGGAGTGATGGGCAGGACCCAAGCAAAGTGTACGTGTGTGTGGTTTGTCCTGAAAGAAAACTCTCAAAGCTCCCCAAGGAAGAGGACTAGAGCATATGTCAAGGGAGATAGCTTCAAGACCTGATTAATGGGGTTATACAGAACATTTGACATTTCTGGCTGCCTAGCATCTGAACATCCTTCCCATTTTGGAGGACTCCCAAATCAGATGGGAGGCAGGGCCCGTAAACTCTAATATAATATTGTTGAGTATGGTGCCAGGAGATGCAAGAATGAACTAAAATGCTATTTTTAGGGTTTGGGGCTGTCCATTGAGCTCAAAATAGATAATTAGAGGTAAGATATACATATAACCTGAGAATGGGAAAGGAAAAGTCGCAATGATTGACCAAAATAATTTACCACTGAAGAGGAACCTATAAAAAAAAGCTGCCTGTCTGCTTCTAGCCCACTTGGTAGGCATTAGGGTTCATGGGGAAGTCCTTTGCTAGGCACTACTACATACAGGCAGGCCTTTTGGGAAACAGAGAGAAAATTGGACAGTGGTTCAGAGAGTAGAAGCAGAGGCCTCAGTTAGGATTCTTGGGTTGCAAGTAACAGAATTTAGTAGGATCCTGTTTAAATGAACAGGAAATTCATATAAGCACTTCTATTAGACTGAGAAAGAGTGGCCTAGGACACTTTTAGGATGAGAAATAAGTAAAGCTAAGGGAATTTATTCACCCAGATCCCTTGCTTCCTTCTTCTAACCCATGCTCTTGGAATTCTTTGCCCAAATGGCCCCAAACTTGTTTCCAGGACCTACATTAGGACTTTTCCCTGGACCTGTTTTCCTAATGACCAATAAATTTGTCAATCTTAGTATCTTTAGCTTAAAGGGGTGGTTGAGGGCCAGGTGTTTGTAGGGGGATGGATAGAAGAGGCTTGGACATGTGCACAAGGACTGCCCTCACAGTGCAGGGTGAAGCCAGGAGTGGGAAGAGATGGGGGTCAGCTCTCCCTTACCACCCTGGTCTGTCAGAACTCAAGATCCATGAATTCTAAATTTGAACCTCATCTTCCAAGGTTTGCATGAAGGTTTATTTGGTAAGATAGAAGGATCAAATGGTCAAGGACACATACCTCTGTTGTGGGCTTGGTCCTGGGCCCCGGTTGGAATATGTGTGGGAAGCAACCAATCCATGTGTCTCTCTCACATCGATGTTTCTCTATGTCTCTCTCCCTCTCTTCTACTCTCTCTAAAAATCAATGGAAAATATCCTCTAGTGAGGATTAACAAAAACAAACAAACAAAAAAGATAGAAGGATTAAATAGATTTTATTTAATGATTTGTTATTTTGATTTATAATTTTTAAATATTTTGACATATGGTATGTGAGCTTCCATTTTTATTCTTACTCTGGGCCCTGCAAATGTTAGGGTTGGACCTAACCTTAGAACAGGGACAAAGGTAGGTGTTAGGAGGCTATAGATTCAAGAAATTGACTACCACTTGTGTCCTTTCCATTTCCCACTCCTCCTCCTTTCAGAGCATTTCCTTCATCTTTCTTCGGCTTTCTGAACACTGGCTTTGTTTGAAGCTCAGCTCTCAAGGTGGACAGTGGCTACAGCCAGCTCTAGAAATTCCATGCTGCAGGTCTAAACCCCGGGAGAGACCAGTTCTTGTTTGAGGTAGTATCTTCAAATATTTGTGAAAGAAATTTTGTCTCAGCCTGTGTCTCATCAACTACGGTCAGGGAGAAGGTCATGAACAAATTAAGAAGAGAACTGTCATGATGAACTGGGTGGAGGTATTAAAAGGTGTCTACTCCCATGGGATAATTGACCAACCAGCTTGAGTTTTCAAGCCACTCACACTCTCGGGCCTTAACCCATTAGCAGTGCTCTTGGGACTGGTTGATCCACCCAGTGAGGTCCTGGAAGTGAGTGAATCATTTGGAGAAGCAGAGGAGGAAAATACTACCAATAAAGGGAAAGATTTTCAACCAGAAAGGCTGTAACCTCATTTTGCAGTAAGCCATTAATAGGTGGGGGTGTGCTGATTACCTAATCATTCATCAAGTGTGGCCTTATCTACCTCTAAAACATCTCTTAAATCTACACAAGGCTCTCCGTCTTTTGACTACATTGTTTCAACAATTTTTTTGTTTTGTTTCTTAATCCTCAACTGGGGATATTTTTCCATTGATCTTTTAGACAGTGGAAGAGAGAAAAACATTGATGTGAGAGAAACATAAATAAAGATTATTTTTGTACATTTTAAAAAATTTGTTTTTATTGATTTCAGAGAGATGAAGAGAGAGGGAGAGAGAACATCAATGATGAGATAGAATCATCGATCAGCTGCCTCCTGCATGACCCTCACTGGGGATGGAGCCCACCACCAGGGCATGTGTCCTGACCAGGAATTGAACTGTGATCTCTTGGTTCATAGGTCGTGCTCAACCACTGAGCCACGTTGGCCGGGCGCAACAATGTTTTCTTTGTCTTCAAATGTCTTCAGAGTTTGCCCCTTCAATTCACTCTTGCGATCTGTGATGATTCTCAAATACAAATCAGATCATGCCACTCCTTTGCCTAAAACTCTTGAATCCATCCCCCCATTGCTTTTAGTATAAAGCACACATTTCTTATCTTGGCTTACAAGACGCTTTATGCTTACTCTGTAGCTTATTCTCTCACTATCCTCCACAATTTTCAGTGCCTCTAAGAAACCCGTGCTTCCCTCTGGGCCTTTGCACGTGCTATTCTCCTTGTCAGCCTATATTTCCACCTGGCCTGTCATCTAGAAAAGGAACTAACTTAGATGTGTTGTTTTTGAGGTCTTCCAGGAGGCATGTAGATAGATAGGAGATGGGTTAGGACTGATGCTTTAGGAGGTTGAAGAGGGAGGCATCCTGAGGTCAAAATGGGTGATTAGCTTTCTACTGAAAGAAAGACATGCTTCCTCAGAGAGGAAGGCTAGGAAGCAAGGATGGGTACAAGTTTATAGGCTCTGGGGGGGGGGGTTATAAGGAGAGGGGGCATTATGTCTGTTGGTCTCTGTGAATTAAAAGTGTAGGTCATATTTACTCATCTGGGATGAGTGGTGAAATTTGGAATGTCACAGGAAACAGATGCAGGATAAGCAAAAGGAATACTGATTATGACCAGAGACCAGCCCAGAGAGAAGTTGGTAAATGCTTTTACTAGTATTTACCTAAGCCCAACTGTCTGAGTATAAGAGCAGAAGGAGGACTCTGGTTTTGGTCTGGGGTTTGGCTTTGGCAGGGTGACTTTTTTGGAAGGATAGGAGAGAGACACAGTTGAAGGTATTAGGAGAAAATGATTTAAAAGATTCACTTTGGGGTTAGGCCTGTGGCTCCTAATACTAGAGCTGGTCTATAACAGAGTTTTATCAGTTTGAGCACCATGCTTAGTTTAAAGTGACTTAGAGTCACTTCTTGGGAAAGATGGTCCTTTATTTTGAAATTATATTCTCTCTATATCTTGATACTAAAATGTCTTTTAAAAATTAAATTATGGTATGTATATTAGTTTCCTAGGGCTGTCATAACAAATTATCATAAACTGTATGGCTTAAAACAACAGAAATTTATTCTCTCCCAGCTTTGGAGTCTGAAATCAAGATGTTGGTAGGATTGTTTCTTTCTGGAGGCTTTCAGGGAGAATCTGTTCCATGATTCTCTCCCAGCTTTTGGTTGTAGGCAGTTCTTGGTGTTTCTTGACTTGTAGGTGTATCATTCTAATCTCTGCCTCTGTTTCAAATTGCTTTCCCCTCTGTGTCTGTGTCTCAAACCTCCTGCCTTCTTCTATAAAGACACCTGTCATTGGATCTAGGGCCACCCTAAATGCCCTTTTTAAAAAAAAAATTATTTTACTGATTTTTACAAAGAGGAAGGGTGAGGGAGAGAGATATAGAAAGAAACATCAATGATGAAAATCATTAATCGGCTGCCTCCTGTACACCCCCTACTAGGGATTGAGCCCACAACCGAGGCATGTGTTCTGACAGGGAATTGAACTGGTGACCTCTTGATTCATGGGTTGATGCTCAACCACTGAGCAGGCTGGCTGGGCCCTTTTTCCAAATAATGTCACATTCAGAGCTTTTGAGGGGTTAAGACTTGGACATATCTTTTTTGGGGGGAGGGCACTATTCGAATCACTTGGCCAAAAATAAAAAAAGTGGGAGAAGGTCAGAGAGTGTCATCTATTAAAGTTGAGATTCCAGAGAGGGAGCAATTCCTGGGAATTTATTGTCTGGTTCTTGTTTGCAGGGTACTGGGAGAACTTAGAAAAAAAACACCAACCAACAAGGTCCTATGTCAGGATAGGGTATTGGGCTAATTTCCTTCATTATCCTGAAAAAGAAGACAAGGGACAAATTAGAGTTGTGGTTAGGAAATGCAGCCAGAAATCAATGCTGCAAGAACAGAATCTGGAGGAGTATGAAGTTAAGATTCAGCAGTCAAGGTTAGGAAAAGGTTAAGAAACAGAATAAAGCTATTGGAGGAAAGATGGGTAAATAAAGGGTGCTATATTGCCCTTATCTTATGGTCTCAAGGAGAGTTTAAAAGCCCCGAGGGCAGC
Source organism: Myotis davidii (assembly GCF_000327345.1). NCBI lineage: Eukaryota > Metazoa > Chordata > Mammalia > Chiroptera > Vespertilionidae > Myotis > Myotis davidii. The sequence goes on from NW_006294764.1 coordinate 24,336, forward strand.
TAAACTGTTATTGCTTGTTCACATGAGTCTCTCCTACTAGATGGTTGGCTCATCGAAGACAGAAATAGTTTTAATGAACATTCAGCATAAGATCTAGCCTGTGGAAGGGGTTCATTGAGTTGAACTGAAAGAGCCTTTTTCATTTTGGACTGCTCTCCCCTTCTACCTTTAACATTTAATATATCTACTTTAAACACACTATCATATTTCATATTTTATGTACATGATGACCAATTTTCATTTTTGTTTATTATATGAAAACTAGAGTCCCAATGCATGAAATTTGTGCAAGGGGCCCAGCCCTCGCAGCCCCGGCTTCATCTAGAAGGTTGTCTGGAAGGTCATTCTGCTTTTTGGTCTAATTAGCACATTAGCTCTTTATTATATAGGATATGCTGCTTTTGAACATATATCCCCAGTACCTTGTATGCCTTTACTTAGCTCTAATATTACATAATTTAGAAATTCATTAATTGGTACTAAGAGGGAAGAAATAAAAGTTTGGGGAATAATAGTAATCTTCACTGAGCACGTTCCTTTTCAAGAAATATAAGATGAGCAGAACACAGGTAGTCTCTACTCTTGAATTAAAAGAATGTTACTATGGCCATATATCATTTTTCAGTCAAATTCTCAGAGTTAAAGACATAAGTGACCAGGCCTTTACATTCCATGCTTATACCTTTCTTATTCAAATGGTGATCTTTGAGCCCTAAAGGTTTCAACATTTTCCCAGGTTTCAAGGATGATGACCCTGCAGAAAGATATTTGGGGAGGCCTTTGGTTTAATACATAGGTTTTATAAAATATTTATAGAGGATGCTTACAATTTTATTGTTCATAGAAGTGAAGAATAATGCTACTGATTTTATTTTTATTTTTAAACCAAAATTTTCCAATACGGGAACTGGACTGATTTTGCCCTCTAGCAATGAAACATGTTAGGCAATATTTAGATTTGATATCTGTGGAATTACAGGATGATTACTGTACATTCCAGAAAGGAGGCATGAACTACAAATTGTTCCAAACTATTGAAATAATGACTACAGGAAGTGAGCATACTTCAAAGCCCTATATGGTGTTACATTTCAGAAATGAGCTGGGCTGGAAAATGAAACCAGCTTCTCTTCTTGCTGTTGAGTTTTCCTGAATTTCCTACAAGCTGCTTGGAATTTTGCAAACAATTCACAGCTGATAAAATAAAAGGGCAGCGGAACTGTCTGTGGTAAAGACCCTAGAGGCAGCCAGTACGAAAGAAGGGTCACTGTCTGCCCGTCACAGTTCTGTAACTAAAAACTGTATAGTTTCAAAATTTTCTTTTTGTGCTTTTAAATAAATGGGAGTCAGCTGAGGAACTACAGAAACTATTATCAAGGTAACTTGAACTTTGACTGCCCTAGACCAATGATGGCGAACCTATGACACGCGTGTCAGAGGTGACACGCGAACTCATTTTTTGGTTGATTTTTCTTTGTTAAATGACATTCAAATGTATAAAATAAATATCAAAAATATAAATCTTTATTTTACTATGGTTGCAAATATCAAAAAATTTCTATATGTGACACGGCACCAGAGTTACCACATGGGATGCGCACGTACAGTGCGATTGAAACTTCATGGCCCATGCACAGAAGTCGGTATTTTGTGGAAGAGCCACACTCAAGGGGCCAAAGAGCCGCATGTGGCTTGCGAGCCACAGTTTGCCGACCACTGCCCTAGAACCTTCTTGGAGAATTTAGTTTCTTCTTACAACTTTTGTTTATTCACTCAAAGAACACTCAGACCCTCACAGTGTGTCAGGCCTGGCGCTGGGCACTGATGATTTGGGTACACAGCCCTCCATCCGTGAGGAACTCCAAGAGTGGTGGGGGAGAGATAGATCCAGAAACAGACACTTTGAACATTGTGTGTCAAGGGTTGTGCAGAGGCCAACACAGGGGGCTGCATGAGCACAATCCGGGAGATCAGCTGCACACAAATGCGAGTTTGCCACTTTATTGTGGAGTGTGTTGTATGGAGGAGAAATTTTCTGTTCTGGGAATTGTAGTGCTTCAGTATAGGTAGTCTTAGGAGTGACAAAAAGAACTGTGTAAGAAGAGACTGGCGAGATAGGCAGGGGCTAGATCCTCAAAGCCTTGAATGCCAGGCTAGGAGACTTAAACTTATCCTAGAGGCAAAAGGAATTACGGCAGGGTTTGTGCAGGGGAGTGCCATGTTAAGATTTTTAATTTAGAGCCATCACTCTGTGTAGAGGATGGACTGGAGGAGGGAAGGCACAGAGATGGTGAGGAAGAGGTGGTAGTCTGATTAAAGGTGATGAGGAACTCCTTGGAAACCCGATCTTTGGGTCAGCTTTCAATAACAGTTTTTCAGGCTTGGAGCTAATCATATGGATTGGAGAAGAGGCCACATATTTAAAGCAGGTGCATACAAGTTTGGGGCAGCCCCAATGTCACTCCTCTAGGGAGCCTTACTCACCTGCATGTGGGCAGAGAGTACCACTGTTTTGGGGGCTCACATAGCACTTTGTCAGTTTCATTATTATAGCGATTATCGCATGCCTGGGATTATTTATTCCTTTGTTGGCCTCCCCTGAGGGCTCTGAACTCAACGTTAGGCACTCTGTCTTATTCATTTGAGCATCCCCAGTGATTGGAAGCATTAATAAACATTTGCTAAGTGAATGAAGAGGAGAGGCCAGCTGTGTGGTGTCGTGGGAAAGGCACCGAACTGGCTGACTGGAACTGGGACTCCAATCCTGGCTCTGCTGCGAAGTGCCTGCGTGACTTTGAACAAGTCTCCTCACTGCTCTGGGTCTCAATGTCCTCATCTGTAAAATGAGAATAAAAATACAACCCCCCTCCTCAGGGTGATGGAGATTAAATGAGGTAACAGAGCTCACCAGCTGCCTGCCCTGTTTGTGCTCTGCCCTTGTGAAACAGCCTGGACTATTGTTCCTGTCATTTGGTTCTCATTTGCTTTCTCTCTCCTGGTGAGAGCCAAGCTGAAAGCTGTTGCCTCAATGGAGGGGGAGTTTGCAGCAGTGGCAGAGATACCATCCAGGTGACCCCTGTGTTGCTGGAAGGGCAAACACCAAAAATAGGGGGCGGGGCATGTTAGGCTAGAGCAGTGGTTCTCAACCTTCCTAATGCCGTGACCTTTTAATACAGTTCCTCACGTTGTGGTGACCCCCAACCATAAGATTATTTTCGTTGCTACTTCATAACTGTAATTTTGCTGTTGTTATGAATTGTAATATAAGTATCTGATATGCAGGATGTATTTTCATTGTTACAAATTGAACATAATTAAAGCATAGTGATTAATCACAAAAACAATATGTAATTATATATGTGTTTTCCGATGGTCTGAGGTGACCCCTGTGAAAGGGTTGTTCGACCCCCAAAGGAGTCGCGACCCACAGGTTGAGAACCTCTGGGCTAGAGGGAGAGACTTGCTTTTTTTGTGACCCTTTAAACTTTATTATTTTTTAGGATGGGAGAGAAACATCGATCAGCTACCTCCTCAACCCAGGTACATGCCCTTGACCGGAATCGAACCTGGGACCTTTCAGTCCGCAGGCCAACGCTCTATCCACTGAGCCAAACCGGCTACGGCAGACCCTTTAAACTTTAGAGCTAAAGGAAAACCCGAAGAGGAGAGAGCGAGGCAGAGCAGATCTACATCATTTGCTGATGGGTCTGAGGAAGCCCTCAAACAGTGTCCTTAAGCCCAGGAATTTAGCAGCATCTGGAGGAATGACACTTCTATGAAGACCACTCATTTATCTCATGTCATAATTTTCCAGTGCCTTGGGCTGATCTAATGAATCTTATTATGGTTTTGCAAGTTCCAAGAAATAAGTAGAGGTGATGTAAAAAAAAAACATATTGCAAATGCCAAGTAAAAGGTATACCATTCTGGAAAAATGGGAAGATCATGATTTTAGACACTGCTATCTCAAGAGATAACAATCAGTTCTCAGGTGAGAGGTCTTTCTTGAAGATCCACCAGCATTGCTCTTTTTACATTCTATAGGCAAACTTTTCCATCACAACTTGATATACCTCTACCTTACAAGACTGGGGAAGTTTTGAAATCTGCAACTGATAATTTGTAGAGTTTTCTTGGAATGTCATTTATTGAGTTTATTTAGCTGCATGGACTTGGTCTTAACACAAGACAAGTGGTCAAGGAAAGAGGATAAGAGGGGGATTGAGGCCAGTCATCCTTCCGCAAAGGTTAAGTCAGTCTTGGGGTTAAAGCTAGTGACCTTAAAAAATAATAAAAGTATGTTTCCATTTTGCAAGGCTTTAAAAAAAATATTGTGTGCTCAGATGACACCTTTAATCACGAAGAACTTTTGGCTGAGCGCCAGGCTGATTCTGTTGGCGCAGAGAGCTCTGAGATCATACCCTATATTCAGTTCACAGAAGAAATATTTCATCCATCTCTGAAATAAAGAGGGAGCAATGGATCTTATTGGAACAGTTTCATAGCAAGACCATACCAGGGTGAAAAGTGAAGGACAACCCTATCCATTTGGAGGTATAGAAAGAAACTATTAATTCTAAGTACTTAAGTGGCATTTTCATTCTCTGAGTGTTTTATAATAAACTAAGAAGCTTGCATAAATCTGAAAGCAATATCCTATTTCACCGATATATAAATAAAGACAGATTTTGTGATTTACCAAAGACTACTTTTATTGAAAAAAGAAAGGAGAGAGGCAAAAGGGAAAAAGAAAACAACTCCAAAGTAGCAGGTTGTGATCCAGGAGTTTGAGCTCTTAGAGCTGAATTTAATCCACACCCAGGCCAAATATAATTCTCCAGGATGGAAATGGTCCAGGACACCAGAGCTAATACCTTTGCCAAAGAGCCTGAGGCGATTTGGTGACAAACAGTCAGAACCTCACTTCTATTTCTCAACTGAAAGAAAGAAAGGCCAGCATCATGTGACAGGCACTTCCCACCACGGCAGGGCAGGGGTTCAAACCCATTGGAAGGAAGCGAGTGTGCTTCCCTTGATTCATCATCGCCTCTTGCATCAATGTTATTCTTTGGAGGTTTTTTTTATTCAAAGGTTTATTTGTTGGACAGTTGGGTCAGTACAACTTTAGGTGGCAAGGTCGGATCACAGTTTTATTCCATGTGCCAGTCTTGAGCACCAGGTTATATACTGTGCTGCTTCTTTATTACATCTCCCAAAGCCTTCGCTGTGGGAAAGGCCTGGGCGGTTGGCTCTGTGTATTAGAAATGGAAACCCCGGCCCTAAATGATGCTCTAGAAATCTGAAAGCCATTATTTTTTCCACACTTCCTCTCTTCACCTTCATTTTGTTTGGGAATGCACAGGGACACCGGTGAACAAAAATAAACCGACTTGCCCTTGACTGATTGTTCTGCCTTTTGAGTTATCAACGGTGAGTACTTCTGGCTCCCAGATAAAGAAGTAAAGAGACTGCTGGGAAGCCAAACCACAAATGAGTGGACTTTCCAGCATCTTCTACCTAGAAGAAGGGCTCAGAACATTAAGAATGTGCCCTGTCACAAAGTTGACCTGGCTTCTGAATTACATTTGGATTTTAGAAATGCAAGAAAGCAAGCATGTAAGAATCCTAATGTGTTGTGTTTTTTTTCAGCTCAACCTTGTCTACTCATTCTAGTGGCTCTTTTTAATCCATGACTCTATACCCAGGCCGCACACATTTTGGGCATCTGCTCCCAGGAACTGTCTCAACTCAGAGCACCTTTGAAGGAAGACAGGACCACTTTAGGGGGTAGAGGTGGAATATGGCAACCCTTCCACAGGCTTGACTCAAGGTAGAGGTTTTGCTAGGGCTTGAGTCAGGTTGTCAACCCAAACACAATAGGCTTTGTTGCTCCCGCGTAAAGAGGAAATGGAGCAGTTTTTGGCCTCCCAAGACTCTATTGTAGGGTCCGCAGAACGGCAATTCCAGGCACAACCTTCACACAGATACAAATCTGCTCTGACTATTCAGTGTTCCCCAGCAAGTGAATCAGATGTTTCTGAAATGCACATACCTATTTAGCATTTTCATACTGAAGTCTAACACAGTTTTAGGCTTGGGGTGGGGTGGAGGAGAGACTGGGTGGATGCGGGAGAGCGTCTGTCAGAGAAACAGAACAGAGCCCTTTTGGCTAGGGATACCAACCCCTGTGATTTATCTCAGAAATCACACACACATTTTTTTTTTTCTTTTCTGGCTTGAGCACTCCAGCGGAGGGGGCCCGCTGCGGCGACCCACTACTTCAGGCGTGGGAGTTACCTTTGGGTTCAAAAGTCCTGAGGTGGGAAGCGCAGAGAAACTAAGAAATGCCCCCGGAAGAAACGCCCAACTGCCCGGGGAGAAGCCGGGACTAGGCTCAGGTAGCCGTGGGGGAGGTGGCCGGGGGCCATGGCACATCCTCTTACTGAGCGGTAACGGTCCTGCAAGGGGGTTTGGGGGCCTTTGCTGTATTCGACAACTTGGCCCAGGGGGTGAGGTCTGCGAGGAGGGGCTCTGCCCGGGACCTCCTACGGACAGGAAGCGCGCGCGTCCCACCAAGTGACAGCAAGCGCTCCATCGGCCCGCTCCCCTCCCCCGCCGCCAGTCCCGGTCCTCCCCCTCTCTCCACTCTCCCGGGCGCACCGAGCCTCAGCGGGAGCCTCGCCTGTCTCCGGGCAGCCTGAGCCCAGAGCACTCGCCTAGCCTGTCAGTAGCCGCCGTTTGCGCTTTCTTTTTCTTTTTTTCCCCCCCATCCTCGCCTTTTCTTCCCCCCTTCTGCCTTTGTCCCGCTTAGTAACTGAGCTCGGACCAATCGCTGCGTCACCGGCCGGCACCGGCTGGCTTCTGATTGGTCCGCTCGGGGCGCGCAGCCGTCTCCCGCTCCTCCGCTGGAGCGAGGCAGACAAAAGACGCAGGCTCTGGGCT
>NW_006294764.1:31355-32686 GCF_000327345.1 Myotis davidii
GGCTCCTGCCTGCGGCCAGCGCCCGGGCCGTACCATTCTGACCGAGGCCGGGGGGGAGCGTGGGTGGGTGGTGAAGGAGCGGAGGCCCCGAGAGCACGGGGGAGAGTTGGAAGCGGAGATGGAGGATAGTTTCAGAGGGTTTCCTCAGGCGCCTCACAGAATTCCCCCGTCTATCCAGGCTGGGTGGAGTGGGAGGGGCAGTGGAAGTGCTGGCCGTCCCCTGCCTGGAGCGGTTGGGTGGCGCCTCAGCGGGGGAGCATGGAGGCGGGGAAGGGTGTCCCCCTCCGCGCCGTTAAAATGAAACTAGTGACTGGAGTCCAGAGCAGAGCGTGAGGGCAGCGGGCGCTGGCGGGCCTCCTGGCAGCCGGCGGGAGCTCCGGGCCGGACGGAGCTAACTGAACTCTCCAACCAACGGGCCCCACGCCCGAGGCTGCAGCAGCTTGGGTCGGAGCCCGAACCAACGGAGCCCGAGTCCGGCCCCTGAGGGCATCGCGCTCTGCAGACCAGTGGGGACCCCGAAACTTGAATGCACTCCCCAGCCCCCTTTTTATGCCTTCCTTTGTCACTTCTCCACCTTGCTCCCAGCGCGTCCCTTTTTTTTTTCTTTTTCTTCTTTTCTTTCGTCTTCATTTACCGAAGGACACAAAAGTGGCTTCTTCCGCGGGAAGATTTGGAGGCGGTGGGAGCTCTCCTCTTGGAAGAGCGACTGTGTAGAAGGGATTTTTGGGGAGCCGCTTGTGAACACCTTTGCCTTCCGGCCCCCCCCTCCGCCCAGCCTCTTTGCACCTCCCAGGGAGCAGAGCCCGTCGATTGAAAGTTCGGGGGCATTTTGCTGGGTTCGGCAGAGGAGGGAGGTGGAGGACCTCGTCCTCGTACCGGTAGTTGCCTGGACTTAATACCGGCCATTGGAAACCCTGAAGTACATTTCCGAGTGGGACTTTTACAAATATATATATATATATATTTTGAAGTATCAGATTAAAAAATATATGCTTTCTATATATTTCTTGACGACCTGCTCCTGACAGCGCGATGTACAATACGGTGTGGAGTATGGACCGCGATGACGCAGACTGGAGGGAGGTGATGATGCCCTATTCGACAGAACTGATATTTTATATTGAAATGGATCCTCCAGGTACTTGGGAGAAACAAAGAATGTTGTGATGGGTCTGATGTGTGTTTCACAAGGTCTCGGTGATGTATGCAGGGCAGGATTATTGCTGGGTGCGCTAGCTTTGGGATGTGGGGCAGGTTTTGCAGTTTGAGCTGCAGTAAAACTGCTGCTGGTTTACACGGTCAAAGTTTGCAGTCAGGACCCTGATCCTATT
>NW_006294764.1:32892-42610 GCF_000327345.1 Myotis davidii
CTCTTTCTTTTTCAATGAAAGATTCTTCTACTTGCAAAGGATGCATTATATCCCAGTCTTGAAGTCAGTCTTCTCCTTTTGGGGGAATTCTTTAAAGCTTGTCATTTCTTAGGTTTGTCTCATTTGGTTCGTTGTTTTACCTTCGTTAACTTCTGAAACTGGCTTGCCAGTGTGATTATTCATTTTAAGACCCCTCCCCCCCTTTTCTCTTAAAGAAACCAAATGCTGGTTAGAGATTTTCAGGGATTGGGCGTTTTTTATTCAGTCATGGCCTTAGTCTGAGGTTTTTCTTCTTCGGATATAGTCGCTCAGAGAGATCTACGTGCAATATTTTATTACTCTTTAATTTGTGGTGATTTAACTTAATTTATGGGATAGGGCTTGATGTAACCTCAATTCTTACATTAAAAAAGGAAGAACCTTTCTTGTGTGAATATATGTGATGTGTACATATATGTGATAGGTTCGGAGACATATAAAGTATACATATACTGTATTTCTACTTTAGAGCTTTGTCTGAGACCCTTACAGACATTTTGTGTATCAGGTAGGAAAGGAAAAGGAAGGGAAAATGGAAAAGTTGGGTAATTTTTTTTCTTTAAAATCTACCTCATTTTAGAATTATTAGCTGTCAGATTTTCAAACCGGGTTTGCAATTATGGACAGTGCTTTATGTAATGATTTTGAATAAGTAGAGGGCCTTTGTGACTCCCAGGTTTTGTTGAGCATGAATTCGTTATGTCTTTTAGAAATGTGTTATGGTTATACCTACAGAGTAATTTGTGTCATTGGGGAACCTCAGTTATTATAAGCCTATGTATTTTTGGAAACGTTTGAAAGGATTTGCAACCATGCAAGTGTAATGAAGTATAACTGCCTTATAGAATGTATGCAGAAATTATTTCCTGTGTCCTTGTGAACAGTGAATTATCCTCTTTGTTTTTCCTCCCAATTAGTCACAGAGTGTTAAATTATGCTATATTAAAAATTTACTAATATTGAGTCAACCTTTTTCACTCTTAATGATCGCTTGGAATTTTTTCCTTTTCCCTTCAATTTGGAGCCTTCATTATTTGCTTTTATAATTGTGACTGCAATCCAGATGCAGCCTTTCAGTGTTTCGTAAAGTTTGTAAGATTTGCCACCCATCTATTGTGTGTATTTCCCCCTTTGTTCCCCCCTAATGATAACGCATCATTTCTGTTAGATGCATTTGTCATTCATCTGAATGGAAATTAAGTACATCATTGGTTCCTCTCTTGTAAAAAGTAAGATTACTAATTTTAGATTTCTGTTATTACAAGAATTATATATTCAAACTGCCTTAGAATCATACTGTGTCTTGTCTTACAGACATACAAAGGGATTTTGTTGGGTGGAGAAGTGAGTGGGGAGGAGGGGAGAAAATGAAGAAGGCACTAATGTTTGAAAAATACGGGCCTAGTAGAAGAATACTGGCCAAGTTTAGTTGAGTTGTCAAAAAAATGATTTTAAGAATAGTTTGACTATTATAATTATGTAGTGATGTGGGTCTTATGGGGTTATATAGAAAATTCTGATCCAAACTTTGTGTATTCCATGGCAGTAAACTTTGGAGTTATATGCATATGTTGTTCTTTATTACTTTTTTTGTTCTGATCAAGACAAATTTCTTAATGTAGAATATTGTTAGTTATTTCTAACAGCTTTTTAAAAAGGAAGCACACTTGAATATGCTGAAGCCTATGAAGTGAATGGTTTTTACTGGAAGTAATGTGAACATCAACCTTGTTTTGTGTAATAAATTGAATTTTGAAACATTTTTTAAAAAAAATATATTTTATTGATTTTTCACAGAGAGGAAGGGAGAGAGATAGAGAGAGGAAGGGAGAGAGATAGAGAGTTAGAAACATCGATGAGAGAGAGACATCGATCAGCTGCCTCCTGCACATCTCCCACTGGGGATGTGCCCGCAACCCAGGTACATACCCTTGACCGGAATCGAACCTGGGACCTTTCAGTCCACAGGCCGACGCTCTATCCACTGAGCCAAACCGGTTTCGGCTGAATTTTGAAACATTTAAACTAAGTAAATTATTAGTGAAGAGGTTGTAGCATGTCCTGTATCTGACTTTTTCCTAGCTCCTCACCCAGATCAAGCTCTTATTATTTCCTGCCTGGATTGGTGTGATTGGGTACTAATTGTTGTCCCCTGTTTCTATTCTGTCCAGGCCACAGTATCATTAAAGTATCATCTGATAATTTACCTTCCAATGGTAAATCTTCCAATGACTTTAAAAAATTACCAAAGGGCTTCCTTTTGCCTACTGACTAAAGCTCCAGATTGCTTATCCTGTCATAGAAGTCCCTCTATTTTTGCTTCCAACCTAATTTTCCTGTCTATTCTCCTACTGGAGTCCATCATAAGTTCTATGGAAGCTATTTTGTATTTGCTGTTCTTGAAGCCTTTCATTCCCAATGGTTACTGGTTGAAATTTTATAAATGCTTGGGGCCCAGGTTAGATGCCTTTTTTTTTTTTTTAGGCCTCGACTACCCCCCAGTGTCTTATGTCCATTGGTTATGCTTATATGCATGCATACAAGTCCGTTGGTTGATCTCTTACCCCCCTCCCTTCTGTCCCCCAACCCTCCCCGGCCTTCCCGCTGCAGTTTGACACTCTGTTTGAGGCAGCTCTGCCTAGATGCCTTCTTTACCAGGATGTATGTTCCCTGACCCCTTCTGTTAGAAGACATCACTCTCTCTTCTCGCCCTTTTCATGTCCAAAGCTTGTAGATAGTGGTCTATTAGCTAGTACTTTAATTTGGACATTGTTACTGTTTTTATTTTGGGAAGATGTAATCAATGATTTCTTTTTTAAATTAGTGGATACAATTTTTTTTAAGGTTGTCTGTGGACCTTTTTTGTTCTGATCAAGACAGATTTCTGAAATTATCTTTAGGGAAGCAACATCTCTTCAGTAGTAATTAGAAAATTAAATGCTTTAATTGTTTGGCAAAGCATAAATATAGAAAGGGCTATAAAGTGATTCTCAATTTTTTTGGTCTCAGTACTTAAAAAAATTTTTTTTAAATTGATTTCAGAGAGGAAGGGAGAGGGAGAGAGAGATAGAAACATCAATGATGAGAGAGAATCATTGATCGGATGCCTCCTGCACACCCCTCACTGGGGATCAAGACTGCAACCCAGGCATGTGCCCTTGACTGATCAACACTTAACCACTGAGCCATGCTGGCCAGGCTAAAAGGTTTTAAATGGATGTTCAACAGAGCAGATTCTAATGGTGAAAACTAAAAAAAATTAAATGCCATTTATTAATAAGGGACAGATATGCTGTTACATCTATAAAATAAAACACTAGTATAGTATAATATGTACATTAGTAATAAATAAAAATGTATAAAAAAAATTATTGAGGATCCCAAAGACCTTCTATTTGAGTTATATCTATTGAAATTTACTGGATTAGAATAAAAATGAGGAATTAAAAATATTTAATTCATTCATAAATAGTAAAGTATTACATGTTAACATGTAACATAACTTTTTCAATAAAAAACTATATTTTCTTTTAAAAAATATTTTTATTGATTTTAGAGAGAAAAGGAGAGGGAGAGAGAGAGGAACATCAATGATGAGAGAGAATCATTGATCGGTTGCCTCTTGCATGTCCCCTGCTAGGGATCCAGGTCCCAACCCAGGCATGTGCCCTGACCAGGAATCTAACTGTGATTTCTTGGTTCATAGGTCGATACTTAACTATTGAGCCATGCTGGCCAGGCAAAAACTATATTTTCGAAAAAATTCTTAACTGTTGAGCCACGCTGGCCAGGCAAAAACTATATTTTCGAAAAAAGTGATGAGTGGCATTGTTTTATTTTTTTTACAAATAACTTTAATGTCTGACATAATAGAAGACATCACAATTTCCATGTCTGCTCTTGTATTCAGTCTGTTAAGATATCACAGTTCATAGTCTCTGGAAAGCTCCCCTGTACAGTTGTGAAAGAATAAGAGTGCAAAAGACAAATCATGACTTAGTAATACTATGAAAGTATTTTTGACCTCATGGGCCCTCAGAAAGGGTTTAAAACTACTAGTCCAGAAGTTACCTGACTACACAATTTGATGGCCAACCTAGTAAAGTGTCTTCTGACTTTTTTGAAATCAGATGAAAAGATTGTTTCAGGAAATTAACTTACTCTAGCATACTTGGTATTTTCATCCTAGTAAAATTTAGATTAACATTCTGATGGAGAAACTGGTACACTGGTCCTGTGGTTGGGGAAAAGATCTGCGGAGAAACACATTGAAGAAATAGGTCACCTGCCACCCTATGGTCCTTATTGTTAACAGGTTGGGCATTCTATTTCTGTGGTGGAATTGTTCTTTATAACTCTGAACATTGGGTGGGTTTCATCTTATATAAATGCTTCTCCTATGTGTGGTAAGATATTTCTTTTATAAGCTAGGTGTCAGTTTTGTTTTATTTTATTTTATTTTCTCAATCCTCACCTGAGGATATTTTTTTCTATTGATTTCTAGAGAGAGTGGAAGGGAGTAATGAGGGGGTGAGAGAGAGAAACATTGATTGGTTGCCTCCCGCATGTGCCCCTACGGGGTGGGGAACCTGCAACCCTTGACTGGGACTCAAACCTGATACGCTTTGGTCCGAGGGCAGACACTCTAACCACTATGCAAACCAGCCAGGGCAGGTGTCAGTTTTTTTTAAAATATATATTTTATTTATTTTTTACAGAGAGTCATCTAGGGGAAACTGAGCTTTTAGGGACTTTGGGTTTTATATTGAAACGTTTTTGAAAAGGGGGCAGGTGGGGGGGGGGCAGGAGCACAGGGGAATGCAGCTTCCAATGTCCCTTTAGCAAGTAGCAGAGCAGGTCTTTCTGACTGCTAATGCCCAGGCTCTTAACCAGCACCTCCTAACTGGTTGCTCTGTTTCTAATTTCTTTTTCTCCTCCCCCGAAAGTTTATCCTGAATTCTTCAGTCAAATTAATTATACTGAAATGTTATTTTCATTGTCTTACCACTCTACTTAGAAATAATCAGCAGCTCTCTATTTTTATACATCTTTTAAGAGATCTTTTATGTCAGTTTTTAATGATATTGTAGTATGGACAAATCTAGTGTCCCCTTGGGAGTTCGACCAGGAGAGCAAGAGTTCGATCTCTTGCTATGACGTGTGCTGATCACCAGGAGGCGGTGCGGAACATGGCGGGTGTCTAGCGGCAGCTGGGAGGTGCTGAGGGAGCGAGGGAAGGAGGAGGCGGGGAGGCCAGGGGTGGTGTGTGGGTGGCGAGGGGAAAAGGGAGTGGAAGTGGAGGGGAGGCGGAACCATGCTGTGGTGGGGCGAGGGAAGGAGGAGGTGGGGAGGTGGGGAACCTGATCAGCCCTGATCGCTGGCCAGGCCTAGGGATCCTACTCATGCATGAATTTCGTGCACCGGGCCTCTCGTGTTAATATAATCAAATGATGTAAAAGCGATGCCATTTTGCATTTTATTGAGAAAGATTAGTGCTTTTATTGAATATATTACAGTTTATAGTATAACCAACTATGTTTCATGAAGGTATGGTGATTCTCCATTGCATAATGCTTTTAAAATTTATTTTCATTGTTTTTATGCTGAATGCCTTTATATTTTTCTTATAATGTAGAAGAGATTGGACATGTTTATGGTCACCATATTTAATGAGGTAGGTAGAAAAATAATTACAAATATGTCTGTGATATCATAATTTTTATTGATATTAAAGGGGGATTGCCGAAACCGGTTTGGCTCAGTGGATACAGCGTCGGCCTGTAGACTGAAAGGTCCCAGGTTCGATTCCAGTCAAGGGCATGTACCTGGGTTGCGGGCACATCCCCAGTGGGAGATGTGCAGGAGGCAGCTTATCGATGTCTCTCTCTCATCGATGTTTCTAACTCTCTATTTCTCTCCCTTCCTCTCTGTAAAAAATCAATAAAAATATATTTAAAAAAAAATAAAGGGGGATTCAGATTGAGTGTTAATAGAAAGAACACAAGCTGTGGAACCAGGTGATATGGATTTCAAATCTGACTTTGCTTCTTACCCTGCCCAAGGTTATATGGCTAGTACTTTGCCTCTCTGAGCATCTATTTTCTCTTTTGTAAAATTGAGCTAATACCTTTCAGAATTGTTCTGGGGATTAGATGTACTGTATCTAGCATGGTGTTTGGTACATAGTATGTACGCAATTCATTGTAGCTTATGGTTTTTTGTTTTGTTTTGTTTTTAATATATTTCTTTAGAGAAAGGGAGAGGGGGAGAGAGAGAGAAACATCAATAAGAATCATTGATCGGCTGCCTCCAGCAGGTCTCCTACTGGGGATCGAGCCCGCAACCCAGGCATTTGCCCTTGGCCGGAATCAAACCTGGGACCCTTCAGTCCGCAGGCCAATGCTCTATCCACTGAGCCAAACCAGCTAGGGCATAGCTTGTGTTTTAAAAGCATATTGATATCATATAATTATTCCACATCTGTCTCTTTGGATACTTTTGTAGACAAATCTTTTGCGCTATCTAGTCTCATTCTTTTCTTTATCCCTGACATTTAAACTGCGACCATTTTGCTTTTAGAAGAGTTTTTTGGGGCCTTTTCTAGTTAAAACATCTCACGAATCTATGGAAATGTCATTCCAAGTCATCCTTTCCTTTTAGTTTCTGTTGCCCTTGCCCAGTTCCGCAGCACCAGATCCATAGTAACTTACATTTGAAATAATTTGTAATGATGGTAATAGCTGCTAACACTTGTTGAATATTTTTTAGACCAAGCAGTATAGTAAATGCTTTTATATGTACTATTTCTTTTTAAAAAAAATATATTTTATTGATTTTTCACAGAGAGGAAGGGAGAGGGACAGAGAGTCAGAAACATCGATGATAGAGAAACATCGATGAGCTGCCTCCTGCACACTCCTCACTGGGGATGTGCCCGCAACCAAGGTACATGCCCTTGACCGGAATCGAACCTGGGACCCTTGAGTCCACAGGCCGACGCTCCATCCACTGAGCCAAACCGGTTAGGGCTATATGTATTATTTCTTTTAGCCACATAACAACCTTATGAAGTAGGCATTATTATTATCCTACTTTACAGACAGGAAACAGACTTAGATATGTTTAGTAACTTATTCAATGCTTCACAGCTAGCAAGTAGCAGAGCAGGTCTTTCTGACTGCTAATGCCCAGGCTCTTAACCAGCACCTCCTAACTGGTTGCTCTGTTTCTAATTTCTTTTTCTCCTCCCCCGAAAGTTTATCCTGAATTCTTCAGTCAAATTAATTATACTGAAATGTTATTTTCATTGTCTTACCACTCTACTTAGAAATAATCAGCAGCTCTCTATTTTTATACATCTTTTAAGAGATCTTTTAAAAAAATATATTTTATTGATTTTTTACAGAGAGGAAGGGAGAAGGATAGAGAGTTAGAAACATCAATCAGCTGCCTCCTGCACACCCCCTACTGGGGCCTCCTGCACACCCCCTTCTGGGGATGTGCCTGCAACCAAGGTACATGCCCTTGACCAGAGTCGAACCTGGGACCCTTCAGTCCGCAGGCCGATGCTTTATCCACTGAGCCAAACTGGTCAGGGCAAGAGATCATGTTCTTAAACTTGGCATATGTGACCTTTAGTAATATGGCAGCAACTTACATTTCCAACTTAATTACTTATCCTCTCTTCTCATTTCTCTTGTAGCCCAACTCCTTGCTATCCTCTGAATATACCTTGCTTAGTCACAACTCCAACCTTTTGCTTATGCTGCTGCTCATATTTAGACCAGTGGCCCGGTGCACGAATTCGTGCACATCGAAAGGAAATTAATTAGAAGAAATATTTTAATATAGCTATTCACCTTTTCTCTATAATAGAAGTGCCAACCAAATTCACAATTGACAATGACAGATAGAAACACACACGTGCGACTGGTGCCAGTGAGAGCTTTATATGTATCGCGCATGTACAAGTCAACTTAGCCTTTTATACATATAGAATGAACTTGCTTAATTAGACCTGCTTTCTGACTTAGCTAAACTTTTTCCAGCCTAGTGAAGCATCCCAACTTCTCCTTCAGATAAATGTTAGCAACACAGCAGTAAATATCAACACGAAGCAGATTATTATTCTAGATCACACAGGAGAACAAAGGGAAAATATTTAATTGCAGCAGTGTTTGACTATATTCTGCACAGTGAGAAAACCTGAAGTCATTTTCAAGGTCCACCATTTTTTACTTCTTTTCAGTTGGGTCAGGTCTCTAAGCTTTCTAAATCTCTATTTTCCGGCTAATGAAAAGAAAAGAGGATTCCACCAAGTCTTCTATCTACCTACTCCAGGACTTCTGTGAGGATCAAATGAGATGAGGCACGTGAAAACGCTTCACAGACATTTGGTTAAAGTGTAAAATGTTTCCACCTGTGTTCCTAGGCTGAAGAAACTCCAGGGAGGCTAGTCGCTAGAGAGAGGAAGCTGGGTGTTGCTACGTGATGTCATTACCTGGAGCCCATGGCAACCATTTCCAGGCTAGGCTGGAGGCCGCATTTTGTGTCATGGGGTCTTTGGCAGCATTGGCTGTGATTTGGTGGGATGTCGCTCAGGGGTGGTGGTGGGGCCTGTATCCCACTTGGGAGAAGCCAAATGTTAGTTTGTCAGCGCCAGGTCCATGGTGCTGGCCAGTGTGTGTCATGGCAGCTCCTGCATTGAGCATCTGCCCCCTGGTGGTCAGTGCGTGTCATAGCGACCGGTTGGACGGTAGGAGTGACACTTAGCATATTAGCCTTTATATATATAGATACTGTACTGTACTATAATTTACTTTCAAAAGTAACTTTGAAAAAGAAATTATCTTAAAGTTCTTAGTTTCCATGGTGGGCTATGAAGGGGAGAAGAAATTAAAGCGAAGTAAGCCATGGCATGCATACACGTTTCATTTTACTTTATGTGTTATAGTTGTTAGTATTTTATTTTTTAATTTTTTAAATGTATAAACTTTTTTGTGGGTTTTTAAAAATATTTTTATTGATTTCAGAGAGGGAGAGGGAGATAGAGATAGAAACATCAATGGTGAGAGAGAATCATTGATCAGCTGTCTCCTGAATGCCCTCTGCTGGTGATCGAGTCCGCAACCCTGGGCAAGTGCCTTTGACCAGAATCGAACCCGGGACCCTTTAGTCTACAGGCCGACACTCTTATCTACTGAGCCAAACCAGGTAGGGCAAAGTTTTTGGTATTTTAGAGTAATTAAATTATGATTATGTGTTTTTGCTTAATAGTGTAATGCTTAAGTGCTTGAGGATAGACAATACTATAAAATAGGGAAGTGTTGCTCAGTGTTAGACTCAGGTTACTTGGATTTGCAATTTAGCCCTGTATACTTCTAGCTTTGACCTGTGTAGCAGGGGGAAGAATATTAATCCCATCGTAGGGTTATTGTGAAAATTATGAGTTAGTACGTGTAAGATACTTAGAGCAGGTATCTGTTGTTACTATTATTTTCATTACTATTAAGCTAGGATGCTTTGTGACATATCTCTAGTCTTCCATTCAGAGTAACAACCAGCCTAAAATTTAAATTAAATTGAAAAGCAATTTAAATCTTTATTCCAGCCTTCAAAAATGCTAAAGGCTATTAACATTCATCCCATATTGCAATACTAGTTAAAATCTGATTTCTCC
>NW_006294764.1:42775-47679 GCF_000327345.1 Myotis davidii
CTTGAACCCAACACCCTTAGGTCAACAGGCTGACACTCTATCCACTGAGCCAAACAGGGGCTGATTTCTCCATTTTTGATCAGTATCTTTGCATGGTTAAATCCAAAATTGTATCTCTCACAATAACCTATACAGTTTCATTCTTTTTGTTTCTTTCCTTTCTTCTCAAATCTACTAGTTTCTCTTCCAGGAGTACCCGTTTCCCTTTCAGTGGTTCTCAACCTTCCTAATGCCGCAACCCCTTAATACAGTTCCTCATGTTGTGGTGACCCCCAACCATAAAATTATTTTTGTTGCTGCTTCATAACTGTAATTTTGCTACTGTGATGAATCGTAATGTAAAGATCTGATATGCAGGATGTATTTTCAGGGGTCGCGACTCACAGGTTGAGAACCGCTGCTTTAGATTCTCTCCTTTGCTGGTTTAATTACTCTGATCTGTATGATAAGGACCAGGAAAAAAAGGAGTAAAGAAAATAAGCTGAGAATACTCATATAGCAGCGTTTTTTATTTTGTCATACTTAGCTGCCATAGAGGGTATAACATGTTTTGACTTTTAGAAATAAGTCTGCTTAGTTTTAAAAGGGCCGTCAGGTGGTTCAGACCCTGTTTGCAGGACATTAGTTCAGGACTTTGGGTTTAATCTTTCTCCTAGTAGTCATGAACTATAAGAGCAGCTATCGTATCTATGTGACTGAGACTGACCTGGGCTTCTCCTTTGATTCCTAGGGATCGACCATGAGCATTTAGAGTAGAGTTGCTAGATAGAATACATGTAATATATCGCATACAACATTTGGGACATATTTATACTAAAAAATTATTTGTTTATCTGATATTCAAATTTAACTGAATATGCCAACCCTAATTTAGAGAGATGCTAGTCAGTTGACTAAACAGTATTTTTTAGTATTCCCTATGGTAACAGCCTGGGTAAATGCAGAATTGTTGAAGTACCTTGGTATATTTTGGGAACTGTAAGTAATTCAGTTTTGTTGAAACATAATGTGTGTGATAGGAAGTGGTGGTACATGAGTCTGGAGAGATAGGTGAGGACCAAATCATGAAACGCCCTGAATGCTACACTTAAAGGTTGGATTTTATCCTGTGGGTAGTTTGGGAAGCCACTGACTGATTGGCTGCTATATGAATATTCTCAGCTTATTTTCTTAACTCCTTTTTTTCCTGGTCCTTATCATACAGATCAGAGTAATTAAACCAGGGTAAAGATTTGTTGGTTCCAAAGTGAAAAATAGATTGGAAGAGAATAAGATCAAAGAAGGGAAACTGCTGGTTAGGAGGCCATTTCAGTAGAGATGAAAAAATGTTATAAAAACCTAAGGTTAAAAAAAAATATGGGTGGGCGGACCCCATGCACAAAATTCAGGTGGACTCATGGAGATTTCCACTGTAATTTTAATTTTGTTTTAGCAACAGAGACAATGTATTAGCCAGTCTTAACTACTGATCCATAGTTGGGCATTCATATGTACTTAATATTTATAACCAGAGGTTTTATTTTTGCTTAATCTTCTAATCATTTTTTAAAAAGTAAATGGAACCCTGGCCGGTTTGGCTCAGTGGACAGAGCATCAGCCTGGGGACTCAAGGGTCTTGGGTTCGATTCCGATCAAGGGCATGTACCTTGGTTGCAGGCACCTACCCAATAGGGAGTGTGCAGGAGGCAGCTGATAGATGATAGATGTTTCTCTCTCACAGATGTTTCTAAGTCTCTATCCCTCTCCCTTCCTCTCTGTAAAAAATCAATAAAATATATATTAAAAAAAAGTAAATGGAAATATAAAACCTCTCCCCCCTCCCTAAAAAAGCCCAAATTAAGGTAGTAGCAGTGAGAATGAATAGGAGAGTTGTTTAAAAAGTAGAATTGATGGAACTTAGAGATGATCCTGAAAAAAATGAAAGAGAAAGAATCTAGAATGAGTTTTAGTTCTGGCTTTACTGCTTCCAGTTTTGAAATCTACAGCAGATGGTAGTAAATAAGGTACTGAGTTCCTCAAGGTGTGGAAGAGATTGCAGTGGGACCCTGACTGTGACTAAGGTCATATTAAGTTTCTAGATGTGTAAGCTGCCTCATCCCTTTTGCAAGCCAGTGGACATAAATTATAAAAAAATTTACTCTTAAGATTCCTGAGTTATGCCTGGCTGGTGTGGCTCAGTTGTTGCGTGTCAACCCAGGAACAAAGAGGTCTCTGGTTCTATTCCAGGTCAGGGCTGATTGATGATGTTCCTCTCTCATCGATGTTTCTATCTCTCTATTCCTCTCCCTTGCTCTCTCTCTCTAAAAAAAAAAATAAATAAAAATCAATAAAAACATAAAAAAGCAAAAGATTCATCAGTTAGGTTTTGAATAGTGGAAATGTGAATTGCTACAGCCATTTCGGAAAGTTTTGCAATACTATATAGTAAAGGCCTTCTTCTGGAAATCTGTTCTGTAGAAATAAAAGTATCAACATGTAAAAGCATATATATGTAATATTGTTTTGTTTATTTTTTTTAATCCTCACACGAGGATATGTTCTTACTGATTTGAGAGAGAGAAAGATAAACATCGATGTGAGAGAGAATCATCAATCGGTTGCCTCCTATGTGCATCCTGACCCGGTATGTGCTCTGAACGGGATCAAATGTGCAACCTTTCAGTATACAGAACGATGCTCCAACCAACTGGCCAGGGCTATCTTGTTTTTCTTTAGAGTTGTATTCCTAAATGATATATTTTAGTTTTGCCTGGTTTTGGATTTCATATATATGGAATTATAACATATATATTCTTTTATTATGGTTTTATTCAGCATTATGTTGAGTCATCTATACTGTTTTCACATATTGTAGGTTTTTTTGTTAGTATATGGTATTTCATTGTATATCACAGTTAATTTCTACTATTTTTTAAATTTAAATTCTTTATTGTTGAAAAATTGCATGTCTCCCTTTTCCCCTGTTGATCTCTCTCCACCCGCTCCCACCCCCAGCATAATTTCTACTATTGATAGATATTTGAGTAGTTTCTGTTTTGGCTATTACGGACAGTGCTGCTATGAACATTTATCACATATCCCCTGTTTTCACATCAATGCATTTCTGTAGGGTATATTTAGGATTCAGAATTCCGTGTATTTAGATTCTAGAACATGTATATCTCAGCTTTTCTAGAGAATGCCAAGCTACTTGCCACCATAATAGTATACTAGTATGAGTTAGCCTACATCTGCAATAACCCTAGGCATTGTCAGACATTTACATTTTTTCAAATCTCATAAGTGTGTAATGATCTCATTGTAGTTTAAGTTCATTTGCATTTCCTTACTCCTAATAATATTTGATCACCTTTCCTTTTTGAAAAAAATATTTTTATTGATTTTAGAGAAGAAGGGGAAGGGAGAGAGAGATGGAAATATCAATGATGAAAGAGAATAATTGATCAGCTGTCTCATTTTTTCATGTGTTGGCCATTTGGTTATCTTCTTTTATGAAATGCCTTTTCATGTCTTTTGTCCATTTTTCAGCCTGATTGTCTGTTGTTTTTTCTTACGGTTTTTTTAGGAGTTATGGGTTCTGGATATCAGTCCTTGTCTGTAACATAAATTGCAAATATCTTCTCTTAAGGTGACATTTTGAGTAGAAATGTAGTGAAGGGTGTGGGGATAGTTGAATGAAGGGTATTACAGATAGAGTGAACAGCAATTACAAAGACCTCAGGGCAAGAGGGGTTTTGAAATGTTGCACGAGCAGCAAAGGATGCTTACCTGAAGTTGGGAAGGAGAGGGGTGAGAGGATCTCAGAAAAAAATGAAGCAAAATGAAAAAAAGACTCATGGAATGTAACTAGTAAAAAGCTAATCTAGCCAAAACTGGTTTGGCTCAGTGGATAGAGCGTCGGCCTGCGGACTGAAGGGTCCCGGGTTCGATTCCGGTCAAGGGCATGTACCTGGAAGCTAATCTAATAAAAGAAAAACATGCAAATTGACCATATCTCCGCTACACCCACCAGCCAATCAGGAACAAATATGCAAATTAACCCAACTAAGATGACAGTTAATTTGCATACCAGGCACCAGAGGCCTGGGTCCGGGAAACATCATAGGGCACCCAGGTCACTCTGAGGTAGGCCCCGTGTGGACCCTGAGCATCCTAGGAAGGGCCTGAGCCAGGGGGCTCCTGAGCAGCGCCTGAGCCTGCAATCAGAGCCAAGGGGGCTTCTGCCCAGGCTTAAGGCTCGGCTAGAGGCTTGAGGCCTGGGCAGGTGCGGAGCCGTCTATCGGAGTGGACTGGGGGTCTCCTGCCCAGGCCTAACACCCTTCTAGCCTGGGCAGGGGTGGAGCCTGCGATTGGAGTGGGCTGGGGCCTCCTGCCCCGGCCTAATGCCCAGCCAGAGGCCTTAGGCCTGGGTAGGCGATCAGAGCCGGCTGGGGGTCCCTTGCCTAGGCCTAACACCCTGACCAGAGGCCTTAGGCCTGGGTAGGCGATTGGAGCGGACTGGGGGTTCCCTGTTCAGGCCTAACTCCAGGCCAGAGGACTTAGGCCTGGGCAAGGGCCGAGCTGGGATCGGTGTGAACTATAGAGGAAACACCTTTTCTGACCGCTCATTGGCTAAGCTCCCTGTATGCCACTGGTAATATTCTTAGTAACTTGGGTAATAAGAATCCAAGAAGATGATGTAGGGTTTTTCCACCTCACTCCTGGAGAAAAAAACAAAGGTCTGCTGCTGGAGGGCTAAGAAATGTCATATCCTGCCCTAGCTGGTTTGGCTCAGTGGATAGAGCCTTGGCCTGCCCACCACAGGGTCCGGGTTGATTCTGATCAAGGGCATGTACCTAGGTTGCAGGCTTCTCGCTGGCCAGGGCCCAGGTCAGGGCTCATGCAGGAGGCAACCAATCAAAGTG
>NW_006294764.1:48086-57126 GCF_000327345.1 Myotis davidii
GGTTATAAAATCCATTCCTTGATATTACTACAGATATGTAAAAACTAGAGGTGTGGTGCACGAATTCGTGCACCAGTGGGGTCCCTCTGCCTGGCCTGTGGCATCAGGCCAAAACTGCTCTCTGACATCCTCTGAGGGGTCCTGGATTGAGAGAGGGCACAGTCCAAGCCGAGGGACCCTATTGGTGCACAATCAGGGCAGGGGAACATCTGCCCCCTGTTGGTCAGTGCATTTCATAGCAACTGGTCAACTGGTCAACTCTCTGCCCCCTGGTGGTGAGTGCACATCATAGTGAGTAGTTCAGTGGCCTTAGCATGTCATTAGCATATTACACTTTGATTGGTTGAATGGCCGACTGGTCAACTGAACACTTAGCATATTAGGCTTTTATTATATAGGATAGAATATGGTAAAGGAAAAAAATCGGAATATGATCAAATGAAAACATTGATTTGATGATGGGATTATGGGCAATTTCCCCCCTAGATTTGTTATTAAATAGTAAAAGCAATGTTAAAAAAAGTACATTTGAAAAGATTTATGAGTATATACTAAAGTTTGAAAAAAAATAATCTTAAGAAAGATAAACTTGGAGCTGCCTCTTTCAGGCATTGATAAGTAGAAACTATGTATTAGTTTCTTATTGCTGCCATAACCAATTACCATAAACTTGGTGGCTTCAAACAACACAGATTTATTTTTTGCAGTTGGATGTCAAAAGGTCAGCAAGCTGTATTCCTTTTGGATGCTCTAAAAGAGAAATCTGTTTTCTTGCCCTTTCCTCCTAGAAGCTGCCTTCATTCCTTGGCTTCTGAGCCCTCAATCCATTTCACAGCCAGTAGTCATGCATCCTAAATCAATCTCTCCCCCCCGCCCCCTCTCTCTCTCTCTCTCTGCCTCTGCCATTTCTTCTCTGCTTCTGTTGTGCTATTTTCTTTTTAGCCTCTGAAATTTCTGCCTCACTCTTATAAGGATCTTTGTGATTTCTTTGGCTCCCTTGGATAATTCAAGATAATCTTCTCATCTTAATATTCTTAATTACATCTGCAAAGTTTCTTTTGCCATGTTATGTAACATTTACAGGTTCCAGGGATTGGGATGTGGACATTTTTGGAGGGTCATTAACTTACCACAGATTCTATACATTTGAGAATAAATTCACTAACTCTCTTGTGATTTGATGCGAGGAATTGGAAGTACAGATAAAAGAGAGAGGATCCTTATTAGCAGAGAATGATCTTGATGAAGGTGGTATCTTAATTTTGAATATTCTACAACATCTGCCATAGAGGGCTACCTTATAGTTAGCCTTACATGATGTGAGGGGTCTCTGAAAGACTGGAAACTTTTAAGTCATACCTTCATGTAGTTGCTGCTTCGAGAGGAAAGAGGATTATACTTTTTGTTAGAAGACTGGTTTAAATTTGGCCTGCTTAACAACTGTGTGACATTGAATAGTTCTCATCTATAAAATGGGAGTAGTAATACCTTTAACAAAAAATATTTTTTTCACCTGAGGACATGTTTAGAGAGAGAGACATGGATCTGTTGCCTTCTGTATGTGCAACTAGGGATTGAACCCACAACCCAGGTATGTGCCCTGACCAGGAATCGAACCAGCAACCTTTCAACGCACAGGATGAAGCTACTCTGGCCAGGGCTCTTTTTTTAATTAAAATTCTTTAAGTTGATTTTTAGAGAGGAAGAGACAGAGAGAAACAGACAGACAGACAAACAGAAAAACATCAATTTGTCATTCCACTTATTGATGCATTCATTGGTTGGTTCTTGTATGTGGCCCGATCAGAGATGGAACCTACAACCTTGGCATATTCAGACTATGCTCTAACCAACTGAGCTACTCAGCCAGGGTGGGAGTAATAATACTCAATTCACAAAAACTTTTATAAGAATTTAAAAATGTAATATACACACACATTTGCAAATAAACATTTATGTATAAGGAAATAATACTTAGCTTAGTATCTGGCATATAGCAGGCACTCTCTTTTCTTGAGAGTCAGTGTTTTTTGTGATACAGTAATAGGGAAATGTTAGAGAAGTTAGGGTGCGGGGCATGTGCGAGTTTTCGCTAGAGGTAGCTGCACATCTCACTTACCAGAAGCTACCTGACTAGTGTGTTTGACTCTAAGATCAGAATGGGTAAGATTTTGGGATAAGAAAAGTATGGGTTAATAT
The DNA here is from genome assembly GCF_000327345.1 of Myotis davidii. Lineage (NCBI taxonomy): Eukaryota > Metazoa > Chordata > Mammalia > Chiroptera > Vespertilionidae > Myotis > Myotis davidii. The sequence goes on from NW_006294764.1 coordinate 50,286, forward strand.
TTGTAGCTAATATGGTTGCTCATCATTCTTTTTCTATGACTCATTTTACTTTTTCTATGAGAAATTTCAAAAATTTGTTTCTGTCTCCAGGCTGACTTTTTTTTCTTTTTTCTGCCTTCAGTAAAATTCCACTGCTGTTATTTCAGCATAATTATTATTGGATTTTCAGTTCCTCTCTATGGTAAGCCTAAATACTGATGATTTCATGCATTAATTCAACAAATATTTATTCAGTGCCTTCTATCTGTGAGACAGCACTAGAGCTACAAAGATAAGAAAATGTGTGTCCTCGAGGAGCTCACAGTTTTAGTACAAAGACAAGTCAACAGCTAAACTATAATGAAAAAGCTTTATATCAGAAGATTGAGAAAAACTCTGGAATTAAAGAGGAGTTAGTGCTTAATTAGGCCTAAAGATGTGAGGGAAGGAAAAAACTATACACAATCTGAGTAGCTAGATAATGAGGGGTTGTGGGAGAGGGAGGAATGGGCTTTCTGTGAGGTACAGGGAACCATATGTACAAAGGCATGAGAAAGTTTGTATGTTGGGATGAGCTGCAGGTGATTTGGTGTGGATAGGGTGAAAGGAAATGAGCATAGAAGAATAAGAAGGAACCAGACCATGGATGGTCTTATATGCCATGCTTAAGTGTTTGAACTTTATGCTATAGGTAGTGGGGAACTCTCTTTTTTAAAAATATGTTCTTATTGCTTTCAGAGAGGAAGTGAGAGGGAGAGAGAGAATGAAACAATAATGAGAGAATCATTGATAGGGTGCCTCCTGCATGCTCCTACTATGGATTGAGCCTGCAATACGGGCATGTGCCCTGATTAGGAATGGAACCACAACTTCTTGGTTCATGGGTTGACGCTCAGTCACTGAGCAACACCACCCATTAGTGGGGAACTCTTGAAACATAATATGCTACACCAGTATGATTAGATTTAGAATTCAAAAACCGCAGGGAAGGTAGGAAAAGAACAAGAAGATTGGTCTTTGGAAAGCCCAGGGAGATATTTTTAAGGAGAACAGAATGGCTAACATTCTAAAACTTAAAGTGATTATGTAAAATAAAGATAGAAAAGTTTCTGCTGGATTTTGTTATTGAGAAGACATTAACAAGACATATATTTAATAAATGGGGTAGAAATCAAATTATAATAGATTGAAGAGTGAATGGGAGATGAGAAAATAGTCTATGAGTATTGACCAGTGTTTGAAAACTTACTGTGAAGCATAAGTGAGAGGTAGATGGAGAGAGGCGTAGATCTAAGAAACACATTTTTGTTGTTGTTGTTAATGATAAAAGAATTGAACATGTTTTGTTTTGGTGGAGATGATAAAATAGAAATAAAGTTGAATATATATATGGGTGTGTATGCTTTGATGAAACAGGAAGGTGATGAGTTTGGAGGTCAGGAGGGATTATTACCCAGGGAAGGAGTGGTACCTTTGTCTAACTTATAGGAAGAAGATGGGTTTGAAAAGAATATAGGTTGGAAAATTGGGTGAGGTCAGATTTCTTTTTTCTGGTGTAGGGCAGTTGTGAGAGAAGAGGTATATAGAGTGTTTGGCTTGAGAGATGGAGTAGCTAGCCACTGGTCGGTCACTGGGTGGGATGGAAAAGATCACTGATCAAAAGCATATAGATGAATTACTAATAGGATAGTTAATCTCAGTTAAGATGAAGGATTTATAAATTTGTAGTGGCATAAATTCCCATTTTTTTGTGCAGAACTCAGCAAATGTGGTATGGGAACAGAGGAAGCAGGTGGTTAGATTGATTCCTCATGGTTGAGAGATTTATGGGCTGGTGTGGCAAAAGAACAACAAGGAACTGGGTGGAGATATTGCCAAGAGAGGGAATAGTTAAGTATATTACGACACATTTATATCAAAAGCTATTTTAAAGCTCTTAAATTTTATATTTATAAAGAGTTTATAAAAGCTTATTTTATAATATTAAGGTAATAAAAGTTCTTTGTTATACAAAAGTTTATTAGTAACGATCAACTGTAATATTCTAGGCATAATGATGAAACAATGCTCTCAAAACCAAAGAATATTGGTGACTCCTATTTGCACATAGATAATACTTTGACAGGAATTATTCACTTTATAGGTGAAGAAAATGAAATTTAGCAAAGGTGACTTATTGAGAGTCATATTTTGGTAAATGGCAGAGAGATAACTATTATAATACTGATTATTATTTTATATATGAAGTCTTTCTTAATATTTTTCTTAAACATTGCTCTAATTTTCATTTTTCAGTTAAGAAAACAGACTTAGAGGAGAATAATAATATGAGCAATAGATAACTAAAGTATCAAAAGAGTGATACTGCCCATGGCTCAGTGGTTGAGTGTTGACCTATAAACCGGAGGTCACGGTTGGATTTCCATAGGGGTTGTGGGTTCATCCTCTCCCCCCACCCGCCCCATCCCCCCAGACGGGCAAGAAGTGGGAGTGAGTGTCTGATCTATGGTTCTTTCTTTCTCATCATTTATGTTTCTCTCCCTCTCCATTCCTCTCTAAATCAATAAAAAATATTTTTAAAAAACAGAGCTAGCAGGAACTATTATGATGTAATCAAACATTTTATAGATAGGCATACAAGGCCGTTTAAGAGGCTTGTCCAAAGTTACATTGCTAGGTTATGGCCAGGCTATATTTTATTTTAGACCAGTAGCTTTCATTCACCATTGATTAGTAATCTGTGAAAACGATAGGTCTAAAATATTGTTTCACTTTCATATATGTGTTTGTGAGCAATGCTAAGAAGCAGTATTCTTTTATGGGAATGGAATATGACTAAAACTTATCATGCAGTAATCATCCTATTTTCCAACTAGAGAAGTCCTTGAAAATATAATGAATTCATTGCTATCAGGAGGAAATTATTATTATTATTAGCATTTTTGGAATCTTTAAAGCAGTTAATTTTAACTGAAGAAATTGCTGTTTACCTATATTATATCATGTGAGTAGGCAAAAAAAAGACTGTCAAAGGAATTGAAATCTGAAGGAACTTAGTCTCTAGCTTAGGGATAGATAAAAGGGGAGGGAAAAATCACATTAGTCTTTCAACCTAAATGTTTTAAACTTTTAATTAATTATTTAAATGTCATTTCTCCTAATTGTTGAAATCATTGTTTGTTTTGGTTGTGAGCATTTTTTAGAAAAACAATTTTAAAGAAAACCAGGAATATAATTTAAAGAAAATATCATGTATGTATCTGAAGATAAGATCATACTTCAATTTTGCTGAGCCAAGAAGCTCAACTAAAACTATCTGTTAGAAACTGCAGTTTTCTGTGTTCTGATTGGCTGTTGCACTGTTTTCATTCAGAGTTTAGTTTTGTTAACAACATCTGATTTGGTATTGGGATTTAGCTCACAAAGCAGGTTGGTTGTTGAGACATAGGAAAGAGTTAGTGTTAGTAGTGAGCATGCTACAGATAATTAATTTCAGTGGGGAAAAATAGTATTTGTCCATGCATGAGCAAATTGTTCTGCATTTCAATGCTGCATGCCAAATAGTTAGTGAACTCTGTATTTGAATGTGGCAGCTCACTGATGCAGGAGGGAAATTTTGTTTAATCATTGTCTTTTAAAAAGAAGTTAGTTAAAGCTGTCTATTGCAGCGGTTTTCAACCTGTGGTCGCGACCCCTTTGGGGGTCGAACGACCCTTTCACAGGGGTTGCCTAAGACGATCGGAAAACACATATATAATTACATATATTTTTTGTGATTAATCACTATGCTTTAATTATGTTCAATTTGTAACAATGAAAATACATCCTACATATCAGATCTTTACATTACGATTCATAACAGTAGCAAAATTACAGTTATGAAGTAGCAATGAAAATAATTTTATGGTTGGGGGTCACCACAACATGAGGAACTGTATTAAAGGGTCACAGTATTAGGAAGGTTGAGAACCACTGGTCTATTGTTTCCCTTTTAGAAGGATGAAATGTTTTTGTTTATTTCCCTATTCCTGTTTCCATAATGTTTTTTTTAGGGTTTTAAAAAGCTGAAGATTTAATTTAAATAGATTTTTTTGTTTCCCCTAAAGACACTAGTCATTTTTTTTCTAAGCATTTTTCTAAATCTAAGATTATTATATTTAACATCCAGCATAGAGCTAATTCTTTTTTTTTATTCCTCTAAAATAAAATATATTTGTGAGTTTAGGAAATATATTTTAATAAAATTATTTAGTTTTATTATTTCTGTATTTAAAACCTTGCATGATTTCTGGTTATTCACAGATATATGTCCTGGGAATTTTGTTGTTGTTGTTCCCTGGTTCCTTAGCAGTGGTTAATTAAAGCTGGTTTAATGTTTCCACAAATTCAGAATACCTTTCTACTATTGTGGTGAGAGTACCATGGCTAAAATTTTCTATTCAGATAGTCAGAATTTATCATCAGATGAAATATTTTAGGTTTTTAAAAAAAGAAATATTTTAGGTTTGTCATGTGTCTTTGAGAAATTATTTGCATTTGACAACATTTAACAGGGTAATCTTTGTATGTACTTAGTACACAATACCCTCAATACCATGTAACAATGGTTTATATGAATGAAACACTTCTTAAACTGAGAATTTTTATGTCAAGGGTATTTGTAGAAGTTAAGATTTACTGTTTTGAGGGTGAATGCTAAGAAGTTGAGAAAGACAGGGAGATGTTAAAAGAGCATTGCAATTTCCTTTATTTCTTTTCAGTTGATTGAGCAGAACCAGTAAGTAAATGTAGTTTAATGAGTTAACTGCAAATAGAAAACAGGAATTAGTAGTTTATTTCTTCCATTTATTTATGAAATTAAATACAATTTCTCACCTACTATTTTACCATCTCTAGTTATACTAAACTACCAGTAAACTTCCAGTAATTAGGCCAAAAGTGGGAGGGACTTTTTTCTTAATACAGGGATGACTGCTTTTATGCTTGTCATTTTGGTTCTGTATGTGTTACCTAGGTCTGGTTTAGTGATAACTGAAAGATCCTGAATGGCTAATACATATTTTTGGTGCCTACTATGCCACCTTTGCTGAGTGCAGGGGAGAAAAAAAACTTTCTCTTTATAGGTTCAGTTACTGGAGCCTGTAAATTAAACTGACATACACCAGCTTAACTGGAAAAAGAGTTTGTCACTTATACACACAGGAGTTTCACAGAAAAACAGTGAAAACCCAAAGAAGCAGTTATGTGGGGGTAAGGAGGCAATCAAAGATAGATCCCTGATGATACCCCAGATGGCCTGGGGAAAGGACCCGATAACAGATTTAGAAAGAATGGCCAGAGCGGTAGAAGAAGTACAGGAGAGTGTAGGGTCTCAGATACTGAGTAAAGAGGGTGTTTCAAAAAGAAGAGAATTATTAACAGTATCAAATGCTACAGATAAGGGCTGTGAAGTGTCTACTAAATTTAGCAACAGGGTCACTGACCTTGGCAAGAATGGTTTTAGTGGAGTTGTGAGGTTGAGAGGCAGGATTGTAGTATATTGAGGAGGCAATTTAAATGGAGAGGCATTGTACAGCTCTTTGAAAAACTTGGGTATAAAGGAGAAAAGAGGCCCTAGCCAGTTTGGCTGAGTGGATAGAGTGTCAGCCTGTGGGTTCGATTCCAGGCTAGGGCACATGCCCAGGTTTCGGACTCAATCCCCAGTAGGGGGCATGCAGGAGGCATCCAATCAATGATTCTCTCTCATCATTGATGTTTCTATCTCTCTCTCCCTCTCCTTTCCTTGCTGAGAGTAATAAAAATATATTAAAAAAAGAAAGAAAGAAAGAAAAGAGGACATAAGTTATAGGGTATGGGTTCTTAATCTGGGATTTATGGACCCCTCTTTCTCAAAATTATGTGCAAACTGTGTGTGTATGTACATTTTGTTGAGAGAGAAGTCTTGAAGCTTTTATCATCTCTTCAAAAGAGTTTATAACCCAAAAGAACCACTTCTATCAGAAGGCCTGTAGTTGAGTTATTTGGGTATATTTATAAACTTGTAGGAAAGGAGCGAGGGAAGTACAAGAGTGTAGGAATAGGGTACAGGAGGACTGTAGTCTCTCTGGTGGTAAAAGGAGATGAGATCCCAGAGCATTTGGTAGAGGTACTAATTTAGAAAAGAAAGGAGAAATGGGTGTAGATGCACATAAGTTAATAGGTGAACAGCAGAAAACTGAAGTATTTAGAAGATAAACAATCTTTATTTTCTCTGTTATGTGGGAGGTGAAATAGAGTCTACCAAAAATGAGTGAAGAGAGGTAGAATATGATGTTTGAGGAAAAGGTTTGAAATAGCCATAGAGAGCAGTTAGAGAGAGGGAAATACAGTGGGGCCTTGACTTATGAGTTTAATTCGTTCTGAGACTGAGCCCGTTAACTCAAATTACTGTCAACCCTAATGCAAAATATCAGCCGAGAGACAGCTGGTATCTCAAAAAACTCGTTAGTAGGGACACTCGTAAGTCAAGGCCCCACTGTATTTGACATCCACTGTGCTTGTTTGGCAATTAACCAACCATGCACTGTCTGTGAACTCAAATTATTGTCTTGCATTGTTCCTTATCTCTTCCAATCTTAAACTTCTCATGCAACAATGCCTCATCTACCAATAACTTACAGGTATCACCTCTCACCCTTGTGCTGTTTTAACCTTGCACTATAATATAGCCTTCATTTAGTCCACAATTGGTTGAATGCCCACCATGTACTGGGCACTGCATTTAGACACTAGGCAGGTAGCCTTCTTGGAGATTTCAACCTACAGAAATAGGTATACATTAGTCCTCACTCAAATGAGCCTACAGTTACACATTACAGAGCCA
>NW_006294764.1:57139-61886 GCF_000327345.1 Myotis davidii
CTGACAAAGTTTGATATTATCAATAGGACTTTTGCTGTTGCATCACTGATGACAGAGATTTTACATCAGGTTTATATTTCGTGACCTTCAGAGATATGCCTGAGCTACAACTTTCATCCCTCAGGCTACTCCTATTGCGAGACTTAACAAAATTCATCACTGGGAACAAAGATTCATAAGCGTATGTGGATGAAACCAAAACACTGGTGGGATCTAGGAAGGCAGGAGAGTTAAGGCAGAGGCATAGAAATTGCTCTTACCCTCTCTCGTCAATGGTCTATGGTCTTTAAGATAACTTGTTATGTAAAATTATTTATTTATCTAAGATGCAACTACACTGAGTTTATCTGAAAAATAAAAAATTCGATATTAAGAAAAAGATTGTAAATGGGAGATTATAAGAGAGGGTTTCGTGTGCCAGCAAAAATTACATGGCATGCGTGCCAGGAGTTGCCCATCCCTGGCCTAAGGAGAGAGCAGAGAAGGCGTGAAAATGGATTGAGCTATGGTTGTGATCTTCACAGACAGTTGTAGTTGGGAGGATAAGAGACAAAAAAGATAAGGGTATTAGGTGAGAAAGAGAGGGAGTGAAGACCAGCATTGTGTAGAAAGTATGAGTTTTTCCCTAGCTGGTTTGGCTCAGGACATAGAGCGTTGGCCTGCGGACTGAAGGGTGCCCGGTTTGATTCCAGTCAAGGACACATGCTGGGTTGTGGGCTCGATCCCTAGTAGGGAGCGTGCCGTAGGCAGCCAATCAATGATCATCAATGATATTTCTATCTCTCCCTCTCCCTTCCCCTCTGAAATCAATAAAAACATATTTTAAAAAAAGTAATGAGTTTGAGGAATTGGACTCTCGTAGAGTAAAAGAACAGGGAGAGTACTGGAGTAAGCGGGAAAGCTGTACAGATAGAAGTCAGAGCACATTTGTGGGATTATGCACAGGATTGTCATCCTAAATTTTTTATTTTTTTATTTCTTTATTGATTAAGGTATTACATATGTGTCCTTATCCTCCTGTTATCCCCCCAACCCCCCACTCATGCCCTCACCCACCCTGTTGTCTGTGTCACAGTTTTTTAATCCACTCATCTGCTGATGGGCACTTAGGCTGTTTCCAAATCTTAGCTATGGTGAATTGTGCCATTATGAACACAGGGGTGCGTTTGTTTATTTTTTAAATCAAATTTACCAGTTGTGTTTTTAAAAAAATCCACAGATGCCCTAGTATCATTCTGTATCAACTGAATCAGAATCTCTAGGTATTTGGGCAAATGAATCTTTATTTTAAAAGTTCCACATGTAATTTACAGGAAAAATTTAAAAATTACATATAGTAAAATTTATTCTCTTTGTTGTACAGGTCAATATGAGTTTCGGCAAATGCATAGTGATGCCCTTTAGTAGGATAGAGCAGATAGGAGAAACAGGTTTGATGAGGAAGATGTATTTGTTTTTGAACACCATCCAATTTCTTCTAATATTTTCCCCATCTCTTAAGTGTAGATCAGGTGGATACACTTTTTCTTTAAAGAGTCAGTTATTAATTAGGCTTTGTAGGCCACGTGGTCTCCATTGCATATTCCTTGTGTGTGTGTGTGTGTGTGTTTCCAACCATTAAAAAAATATAAAAACCATTCTTTGCACTGTATAAAAACAGGCAGAGGGCCATAGTTTGCTGACCCCTGGTAGGTAATCGATACAGCAATAAATCAAGCTCTGATTTGTAGGGTTTGCTGATTTTTGAAGTAAGTGTAAATAATCCTACCATGGCTGACTTTAAGCTACCAATGTGATTTACTGAATGCAACGTTTGAAAGAGATGTGCAGGCTCTGGCTGGGTGGCTAAGTTGGTTAGAGCGTCGGCCCTGACAGAACTACAGAGCTCATCTCAGTATAAACATCAGATAATCTATTTTTCTTTCAGTATACCCCCTAAGTCTCCCTTCTTTTGCTAGAATTCCACTGTTGTTTTCAACTGTCATCCTGGTGCTTCCAATCACCCTTACCCTGGGGATCGTCTTTGCCTTCATTGTTGGCCTCCATTTCCCTGTATCTTACACCATCTTCTTTCCTAGGTTTATTTTTTCATTTTGGTAGAAGCATCCTTCAGGAGCTTCCTAAGAAAGTGTGTCAAGAGTTAATTGTTGCCTAGCCTGCATGGATCAGTGGCTGAGCATCAACCTATGAACCAGGAGGTCAAGGTTTGATTCCCGGTCAGGGCATATGCCCTGGTTGTGGCGGGCTCAATCCCCAGTATGGGTTGTGCAGGAGGCAGCCTATCAATGATTCTCTCTCATCATTGGTGTTTTTATCTCTCTCCCTTCCCTTTCCTCTCTGAAATGAATTAAAAAATGTTTTTTTAAAAAAGAGAAGTTGCCCTAACCGGTTTGGCTCAGTGGATAGAGCGTCGGCCTGCGATCTGAAAGGTCCCAGGTTCGATTCCAGTCAAGGGCATGTACCTTGGTTGCAGGCACATCCCCAGTTGGGGTGTGCAGAAGGCAGCTGATTGATGTTTCTCTCTCATGGATGTTTCTAACTCTCTATCCCTCTCCCTTCCTCTCTTTAAAAAATCAATAAAATATTAAAAAAAAAGAGAAGTTGTTTGAAACCTTGTATGACTGAAAATGTCAGTTCCACCCTCATAGGTACATAATTGATCATTTCAGAGGGTATTTAATTTTAGGTTGAAATATCATTTTCCCTCAGAATTTGAAGGTTTTTTCCAGTATCATTAATTTCTAGTGTTGCTGTTGAGGAATCTAAAGAAACTGTAGGCCTTAGTCCTTTGTGACCTGTTTCCCCTCACCCCCCCTACCTTATGATAGATGAATTTTAGGACCTTCTCTTTATCCCTGATGTGAAATTCCACATAGCTGTTCCTTGATGTGGGTCTTTTTTAATTGTGTGCATACTTTGAATACATGTGTGGCACTTTCATTCTGGAAATGTATGTCCTTCATTTCTGAAAAAATTTTCTTACTTATTTTTAATGTTTTTTTTTCCTGCTTTCTGGAACTTCTGTTAGTTCAATGTTGGATCTTCTGGGTTTATCCTCAAAATCTCTTTTCTTCTATTTTTCAGTACTTTCTCTTTTGTTCCACTTTGTTCAAATTTATCTGTCAGTGTCAATTGATGTTTTTTAAAAAACTTCTATTATAATTTTAATGTATAATAAGGGCTCTTGTTCTTTTTTATTTCTATTCTTTTGTTGTTAATCCTCACCCATTGATTTTTAGAGAGAGTTGAAGGAAGGGGGAGAGACACAGCGAGAGAAACATCGATGTGAGAGAGACATATCAATTGGTTGCCTCCCCTATGCTTCCGACCAGGGCGAGGACCCAGCCTGCAAGCGAGATATGTGCCCTTGATGGGAATTGAATCCAGGACCCTTCAGTCCAAGTGCCAATGCTCTATCTACTGAACCAAACCGGCTAGGGCTCTTTTTCTTTATTGATTTTTAGAGAGAGTGGAATGGGGCGGAGGGGAGAGAGAGAGAGAGAGAGAGAGAGAGAGAGAGAGAGAGAGAGAGAGAAACATTGGTTGGTTGCCTCCCATATGCACCCACAACCTAGGTATGTACCCTGACTGGGAATAGAACCTGCAACCAACTTAGCCACTGGCCTGGGCAGGGCTCTTGTTCTTTAATGTTATTTTATTATAGATCTAGTTTGTGTTTCATATCCTTTTATATTTCTAAGGATATTCTACTGTGAAGTTTTCCTTGAATTCTTTGTTTACTCCTGTTTCCTTTCTCTCTTTGTTTTGGTCGTGATCTGTAATGTTTTTTAAAACTTTTAAATACTTATTTAAAATTCATAGTTGACATACAATATTATATTAGTTTCAGGTGTACAACATAGTGGTTAGACATTAATTAATAATAATTTTAATATCTGATACATATTGAAATTATCCAAATTGCCTCCATAATTAATTTATAACTGTGTTTCTCAATAAAAAGCCCAGTAAAATTGACATTGAATGTTGCTTTTGTCTGTTTTCTATAATAGTCTCTAGTCACTTTTTAAAATGTATTGATAATTTTAAAAAATGATATTGACTAAACAGCTGGTGTGGCTCAGTGGTTGAGCGTTGATTTATGAACCAGGAGGTCAAGGTTTGATTCCTGGTCATGGCTTATGTCCGGGTTGTGGGCTTGATTCCCAGTGTGGGGCATGCAGGAGGCAGCCTATCAGTGATTCTCTCTCATCATTGATGTTTCTATTTCTCCCTCTCCCTTCTTCTCTGAAATCAATAAAAATATATTTAAAAAAGTAAAAAATAAAATGATATTGACTTTAGAAGAGTCCAAATCACTTGGCTTATTGAATGCCCTAAATTCTTGATTTACCTGAGTATTTCCTCATGATGTCATTTGACTTGTTATTGATACTCATGTCTGAAGTGATGGTTTTCTTCAAATGTCTTACAGTTTTGTTTTGTTTTATATTTTGTGGTAAGTATACATAAGATAAAATTTATCATTTTGACCATTTTTAAGCATATGGTTTTGAGGCATTAAGTACATTTACATTGTTGTGCAACCCTCACTATCATCCATCTCCAGAGCTTTTTATGTTACCTAATTGAAATTCTGTACTCATTGCTGGGGTCCAACCCCAGCAGGTCCAGGGGTCCCCAAAGGTGTAGATGGAGTCGGCAAAGGAGGAATGGCACGGAGACAGCGTTCAGTTGATCAGCAGCCTTGCCAGGATCTCTAGCCACAAAGTGTTCAGTTGATCAG
>NW_006294764.1:61972-67087 GCF_000327345.1 Myotis davidii
CGCCTGGCACTTAGTGAAGGGGTTTTATTCCCTCCCTAACTTCAGGGGAAAATCTCTATCTGGGGAAACAACCTTTCTCGGAGAGGTGACCTTGGTTAAAACACATAGTGCCAAGAAGGTGAGCAAATATATTAAGAACAGTATGCCATATATGCCAGGTCCCTTCAAACAGCAAGGATGGACCGGCTCCCGGCACTCATTAAACAGTAACTCCCCATTCCCCTCCTCCTCCCACCCCCCAGCCCATGGAAGCCACCATTCATTCCCTATGAATTTGACTACTTTAGGAACCTCATATAAGAGAAACCATATATTTATCCTTTTGTGCCTGGCTTGTTTCTTCAAGGCTAATAATGCCTTCATGAAGACATATCAAAGTTTATCCATGTAGCATGTGTTAGAATTTCTTTCCTTTTTAAAGGCTTTTTTCTTATTCAAGAATGAGATATTAAAAAACTAATTGGAGCCCTGGCCAGGTAGCTCGGTTAGAAACCATCGTCCTTGATACACCAAAATTTCGGGTTCGATCCCCTTTTAGGAAACATACAAGAATCAGTCAGTGAATGTGTAATTGGAACAATAAAATCTCTCTCTCAGCAATTAAAAAAAAAAGCTAATTGGAAGGCCCATGTAAGTGGGCAGGATGTGTTAACTAGAGGCCTTCATTGAAAGGTGATAAGATAATGAATCTCTTTTTCATTGGTAACCACAAAATATCTGTATTTTTATGTCTTTTGCAGGGGGTCTTATCAGTTTCTTCAGAGGAAAATCTCCCTAAATCAGTGATGGCGAACCTATGACACACTTGACACATGAACTCATTTTTCTGGTTGATTTTTCTTTGTTAAATGGCATTTAAACATATAAAGTAAATATCAAAAATATAAGTCTTTGTTTTACTATGGTTGCAAATATCAAAAAATTTCTATATGTACACGGCACCAGAGTTAAGTTAGGGTTTTTCAAAATGATGACACGCTGAGCTCAAAGGTTCGCCATCACTTCCCTAAATTCTGCCTGGGGAAATAAGCTTGGAGGCTCACTGTTCAGAAAACTGAGATCAGGGAGGGGGTTGGAGGACATTTACCTGTCTAGTGGACTTCTCCTTAATTCTGTTTTCAATTAGGGACTTACCTTAGCCCCAGCTGTGCTTAGTGTTCAGGATTTCTTTAATTGTTTCTCTGGACTGATGAGTTGACAGGCAGCCTTTGTCAAGGGTGGGAGATGGGTATTTCAGGGTGTGTGTGTGTGTGTGTGTGTGGCCGTGGGGAGGAGAACTGCTCTTTTTATAGACTTTCAGCCAATCCTATTTTCATCTCCATCTCTCAATCCTCCCTTCAGAGATGCATTGTGCCTCCAATTCTTTTTTTAAAGGGCTTTTTCTCTCTTCAGGCTTAAGTTTCAATTTTTGCACTTCACCAAGTCAGATTCATCTGGTTGCTTTACCTGTATTAAAGTTTTGTTGCTATCCTCTGCTGTTGCTTCCTCCTCTGATCTCTTTGCTATTGTGTGTTCATACCTTTAAAAATAGATTATATTACCATTTGAAGTGATTTATAGAGGGAGTGAAGAATCACATGTATTTAATCTACTGTATTTTAGCTATTGTACTTTACTTGCATTTTTTTACCCCATCAGAGCTTTTCCAATAGAGATATCTCTGAGCTCCTTGCTAACTCAGTTTGGACCAGCAGCATTGGCGTCACCTGAAAGCTCGTTCTAAGTGCAGAATTCCAGGCCCAAGCCATACCTAGCAAACCATGTTCTACATTTTACAGGATCCCTGAGTGATTTATAACCACATTAAAGTATAACCACATTTATTCACTGTTCCTGCTACAGTGCTTGACACATATTAAGTGTCTTCTGTTGGACAATCAAATTTAGAAAAGTCCCTGTAGTTAGAAATACTGTTTTGGGAGCAGAGTATAGGTATTATTTAAAGTTATGGGAGTAGATGAGAGGACAGAATAAAAAGAAGGCCAGGGAAATAAAAGTTTTAAGGTGTGGATGAAGAAAAAGAGGTCCTAGGAAAACTCAGAGCTAAGGAAGAACAGAGGCCCAGAGGCCATGAGGAAAATGAGCAACCTTTCAAGAGAGAAGGCTGCAAGGTTAGTAATGTCCTCCATGGAGAGGCAGATTTCAGAGAAGGCTGGGAAGTGGGGAAAAAATATTTTCTGGGAAGATATTGAAGTGATAAAATTGTTTAATTAGAATGTGGGGAGAATGATCAGGGAAGAAGCTCCAGAGGACATAGTGGAATGATTAACAATAAGACGATGGTTTGTTGGGGAGGCAGCTCAGAGCAATATTGGGATGATTACACAGGAGATGACAGCTAAAATGAACTTGCACTTTTCCCTACCTCACACTCCCCATGTGCCAGGCATTTCTTTTAATTCTCTCTCGGACTTACTTTATTTCCTTATTTCTTTTCTTCTTCCTCCTTTTTTTTTTCATTCTTCTTTCTTTTCTCTCTCTTTCTCCCTCCCTCCTGCCCTCCCTCTTTCTCCCCTCCAACCTTCCTCCCTTTCCCTCCCTCTGCCTACCTCCTTCCCTTTCTCTCCCTCCCTTCCTCCCTCTGTTTTAACCCCTAGAGTGCTGGGGAGCGCTATCGTGCTCCTCCTGTCTTTCGCCAAAAGTGCCGGGAGTGCTATCGCGCTCCTCCTGCAGTGTCCAGTTCTAAGTCTGCTTTTATTGGTGATGATGATATTGCTAAATATGTCAATTCTTGCTGTGAAGATGACAATTTTGTGGAAGATACTGAATATGTAACTTCATTTACTTGCGATTCATAATTTTTTCCCTAAACTGCTGTAAAATCAGCAAAAATGCCTTGGCAATTTTAGCATAGTTCCTAGGATATTGGTTGGCACTCAAAGGGTTAAATACATGTTGTTCTTTTAGTCTGGGACACTATATGTCTTGTCTTCCTTGACTTTTTAGATTTAGTGCCCTTATTTTGTGCTCCATGGCACCCTATTCTTTGTCTTTCTCTTAAAAAAAATTAAGATATAAGCATTTACCATAACATTCACCTTTTAAAATACACTTTGAAAATACTTTCTCTTTAATAAGTCAGACAAAGAAAGACAAATACCACATGATTTCACTTATATGTGTGGAACCTAAAGAGCAGAATAAACGAACATACAAAATAGAAACAGACTCAAAGACACAGAGAGCAGACTAATGGTTTCCGGAGGGGAGGGGGGTTGGAGGAACTGGGAGAAAAGGTGAAGGGATTAAGAAGTACAGATTGGGAAGTGTGAGGCGGGGAGGGGGTGAAAAAAAAAAGAAGCACAGATTGGTATTCACAAAATAGTCATGAGGATGTAAAGTACAGCATAGAGAATATAGTCAATAATATTGTAATTATGTATTGTGCCAGGGATACTTGAAACATTGGGGAGACCACTTTGTAAAGTGTATGATTATCTAACCACTAAGTTGTATACCTGAAACTAAGGCAAAATAATATTGATTGTAAACTGTAATTAAAAAAGAAAAAAATTATCTTTTACCGTGTTTGACCACAGTATAGTATTGTATGTTTTGCTTATTTGAATTGCCTACTGGACTGTGTTGTTACTATCCTAGGCATGTAGCCTAGCACCTATAGCTGACAGCTAATATTTATTCATTGCTATGTGCATATGCTGTTTTAAGTTTACACATCAACTTATTTAATCCTCATAGGATATACTTTAGCCCCATTTTTATGGATGGAAGATACAAAGACCTAGATTAAGTAGTTGCTAAATCAGTATTTATTGAATGAACATATTTATTATATATGTACCAGGCACTGTTTAGTTTACAGTGGTAAGATAGTCTTTGGTCAGAGTTTCAGACAAGATGTTGGTTAAAACTTGACATAACATAAGAAGGAACAAATGATTGATACATGAAACAACTTGGAATGGATCTCAAGGGAATTATACTGAGTGAAAAAAAGAAGTCAAGTCCAAAAGGTCACATACTATACTATTCCATTTATATAGCATTCTTGAAATAAAATGATAGAAATGGAAGAAAAACAAAACTTTTCCCTAAAATCGGGGAAAGATAGCTGGCTCCTGGTTTTATATTTGGAATCAAAAGGCTGGAAGGCCTCTGCAACTTTCCTTATATCACTAGATGTGCCTCATCTCCCCCCAGCACACACTGGAGAACATTCAGATGTTCTTTTAGCTTTTCTTTTATTTAATTTTTGAGTTAAAGCCATCCTCCATAAAATCAAATTACAGCATAGGCTTTGAGGGCTGAGATCTGTCATTGCTTCTTGGTTTTAATAAGTACCTAGCTTTTCTTAATTTTAAAAATTAAATATTTTTTGAAAATAATTTCAAATTTACAGAAAAGATGCAAAAATAAGAATATGAAGAACACACAATATGTCCTTTGTTCACCTGTTCACATGTTATTCCATTTGCTTTATCATTCATGCTCTCTCCTTATATAAAACTAGTGCCCCAGTGCATGGATTCATGCACATTGAAAGGAAATTAATTAGAAGGTGGCTGGCTGGGTGGGATTGGTGAGACGGGCCAGGCACACTCTGGAGCCAACCTCCCATAGTCCCTCCTTGGCCGGCTGCACTTGGGGCAGTGCCGCGGCTCGAAGGGAGTCTGCGGAGTGAACGGGGTCCCTCTGGCAGGTGGGGCCCGTTGGCTTGGCCTGTGG
The DNA here is from genome assembly GCF_000327345.1 of Myotis davidii. Taxonomy (NCBI): domain Eukaryota; kingdom Metazoa; phylum Chordata; class Mammalia; order Chiroptera; family Vespertilionidae; genus Myotis; species Myotis davidii. The sequence goes on from NW_006294764.1 coordinate 66,659, forward strand.
GGATCGGTCCAAAATTGGCTCTCCAATATCCCCCGAGGGGTCCCGAATTACAAGAGGGCAATTCTCAGGTGTTGCACCCCGGAATTGAGCTCCCTCCTCTCTGATTCCAGGGTGCATCACCCAAGAACTGCCGCTACCAAGTCACTGCAGCTCAGCAGTTTATGCATTGTCTGCCCCCTAGTGGTCAGTGTGTGTCATAGTGACCAGGCATTCCCGGTCTTTCTGCTGTTAGGGTCAGTTTGCATATTACCCTTTTACTATATACGATAGAGGCCTGGTGCATGGGTGGGGACTGGCTCCTTTGCCCTGAAGGGGGTCCTGGATCAAGGTGAGGGTCCCCACTGGGATGCCTGGCCAGCCTGGGTGAGGGGATGATGGCTGTTTGCAGCTGGTCACACACCCTTCAGGGTGGGGGACCCCATTGGGGCG
>NW_006294764.1:68195-71475 GCF_000327345.1 Myotis davidii
GTAATCGGTAGGACAGTCAGGCCCCGCTCCCACCTGCCTTGGCCTGGTGCCGCCCACTAACCTGCTCCACCATCCCACCAGGCTCTCGTCGGGGCCCATCGGGACCAGCAGTGCCTCCACTGCTGCCTGCTGCCAGCACCATGTTGCCAACACCCGCCATGGTTCGTGCTGCCCCCTGGTGGTCAGCGCACGTCATAGCAAGCAGTCGAAGGGGACAATTTGCATATTAGGCTTTTATTATATAGGATACCAGAGGCCTGTTGCATGGAAAGACTTGTGCAATAGGCCTTCCCTCCCCCTGGCTGCTGGCACTAGTTTTCCTCCGGCACCCGGGACCCAGGTCTTCGCTCCAGCTGGAGCCGCCTTCAGTCTTCGCTCCACCACTTTATACCTATGTCTGCAAATTAACCGCCATCTTTGTTGGCGGTTAATTTGCATATCTCACTGATTAGCCAATGAGAGGTGTAGCGAAGATATGGTCAATTACCATGTTTGTCTATTATTAGATAGGATATTAGAGGCCCAGTGCATGAATTCATGCACGGGTGGGGTCCCTCTGGTTGGCCTGTAGGGATTGGGCTGAAACTGCAGCCCAATGCCACCTGCAGCTCCTACCTGCCGCTCCCACTCATCCTGGCCCCACTGCGCCTGCCGCGGGCTCACGCCCAATCAGTCCCAATTGGGAGAGGCTCGCTTTGCCGTAGCAGTGCTTGCCAGCCATGAGCCCTGTGTCTGGTGCCCTCCTGAAGGGAGTGGCCTGTGGGATCGGGCTGAAACTGGCTCTCCGACATCCCTTGAGGGGTCCTGAATCATGAGAGGGCGTAGGCCAGGCCAAGGGACCCCATTGGTGCATGATCGAGCCAGGGAGGGACCACGGGAGGGCTCCAGGGTGTGTTCAGCCCATCTCACTCAGTCCCGATTGGCCAGAGCCCAGCAGCAATCTCCTACTGGTTGGACCATCTGCCCCCTGGTGGTCAATGCATGTTGTAGCGAACGATTGAGCAACCTTAGCATATAACACTTAGATTGGTTGAACAGTTGACCGGTCACCGGATAACCAGACACTTAGCATATTAGGCTTTTATTATATGGGATAACTAGAAGAGTTTTAAATTTTGCAAAATTAGAGTTCAATTTTTATATGGAAAGTAGCCACAATAGCCCAGCACTTCTTGGCTGTTATAAATAATGCTGCTATATGAATGAATATTCCTGTATAATAAAAAGCTAATATGCAGATTGTCTCCTTGCCTGGGAGTTCCAACAGGAGCTTGACCAGGGGATGGGCTTGGCCAGCCAACTGCCTGTGGCACCTCCCCCTGGCCGGTCCCACCCTCACCCCGATTGGGGGCATGGCTGGTCCACCAACTGCCTGTGGCCCCTCCCCCTGGCCAGGTCCTCCCCAGTTGGCCCTCCCACCCCGATCAAGGGCAGGGCTGGCTGGCCAACTGCCTGCGGCCCCTCCCCCTGGCCGGCTTGGTTCAATCTGCCCTGATCGCGGTGGGCTGGCCGGACCCCACTTGTGCATGAATTTGTGCATCAGGCCTCTAGTTGATATATAAAATTTTGTGTGGATGTTTGTTTTATTTTTCTTGATTATATAGCTAGAATTGAAATTGCTGCTGATGCCTGGCTGGTGTGGCAGTTCGATTCCCAATTAGGGCACATGCACAGAGATTGTGGGCTCCATTCCCAGTGTGGAGTGTTCAGGAGGCAGCCGATCAATGATTCTCTTGTCATTGATGTTTCTACCTCCCTCTCCCTTCCTCACTGACATCAATAAGAAATCTACATATATATATAAAAGGCTAAATGACCAACCATCTGTTTGTCCGACCATCCGATTGGCCGGTACATATGATATACACTGGCAATTTAAAAATAAATGTTGACTCGTGCATGTGCAATACATGAACGGCAATCGCACACGTGTTTCAGTTGTCATTGTTGATCGTGAATTCGGTTGTTTTTGTTGACATTCAGCGTGAACCACATCACTGTTTATTCATTGACCATCCGACTGACCGACCGGCCAGTCCATATGATGCACACTGGCAATCCTATATAATAAAAGTGTAATATGCAAATTGTCCCCTCAATCCGGAGCTCGACCAAGAGTTCAACTGTTTGCTATGATGTGTGCTGATCACCAGGGGGCGGTGCAGAACATCGCAGGTGTTGGTGATGTGGCGCTGGCAATGGGCGGCAGTGGAGGCGCTGCTGGCCCTGATGGGCCCTGATGAAAGCAGACCACAGTAGGATGGTGTAGCAGGTGAGTGGGCGGTGCCAGGCCAAGGCGGGTGCGAGTGTGGCCCAATCACCTTGCAGATAGCGACCAGCAGCAGTGGTGAGGGGTGGTCCTGCTGCCGGCTCCTAGGTGCTGAGGGAGCCAGGCAGGGGCTCAATGACTCAGGCAGACGGGGGCACGTGGGGACCCAGGATCCAGGTACTTCCCAGGGCCCAGAGGTCAGCTGGGACCTGCCCTTCCATGCCAGATGCTCATGCTTTGATCGCCGGCCAGGCCTAGGGACTGCACCCATGCACGAATTTCATGCACCGGGCCTCTAGTTTAAAAATAAATGTTGACTCGTGCATGCGTGATATATATAAAGCTCTTGGTGCCAATTGCATGCATGTTTTAATTTTATAATATTATATATACTATTTCGACATGTAATTTTAAAAAAAATAAGTATTGTTCAGATTATTACAGTTGTTCCTCTTTTTACTCCCCATAGCTCCCCTCCATCCGGTTCCCACCCCACCCCATACCCTTACCCCCCCTCCTTGTCCTCGTCTATAGGTGTTCAGTTTTTGTCCAGTCTCTTCCCGTACCCCCCACACCCCCTTCCCCCTGAGAATTGTCAGTCCACTCCCTTTCTATACCCGATTCTATTTTATTCACCAGTTTATTCTGTTCATCATATATTTTTAAAAATCTTTATTGTTCAGATTATTACAGTTGTTCCTCTTTTTCCCCCATAGCTCCCCTCCACCCGGTTCCCATCGCCCCCACCTTCCCTCCCCCACTGTCTTCGTCCATAGGTGTATGATTTTAGGCCAGACTCTTCCCACACCCCCCACACTTCCTTCTCTCTGAGAATTGTTAGTCTACTCCCTTTCTATGCCCCTGATTCTATTATATTCACCAGTTTATTCTGTTCAGCAGATTTTTCATTCACTTGATTTTTAGATTCACTTGTTGATAGATAAGTATTTGTTGTCACTTTGTTCATCATTTTTATCTTTACATTTTTTTTTCTTCTTTCTCTTCTTAAAG
>NW_006294764.1:72786-86559 GCF_000327345.1 Myotis davidii
ACGGGTAGACTGGCTCTTGGATCTCCAAGGAGATGCAAAGTCGCCACTGCCTGATGCCACCCAGCAGGAGCTACAGAGAGATCTGCAGATTCCTCCTCTTTGTTTGGGGTTTGGAGGTGCCCAGATGAGGTGCAGTTGTGAAGTAATGCAGGCTGCTGATTAGCCTTAGGCTTTTGGAAGCTCTGGGTTTCTCTGACCCAGCTGGAGTTTGACAGGTTTTTAGGCAGAGAAAGGCCAGGCCATTAGTATGCAAAAGCCTCTGCACACAGCTTGGGTGGGGTTGTAAATTGGGTGGGGTGTGGTCTCAGGGAGTCACGGGGCGGTGCAAATAGCAGTGGTTGCTGTCAGCCCTCCCTCGGATAGGTCCCTGGGTCTCTGTGTCCCTTGGCCCTGCGCAGGAACAATGAATGCTGCAAGCACTTCTGTGAGAAAGCCGCCCTCACATTCCGGCCCGATGCCAGACAGTCCAGTTTCTCTGTGTATGAGTCTGGGTCCCCAGCTTATCTGAAATCAGAACTGGATTTCAGAGCAGTCAGGAGCTTATATCTCCCTCCTGGTTGAAAAAGACAACAGTGTACCCAGCTGTCAGCCCCTTTCGCACGCGCCTCCGTACCTCCACACTTCACACCTCTGCACCTCCTATCGGACTCAATGTGCTTTTCTCTTTCCTTTTAGCTGTCAGACTTCCACTCAGCCAGCCTTCCCATGGTTCTGGATGATATCCATTTTGTCTTTTAGTTGTAGTTTTAATGTGTTTGTACATGGCAGCAAGTTCAGGTATTTACCTATGCCGCCATCTTGGTTCCTCCCGACATGTAATTTTTTGCAGTAACGTAATTACTTCACAAATCTTTCTTCTAATTAATTTCCTTTCAATGTACACAAATCCGTGCACCAGGCCGCTAGTTTAAAAATAAAAGAAATTGCTTGTGACTCTCTGCTTAACCTTTTGAGGAACTGCTAGATCTTTTCTAAGCAGTTGTATTGTTTCATATTGCTATTTGCAATGTATGAGTTACAGTTTCTTCATATCCTCACCCACACAGTGATTACCTGACTTTTTTCGTTAGAGTCACACCTAGTGGGTGTGAAGTGGTATCTCATTGTGGTTTTGATTTTCATTTCTGTGATGGCTGATGAGATTGAATCTCTTTTCATCTTGTTGGACATTTGTATGTTTTCTTTGGAGAAATGTCTATTCAGATCCTTTGCCCATTTTTAAATGAGTCATTTGTCATTTTATTAAACTGCAAGAGATTTTAATATATTCTAAATACAATAAAAAAGAAATCCTTACCTGAGGATATTTTTCCATTGGTTTTTTTAGAGAAAGTGGAAGGGAGGGCGAGAAACAGAGAGAAACATCAATGAGATAGACACATTTGATTTGTTGCCTCCTGCTTGTGCCCCAACCAGGGCCTGGATTTAGCCTGCACCAAGGTACATGCCCTTGACTGGTATTGAATCTGGGACCCTTCAGTCTGCAGGCCAACGAGTCATTTGTCATTTTATTAAACTGCAAGAGATTTTAATATATTCTAAATACAATAAAAAAGAAATCCTTACCTGAGGATATTTTTCCATTGGTTTTTTTAGAGAAAGTGGAAGGGAGGGCGAGAAACAGAGAGAAACATCAATGAGATAGACACATTTGATTTGTTGCCTCCTGCTTGTGCCCCAACCAGGGCCTGGATTTAGCCTGCACCAAGGTACATGCCCTTGACTGGTATTGAATCTGGGACCCTTCAGCACGCACTGGTATTGAATCTGGGACCCTTCAGTCTGCAGGCCAACACTCTCTCCACTGAGCCAAACTGGCCAGATTTAAATACAAATTTTAAAAATCACATATATGGCCGAGACCGGCTTGGCTCAGTGGATAGAGCGTCAGCCTGTGGACTGAAGGGTCCCGGGTTCGATTCTGGTCAAGGGCGTGTACCTTGGTTGCGGGCATATCCCCAGTAGGAGATGTGCAGGAGGCAGCTGATCGATGTTTCTCTCTCATCGATGTTTCTGACTCTCTATCTCTCTCCCTTCCTCTCTGTAAAAAAAATCAATAAAATATATTTAAAAAAAATCACATATATGATTTATTCTCATTCTGTGGTTATCTTTTCACTTTTTTGATGGTGTCCTTTAGAAAATAAATTTTTTTTGCCCTAGCTGGTTTGGCTCAGTGGATAGAGCGTCGGCCTGTGGACTGAAGGGTCCCGGGTTCGATTCTGGTCAAGGGCACATTCTTGGATTGCAGGCTTGGTCCCCATTGTGGGGCATGCAGGAGGCAGCCGATCAATGATTCTCTCTCATCATTGATGTTTCTACCTCTCTCTCCCTCTCCCTTCCCCTCTGAAATCAATAAAAATATATTTAAAAAATTTTTTTTAATTTGAAGAGATCCAGTTTATATTTTTCTTTAGTTGTTTGTACTTTTGGTGTCATATCCAAGAAACCATTGCCCAATCCATGGTCATTAAGGTTTAAGCCTGTTTTCTTCTAAAAGTTTTATAATTTTAGCTCTTACATTTACGACTGATGTATTTTGAGTTAATTTTTGCATAAAATGTAAGATAGGAGTCAAGCTGCATTTTTTTTTTTTTTTGCATGTGGCTATTTAGTTGTGCCACATCCATTTGTTAAAAAGGCTACTTTTGTACAATTGAATTGTCTTGACACCTTTGTTTAAAATTATTTAACAATAAAGAGATTCTGTTTTGAAGAACATATTCACATTGTTTCCTAAATCCCTCAATATTGTCGCTTTTTTGTTAATACCTTTTTGCAACAGTCTAGCTTATAGAAAAGTTTCAAGTACAGTAAAAATAATTTGATTTTCTTGACAGTAAATTGCCAACATGATGACCACGTTTGTATTTCATAAAGAAGAACATTCTCTTACATAACCACAATACAAACATCAAAATCAGAAAATTAACATTGATTCATTACTATCATTTCATTTTTGGATTCAGGTTTTGTCCATTGTACCAGCAACGTCTTTTATAATAAGAATTCTGTCTAGAGTCACCCCTTGCATTTAATTGTCATGATTCTCTAGTCCTCTTCAATCTGGAAGGAACCTTTCTTGACTTTCATGACCTTGACATTTTAAAAGATTACAGGCCAGTTATTTTGTAGAATGTCTCACAGTTGTGGTTTGTTTGATGTTTCCTCATGATTAGATTCAGTTTGTGCGTATTTGGTAGGAATATCACGGGAGTGATGATGTGTTCTTCTCAGTATATCCTATTGGGGGCCCATGAGTTCATCATTACTAGTGGTATTAACCTTGATTACTTTATTAAGATGGTGTTTGCCAGGCTTCTCTGCTATTATATTAGTCTTTTTAAATTTTTTGATTGCAAAGCATTTTGTGAGAAGGTCCTCTGAGATTATATAATTAATCATTAGTCTTTTAGTTTTTCATTTATTTCTGCATGGGCACATAGATTCCTTTTTTACATAGCTTATATTCCTTATTATTTGTATTGATGTTCCAGATTTGGTAGTGGGAACCCTTCAAGCTGGAGTCTTTATTCTTTGGTCATGACCCCTCATTCTTTGAGCAGTTGCTTCCTTTTTGGCATGATTTCCAGGTTTATTTAGTACTTGCTGTACTCTAGCCCTGGAATTAGCCATTTCTCCAGAGCCCTGGCTGCTGTTAGTAGAGAATAGCATAAGAAAACAAGAACTGAATGCTAGGTGTAGATATTGGGGTGTTGCCGATCCCCGAACTTCTCAAGGGACAGAGCTATGGAATAGTTGTATTCCTTATAAATATAGACATTTGCATCTATCTATTTAGTTCTCTGAATTTATATCAATATATGCAATCCAAGTCCAAACCAGAGAGTTTGTTCTATTTTTTTTTTTACCTTTCTATATTTGTAACTTTCATGTTAGACTATGAGAAACCTGGCTTCTATTATCTTTTTAAAAAAATATGTTTTTATTGATTTCAGAGAGGAAGAGACAGGGAGATAGGAACATCAATAACTAGAGGGAATCATTGATTGGCTACCTCTTGTACACCCCCTACTGGGGACCGAGCCCACAACCCAGGCACATGCCCTGACCAGGAATCAAACAGTGACTTCCTTGTTTATAGGTTGATGCTCAACCACATTGGACAGGCTCAATTATCTTTAATGGTTTTACTTATTTTATCTATTTCTCTGTATGTACCCAATCTGTAATAGCTATTCTTGTACTAGAGGCTCAGGGCATGAACATTCATGCACACGGGGATCCCTCAGACCAGCCTGTGCCCTCTCACAGTCTGGGACACCTGGGGGATGCCCATCTGCTGGCTTAGGCCTGCTCCCCGAGAACAGATGATCTAAAAGAAATAATCATATCCTTGGGTAAGGATTTTTTAAAATGGTAATGGTCGCATGAAAATTCACTGCTGGCCGGGCTGAGAGGACTGGGGGACTCTGGCAGCAGCCGCTCTGTGGGCCTGCTGCCCCCTGGAAGGGGACTGGGCACCGCCATCTTGTGGCTGTGGGCACTGCCGTCTTGTGAGGGTGTGATGTTCAATTAGCATATTACCTCTTTATTATATAGGGTTCCCCCTGCCACCTCCCATCCCCCACCCAAATAGATATTTTTTTCACCCTTCTCTGGCTTTGCCCCTCTGCATTTGGGATGCTTACTTCCGAGGACTATGTCTCTAATACTATGCCATCTGGGCCCCATGCTACTGCCCTTCCATCACCCATCCCAGGCTGTCCCCATGAGGATCCCTTCCACACCTGCTCAAGCTCTGAGATCCTGCACTATGCTTCTGCCCTTCTATATGGATATAGTCCTCTCTCAGCTGCTTCCATCTCTGACATCAACTCTTGGTCATTATGCCCAGCCCCACTTAATGGCATTTGGACTGAATTATTTGCGAAGGAGAGCCACATCATCTTTTGAGAGATAATTAAGTTTTTTTTTGACATCTGTCCAAAATTAAAAGTTAGTGCTTTATAAGAAGGGAAAAGAAGTGTTGGTCAAGATGGTAGCATAGATAAATGTAGTACTCACATCTTCCCACAGCCACATCAAAATTACAACTAAATTACAGAGTAGTCATCACTCAGAATACCTGAAATCTGGCTGAACAGAAATCCTATAACTGAGGATATAAAGAAGAAGCCACACTGGAACTGGTAGAAGGTGTGGAGGCATGGAACAGACTGGTCCTATACCCACATGTGGTAGTTAAAAATCAGTAAGGGTATCTTGCCTGTGGAGATCCCCCTTAAGTGGTCCCAGGCCCCTCAGTCCAGGGTTCCACTGCCAGGAGAGAAGTTTCCATAATTTCTGGCTGTAAAAATCAGCAGAGACTGTGGTTGATAGAGATGGAGCGCTCCTGGATTTCCAGGCATCCTTGAAGGGCCCACACATGGACTTACTCAGACTTGCTCAGAGCTCCAGCACTGGGGCAGCAGCTCAAAAGTCATAGGAACATATGGGGAGGAACTGAATTGTCTGGTGTTAGGACTAGGGCTAGAGAGGCAGCTTTCTCTCAGACAGAAGTGCTAGTAGAGGACATTGTTCCACAGAGCCATCAGGATGGCACCAAATCTGAGTCTCCATCAACCTGGATAATAATGTTAGGCACCTGCTGACCCCCCAGCCACCTTAGTGATTCCCTCAAACTTGGGCTCACCCAAGCCATTTCCAGTGGCCTTTTTATACAAAGGGCCTTTCTTAGCTCATGCTTCATACTTTTGTAAAGTCTCTCAAACAGGTAGCATTTGGTATGCAGTACCTCTTGCTAAGTGACCCCAGACCTGGCATTAGCGGCAGCCAGCCTTGGTTTGCAGCTTGACCTCTCCCTGGGCACTTCCAAGCCCAGCACAAGTAGCAGCCACTCTGTAGCTCATGCCAGGTGGCCCCAGGCAGGAAATAGGCAGTGGCTGACCTCGCACCACCTGGGAGGTCCCAGAGCCAGTACACGTGGTGGACAGTTTCAGAACACCCTGATTATAACCCAGCCACCTGCACCAGTGACATACTCAAGGGGCAGACTCAGCAGGCACCAAAGCCCCACTGAAGCGAGTCCTGCTTTCATGAGGCCAGCCCCTGAACAGCAGCTTCTCCACTGTAGTTGCAGCAGGCCCTCACAGTGATGTGCCAACAGAAATCAAGGCTCAACTACAGTAGGAAAGTGCACACAGTTCACCTGGGGTACACTTGGGGCTCCCAGCTCAGGTGACTGGGGAGGCTGTGCCACTGGGCCCTACAGGATACCTACTACATAAGGTCTCTCTACCAAGTCCAGGGAATGTAGTAGCTTTATCTAATACATAGAAACAAACACAGGAAGCAGCCAAAATGAGGTGACAAATGGGTTCTAAGTGAAAGAACAGGAAAATCTCCAGAAAAAAGAACTAAATGAAATGGAGGCAAACAATTACCAGATACAGAGTTCAAAACAATGGTTATAAGGATGCTCAAGGAACTTAGTGGGAACTTCAGCAGCATAAGTAAGGACATGGAAACCATAAAAAAAGAACCAGTCAGAAATGAAGATTATGTGAACTGAAATGAATAATTTACAGGCAATCAACAGTGGAGTAGATGAGGCAGAGAATCAATCAGTGATTTGGAATATAAGGAACCAGAAAACAACCAATCAGAACAGCAAAAAGAATTTAAAAAATGAGGATAGTGTAAGAAGCTTCTGGGACAACTTCAAGTTTACCAACATTCTCATCATGGGGTGCCAGAAGTCAGAGAGCAAGAAATTAAAAAAATAATGGTTGAAAATTTCCCTAATATGATGAAGGAAATCCTATCTAATAAAGAGGGAATATGCAAATTGACTGTCACACCCTCACAAAGATGGCAGTGCCCATAGCCACAAGATGGCGGTGCCCAGTCCCCTCAGCCCCGCCAGAGTCCCCCAGTCTTTTTAGTCCTGCCGTGGGGGTGGCAGGCACACAGTGTGGCTGGACCTGCCCTCAGCCCCCCAGCTGCCCAGAGCCTGCCCAAAACGCAGGCAAGCCTCAGATGGCAGCTGCCCAGCTGATGCCTGAGGCGCAGGCAAGCCTCGGATGTCAGCTTCCCAGCCACCCACGCTGGGCCTGAGGCGTAGGCAAGCCTTGGGTGGTGGCTGCCCAGCCACCCAGGGCCACCCGAGGCTCAGGTAACCAGGGCCAGCCGAAGCTTATGCTGCCAGCGGTGGCAGCAGCAGAAGTGTGATGGGGGCATCACCTGCCCCTGATCACCAGGTTGCCTCCCACCCCTGAGGGCTCCCAGACTGAGAGAGGGGTCAGGCCGGGCTGAGGGACCCCCCCTCCAGTGCATGAATTTTCATGCACCGGGCCTCTAGTAGATATATAAGCCCTGGAAGTACAGAGAGTCCCAAACAAAATTAACCCAAAGAGGCCCATATGAAGACTCATCATAAATAAAATGCCAAAGGTTAAAAACAAAGAGAGAACTTTAAAAACATCAAGAGAAAAGCAGTCTTCTACAAGGGCGTGTCCTTAAGTCTGTCAGCTGATTTCTCAACTGAAACTTTGCAGGACAGATAGGATTGGCACAAAATATTCAGTGATGAAAACTAAAGACCTACAATCAGATTACTCTAACCAGTAAAGCAATTATTTAGAATTGAGGGACAGCCTTCAGTTGGCTGGTGTGGCTCATTTGCTTGAGTGTCCTCCCACGCACCTTGAGGTTGCTGTTCTATTTCCCCGTCAGGGCACATGCCCAGGTTATAGGCTTGAACCCCAGTATGGGGCATGCAGGAGGCAGCTGATTGATCTTTCTCTCCCTTTCTATTTAAAATCAATTCTATATAATAAAAGGCTAACATGCAAATCCTTCAGTTGGCTGGTGTGGCTCATTTGCTTGAGTGTCCTCCCACGCACCTTGAGGTTGCTGTTCTATTTCCCCGTCAGGGCACATGCCCAGGTTATAGGCTTGAACCCCAGTATGGGGCATGCAGGAGGCAGCTGATTGATCTTTCTCTCCCTTTCTATTTAAAATCAATTCTATATAATAAAAGGCTAACATGCAAATCAAAACGTGAAACGACCAGTCACTATGAAGATAAAAAATATGAAAAATAAGATGGCAATAACTACGTATCTATCAACAATTACTTTAAATGCAAATGGATTAAATGCTCCAATCAAGAGACATGCACAAGTGGCAGAATGGATAACAAGACAAGACCTTTTCATATGCTGTCTACAAGAGACTCATTTCAGATCAAAAGACACATAAAGACTGAAAATAAAGGTGTAGAAAGAGATATTTAATAAAAATAGAAACAAAATAAAACATTAAAGCTTGGATAGCAATTGTTAACCAGGCAACCCCACTTCTGGGTATTTATACAAAGAAACTGTAGCAATTGTTAAACCAGGCAAAATCGACTTTACATAGACAAAGTCTACAACAGGAGACAAAGAAGGACCCAGCAACCCCACTTCTGGGTATTTATACAAAGAAACCCAAAACACTAAATCAAAAGGTCATGTACATCCATATATTCATTGCAACATTATTTACAATAGCCAAGATATGGAAGCAACCTAAGTTTCCATCGGCAGATGAATGGATAAAGTAGTGGTGCATATATTCAATGGAATATGACTCAGCCATAAAAAAGAATGAAATCTTAGCATCTGCAACAACATGGTTGGACCTAGTGGATGTTGTGCTCAGTGAAATAAGTCAGAGAAAGACAAATGCCAGATTATTTCACTTACATGTGGAATCTGAACAAACAAGCAGAACAGAAATTGTAATAACTATGTATGGTGTCGTATGGGTACTAGATTTATCTGGGTTATCATTTCTTAAGTTATATAAATGCCTAATCCTGGGGTTGTATATGTGAAATTAATATAATATTCTATGCCAATGTATTTAAAAATAAATTTAAAAATATAGGAAAAGTAAAAACCTCAAATAGCTTGAAAATTATACTTTTCAGGCAATTGTTGTTATAGTTTTGAAAGGATTTTTTTGACTAATGTTTAAGATTTAACATAAGCCCTGGCCAGGTTGGTTGAGCATCGTCCCATGCATCAAAAGGTTCCCATGCATCAAAAGGTTGCCGGTTCAAATCCCAGTTAGGGTGCGTGTGGGAGGCAACCGATCAGTGTTTCTCTCTCACATCCGATGTCTCTGTCTCTCTTATCTGTCTTCCTTCTTCCCCCTTCACCCCCTCCCTCTCATTCTAAAATCAGTAAAAACATTTTAGAAAAAAAGTGCTATTTGATTTATAATTATTTGAATCTCAGTGTACATTGGTTAATCAGTGGTTCCTGACTGAGGAAATAAAACAAATTATAATTTACATGTACAAAATAATATTCATTTTTCTTCTAGCTCTTCCACCAAAGCCACCTAAGCCAATGACTTCAGCTGTTACAAATGGAATGAAGGACAATTCTGTTTCTCTTCAGGATGCAGAATGGTACTGGGGGGATATTTCAAGGTAACTAGAATGCAGCTATTATTGAATGTATTTTTTTAAAAATCACTTTTTAGAATTAGTAGTTAAAATACTTTAATGTCCCATTAATTGTCATTTAAAGATGACCATTTAAGAGATTGTGTGGTAACATTTCAAAAGTTTCTAAATGCTTTTCTTCCCACACACACACACACAAAATGACAAGAAAATCTTTAAATTATGGGTGTGATTTTATTTTTAATACTATATTGGGGATATATTTCTTTTATTTTTTTATTTTTTTATTAAGGTATTACACTTAAGATAGTTACACATATCTTAGGGTGAAAGATACTTATAGGTACTTAATTTTCCTTACCTTTTGTCTCTAAGGCGGTAGTAGTAGTACCACAATCTTTACATGTGCAAGAATCAATTGGGTGGGGCTTAGGAATCTGCATTTAACAACCTCCCCAAGTGATTTTGATGCACTCTTCACACCTCATTTTGGGAAACAGGACTCTTGGACAGATTTCTCTTTGAGTAAAATGTGGTTTTGGAAATATTTGAATCTACAGAAGGAATATATATATACACACACACACTGCATATATATATATGTATATGTATATATGTATATATATATTTAAAATTTGAATATTACATTTCCTTGTTTTTAAAAAACACTACACATTTCAGCCAACTCAGGTTTCAAGTTGATGCTATATTCCTCAATATGATTGTCTCCCTCTTTCTTTTGTCTCTTCTCTCCCATTACCAAAATGGCACTCATTCCTTCTTTTCCTTACCCTTTTAACCATCTTTAAATGTACAATTCAGTGGTATAAAGTACATTTACATTGTTGTTCAACTTTCACTACCATCCATCTCTGGAACTATTTCATCTTCCCAAAGTGAAATTCTATACCCATTCCTAATACACTAACTCCCCTTTCCTCCTATTTTCCCCAGCCCCTCCCTGGCAATCACCATCCTACTTTCAGTTTCTATGAATTTGACTACTCTAGATATCTCGTATAAGTGGAATTATACAATATTTATGCCTCCAAAGTTCATCCATGTCATAGCATGTGTCAGAATTTACTTCCTTTTTAAAGCTGAACAATATTTCACTTAATATATATATCTACTTATTTATCTGGACATTTGGCTTTGATGAACATTTGGATTGTTTCCAGCTTTTGGCTAGTGAGTAATGTTGCTATCAACATTGTGTGTAAATGTTTAAGTCCATGCTTTCATTTGTTTTGGGCATATACCCAGAAGTGGAATTTTTAGGTTACATGGTAATTCTATGTTTACTTTTTTGAGGAAGACAATATATATTTATATTAAAATTATCAGAAAAAATTTATTTTAGCATTATACAATAAAAGGATCTATTATATTTAAATATCATTTAAATTTATATTTTAAGACCCTGTGGTTCTATAATTCAAGGGTCTTTTATACCCTGCCATTTCCTTTGAGTGTTCCAGTACTGTTCCTTAAAGTCCCGAACCAGCTCCGAAGAGAAATTTATTATCAGTATACATTCATATTGGAGGATACTATATTGAAAAATTGTGAATTTAGTGAATTTCTTCCCCTCTGATCAGACAGCTGCCAGTGTTGCTTAAATATAACCTTCTTTCTAAACCGCTGCTGGTTTTTCCTGAAACTCTGCAAGTTCAGAGCTGCCTAAGGAATCCCTTAAAGGCTTAATGGAAACACTATCTCTTATAGATAGTTGAAATCTGGAAAAGTTTAAGAAGTAAATAGCCCTTCCTTAAATTGCATAACACCGAAAATCAAAACAGAATGAACACACCTAGAGGGAGGAACTAAATGACCTCTGAAGGCCCTATGATTCTAGAACTATACCACTTCCCAACTAGCCTTAGTAATAATGTATGAAGAGCACAAATGACACTTGTGTTTTTTTCATTTTTACTATAATTCTTCAGGGAGGAGGTAAATGACAAATTACGGGACATGCCAGATGGTACCTTCTTGGTCAGAGATGCCTCAACAAAAATGCAGGGAGATTATACTTTGACTTTGCGGTGAGTATTTTTCAGCATTTTCATTAGCATTATTTATTTCTGGTATACAAAGATTTCTGTATTTTGTTTAAATCTTTATATATACATTTTTCATATTTTAATTTAATATAGATACATAATTTTTGTTTGGCTAACTATACTTTTTTATACATTAAATATTTAAATGTTTTATAAAAATGACAGTATTTATTTTTTGGTAGCAGTAAGGTGAAAAGCTTTCATGTAAGGAAATAAGATGTATACTGTTGACCTTATGAGTATAGAAGTAGTGATGTGCACAGCGCAAGGTTGTTCATGATATGTTGGGAATCCACCCCTCTAATAATCCTATTATTTTCCTTAATGCAGACTTCAGCGTTAAAACCCAGCCTTATTTAGGATGATGATGATATGTAGAAGATAAAGCAATTCTCAGTCTGTATCATGCCATCCATGTGGGCATTATTAGAATCTCATAAGTGGTGGTTGTATCCCTTTTATATTTACAAAAGTGGGACATATATTTTTTAAAAATTAGGAAAACTGCTTTAGATATTCCCACATTTAATTTTAACGATTAAAATTGCCTAATTACAATAAAGTCTTACGATTTAAAAAAAATAAAGTGACTAAAGAAAAGAATAATAACAATAGCAACAATAACAACTTTCTTGTACTAAGCATTTTACATGTAATAACTTATTTATTTCTCACAACAACCTTATGACATGTAGGTATTAATATTTTCATTTTATAGATGAGGCAACTAAAATTTAAACTGATTAAGAAAGTTACCTCAAGACACATACTAGTAGCTAGTAAGTGGCAAAGGATAGGTTCAAATCCAGATTAATCTGTCTGTTTGCTGCCTTTCCATCCTAGTATCTTTAAGAAAGAGAATCCTATATTTTATGCTAGAAATTTGGAGTCACTATATTAGTTTCTGGTAATGGCATTGAAAGAAATTAATGCCATAGGACTTCAGTTGTACTGAGGAATAATCAGTGTTCTCTGTTGATTCAACAATTTTTTCTCATTCTAGTCAGGCTTCTGTCTTATCACTCTACAGCAGTGGTTCTCAACCTCCCTAATGCCGCGACCCTTTTATACAGTTCCTCATGTTGTGGTGACCCCCAACCATAAAATTATTTTTGTTGCTACTTCATAACTGTAATTTTGCTACTGTTATGAATCGTAATGTAAATATCTGATATGCAGGATGTATTTTCATTGTTATAAATGGAACATAATTAAAGCATAGTGATTAATCACAAAAACAATATGTAATTATATATGTGTTTTCCGATGGTCGTAGGCGACCCCTGTGAAAGGGTCGTTTGACTCCCAAAGGGGTCGCGACCCACAGGTTGAGAACCGCTGCTCTACAGGGCCTGCTAAACCAATGGCCACTTCTCTTTCTTACTTTGCCTGACCTCTTAGCAGCATTAGTCATAGACACTTCTTCCTAGAAACAGTTTATTATCTTGGCTGTTGTGATAGCACATTCTTCTGATTTTCTTCCTAATTCTAGGCCACTCCTTTGCTCAATATCGAGATGTTGAGTGTTTCTGGGTTCAGACTTGGGCCTTCTCTTCTCTGTATTCATTTTCCCACAGTGAAGCTTGTCCTGCCCTTGACTTTAATACACAGTCATGCAGTGAGATTCATACCCCTTATCTCCAGCTCTGACCTTCAGATGCATATATCCAGTTGCCTGCTTGCTTTGGCCGCTAGATAACTAGGGGAGATACTAATTTTAACATGGTCAGTGCAGAATTTTTTATTTCAATCCCAACTCCCCTACCCAAACTGTTTCTCTTCAAGTCTTCACTCTTTTTAAGCAATAGAACCACCATCTCCACAGTTACTCAAGCCACAAGTCTTTCCTCCTCTCTTTCTCTCACTCTCATATCCAAGTCATCATTAAATAAATCCTGCCAACTCTACCTTCAAATCTATATTAGTAATTTCTTCACATTTCTCTCCCATCTAATCTAAGCCACCATCATCTTGCTTGATCTTTTGCAGTCACCTCCTGACAGGCTTCCCAGCATCTTACAATTTCTAACCTTCCCCATCCCTGTTGACTCATTTTCCGCACAGCAGCCAGAATGATCATTTACAACAATATTCTTCAGGCAGTTGTCTCTAGGCATGGCTTTTCCCTCTCCTTTCATTGTCTTTAATCCGTTCCAGTCAAGCTTCCATCCTTACCATTCTACTGAAACAATTTTATCAAGATCACTTAGTGATCTCTACTTTGTAAAGCCTCAGTTGATTATTTCCTCTTTGTTGAAATGCTTTTTAAAACTTTTTTTTTTT
>NW_006294764.1:86579-102097 GCF_000327345.1 Myotis davidii
ATTTTTGCCATTTATTGATACTGACTGCGGTTTAGGTATATTAACCTTTAATAAGCAAGATATTTATAGATAAAAGAAATAGTTGTAAAAATAATATGATATTGCATATACTTTTGCACACATACTTGTATATGCCTTTTCACCTGTTCTAGCCTCAGCATAATAAAACTTGTTTATTATGTGACATCAAGCTTTCATATCTTTATATGAAAGTAGTAGTACTTCAGTAGAATTTTTTTTTTTTGGCAAAATCTACAGTTGTTATCTTGTTGTTTACAGGAAAGGAGGCAATAATAAGTTAATAAAAATCTACCACCGAGACGGGAAATACGGCTTTTCTGACCCTCTGACGTTTAATTCTGTGGTGGAGCTCGTTCACCACTATCATCATGAATCTCTTGCTCAATACAATCCCAAGCTCGATGTGAAGCTCATGTACCCAGTGTCCAAGTACCAGCAGGTATGATTCCACAAGTTCCTGAGAGCTATTCCTCACGTAATTACCTAACAGGGTTATTTGATTCTGACTTACCAGTTAAAAAAAGAAATCTAGTCATTTAAAATTTTCTACTGAAGATTTAAGAATTTTAGAACTCATTTTGTTGCAACTATGAATAGCTTGTTGCATGTATTTATTAACTTTATATAAAATACTTTTGTTGCCTGGCTGGTGAGCTCAGATGGTTGAGCATCAACCTATTAATCAGGAAGTCACGGTTCAGTGTCAGGGCATCTGCCCAGCTTGCAGGCTTGATCCCCAATAGGGGCATGCAAGAAGCAGCTGATCAATGATACTCTCTTATCATTTATGTTTACATTTCTCCCTCTTCCTTCCTCTCTGAAATAAATAAAAATATATTTAAAAAATTTTTGTTTATGTTTTCTATTTATACTTTTTTTTCTTAATTTTTAAAGTATTAAAAGTATTAACTATTTTGTTGTGATATAAGGCTGATCTTCATGTTAACAAAAGGATTTGGTGCTTTTGTATGCTTGATATTAATCCAGTGGTTTAAACTTACAGTAGAATTGCAATTTAAAAATAAATAGATGTAGAAATTAATGTGGAATTGTTGACATTCTTTACTTCTTTTGTTCACCTGCACAGGATCAGTTGGTAAAAGAAGATAACATTGATGCCGTAGGTAAAAAACTGCAGGAGTATCACTCTCAGTATCAGGAAAAGAGTAAAGAGTATGACAGGCTGTATGAAGAATATACCAGAACATCCCAGGTTAGTATGTTTTTGTTATTTAGGCCAGTAAGTATGCAACATTATACTTACATCAAATTTTCTTTAATTCACCTGATAATCTTTAGAGGTCTTAATATCTTAAATAGCCTTTTTGGGACTTTGATGATATAAATTCCTTTCCTATTCATAAATCACTTTTTTATTGGTTAAGGATATATTTTATGTCAGTTAGTGTTAACTAGAATAAGGTTTGACTGCTAGTGACAAAAAAATAAAATAACAAAGGCTTCAGATAGAAATTTAGTTTTCTTTTATGTATAGGCATTTCAGGGGTTTTATGGCAACTCCACAGTAATTGGGGCCTAGGTTTCTTCTGTCTTGATGCCTTGCTATCTGTGGAAGTTGGCTTATTCCAATATCAACCATAACCATATTCTAGCAATCAGGAAGGAAAAATAGGAACAAGAATAAAAGCAATGTTTCCTATTTTTAAAACTACTTGCTAGAAACACACACTGCTTCCACACTCTGCCCACAGGTTAGATGTAGCTGCAGATCACAACTCGCTGCAGGGGAGGTCTTCTATAACCGTTAGAAAGAATGTGGGAGGTTTGTATTGGTTTGGAGTGATTTCTAAGATATACTAAGTAAGAAATGAAAGCTATAAAAAATATATGTGGTATACTGTTATTTATGGTTAAAAAATTGTGTAGAGGGTGCTATATGTGTACATGTTCATATGTACTCTGATCAGAAACTGACACTGTATATCCTCTGGGTAAGATATTAAGACAGTGAGAGTCCTAACGCAGAAAACTTACTCTTTACTATATAACCTTTTATATTTTTGATATATTTTTTTCTGTTTGCATGTATTACCTTCTTAAACTATATAAAATGATCCTAGGTGGAATTCAGGAGATTTATTTTCTAATCCTGGTTATGCTAAAAATTGCTTTTATCCCTTGAGAGATTATGTGTTTCAGATCTCATCTGTAAGATGGAGGTAATGGCAACCCCAACTATATTTGAGTGAGTGAGTGTGGGAGAGAGAGATAGGTAATCTGGTTACAAAGGTCAGTGTAACCATCCAAAAAAACACTTATTGAACACCTCGTCTAGGCATGATACTATGCTTGACTCCAGAAACACAGAGGGAGAGAGATGAGGCCCTAGTCTTCAAAAGTTTGAAGTACTCTGACAATATTTGTTAAACACAATCTGTATTAGTCCAAATGTTAAATTTTAATTCCTTTCCTCTGCATTAAACAAAGCAGTGATGGATTTTACTATATACAAACAACACACACTATGTTTAATCTCACAAAGAATATTGAGTAAAAGATGCAAAAGAATACATATAATACACATCTGTTCATATAATGGACAAAACCAGACAGATGTTAACTTTTTTATTTTGGATGGGAACATAAAGTGATAAAATTATGAAGAATCACAAAGAATCATCATAAAGGATAGTATTATCACCAAGGCAGGGGAGATGGACTGGGAAGAAGAGAGTTGTGATTGGAAAGGATGCACGGAATTTCTGGGGGTGCTGGTAGTGGATGTTTATCCTTCATAATAAAATCCTAGGTGGTGTCATGTGTGACGTCATCACAAGATGGCCAACATAACATGGCCATGACAAGATGGCTGGCAGGGGAGGGTAGTTGTGGGCGATCAGGCCATCAGGGAAAGGCAGTTGGGGGCAACCAGGCTGGCAGGGGGGAGGGCAGTTAGGCGTCAATCAGGCCAGCATGGAGTGGTTAGGGGGCGAACAGGTTGGCAGGCAGAGGCGGTTAGGGGCAATCAGGTAGGAAGGCAGGCGAGTGGTTAGGAGCTAGCAGTCCCAGATTGTGAGAGGGATGTTCGATTGCCAGTTTAGGCCAGACCCCACAAGGATCGGGCTTAAATCGGCAGTTGGACATCCTCCATGTGGCCCCAGATTGGAGAGGGTGCAGGCTAGGCTGAGGGACACCCCCGCATGCACGAATTTTGTGCACCAGGCCTCTAGTTTTATAATAATTTGTTAAGCTGTGCATTTGTTTTATGCACTTATGTCGTATCTCCCACTAAAAATGATAAACATTAAAAACAAATGGCTGGCCTGGCTGGTATTGCTCAGTGGTTGAGCATTGTCCTATGAACCAGAAGGTCACAGTTCGATTCCCAGTCAGGGCACATACCCAAATTTCAGGCTCAGTCCCAGTGCGGATGTGCAGGAGGCAGCTGATCCATGATTCTTTCTCATCATTGATGTTTCTATCTCTCTTCCTCTCTTTTCCTCTATGAAATCAATAAAAAATAAATATTTTAAAAGGCACATGGCTGCCCTAGCCAGTTTGGGTAGAGCATTGGCCTGTGGACCAAAGGGTCCTGGATTCGATTCCGGTCAAGGGCATGTACCTTGGTTGCAGGCTCCTCCCTGGCCTGGGCCCTGGTTGGGGCGCATGCAATTGATGTGTTTCTCTCACATCAATGTTTCTCTCTATCTTTCCCTCTCTCTTCCACTCTCCCTAAAAATCAATGAAAAAATATCTTCAGGTGAGGATTAACAAAAAAATAATAATAAAAAATAAAAAGGCACATAGCTGTATACAGAACCAATATGAATATTTTTATAGATCAGAGGTGGAACAGGCATCCATAATAATAACCATAAATGGAACTTTCAGATTTGGAAATAAGTAGAGGTCACTGAGATTTGGACCTCCCTGGTTTTTTCCTTCTCAGTCTTTGCTGATTTCTTTGCTCATTTCTCTTCTTTGATCTTCGTCGTCTGCTCTCGCTGGCTTGGGCGCTCACTCCCTCTCCCTTCCTCCCTCTCACTCTCTCGCGCTCTCCCCCCACCTCTCCAGATTTATTCCAACTTTTTTTTTTTGAGAGAGAGTGAGAGAGGGGCATTGATTTGTTGTTCCATGTATTTATGCTTCATTGGTTGTTTCTTGTATGTGCCTGATCTGGGATCGAACCTGCAACCTTGGCTTATCGAGACAGTTCTCTAACCATCTGAGCTACCGGGCCAGGTTGTCTTCTCTTTTCTAGTTACTTATTTACTCTCTGGTAGTTTCAAACCATCTCATGGTTTTACATACCATTATATGCTAGTAACTCCCAAACATCTTTCCAGCCTTCCTTTTCCACTCTGCTTTCTTTTTTCCATAATGCTTCTTACCTTCTAACATACGATGTACTTTACTTACTTACCGTATCTGTTATTTATTGTCCGCATAATCCCCTAAACTATAAGTTCCAGGAAAGCAGAAATCTTTAAGCCTGTTCACTTATGTATCCCAAATACTTCTAAATTCTCTTAGCTCTAGACTCATTCATCCAGCTGCCTAATGAACAGCTTCACTTGGATGTTTAGTAGATATCTCAGATTTGACATGTCCAAAATTGAACCCTGATATTTCACCTCAATACTGTTCTACCCTTTGCCTTGCCCATTTCAGTTGAGAGCAATCATATCCTCAAGATCTTTCAGGCCAAGATCCTTGAAGTCATTCTAGTAGACTCTTTCTATTATACCTTGTATCCAGTCGATCAGGAATTCCTGTTGACTTTACCTTTAGAATATACCCAGAATTCAACCCCTTCTTGCCACATTCATTGCTAATACCTTGATCTAAGCCACTGTCATTTCTTGCTTTGATTTAGCACAGAAACCTCCTGTCCTTTCCTTATCCATGTTCCCCTTCCCCTAATCAATTCTCGACATAGCAGCTAGGTGATACTTGTAAAACGTAGGTAAGATCACAGCACTCCTTTGTTTAAGAACCAGCTCTGGTTCCACATTTTACACAGACTGAAAGCCAGAGTTGTTTTTGTAATGGCCATTATGATCTGTGCCCCTGTTCCTCCTGGACCTCATTTCTTAAACTCTCTTTGCTGTGCCCCAGCCACACTAGCCTCCTTGCTGTTCCTTGAATATACTAGACCTGCTTCCCACCTTTGTGTTTTGCACTGGCTATTTCCTTGCCTGAAACACATCCTCTGGCCTCAGACAGTCACCTGTCTAACCCCCTCACCTCTTTCAAGTCTTTGCTCAAATGTTGTTATCAAATAAGGCCTACCTGACAACTTTATTTAAAATTGCAACTTTCCAACCTTCCTTTTCCACTCTGCTTTCCCCCCCCCCGTAATGCTTCTTACCTTCTAACAAACTATGTACTTTACTTACTTACCGTATCTGTTACTTATTGTCTGTATAATTCCCTACTATAAATTCCAGGAAAGCAGAAATCTTTAAGCTTGTTCACTTATGTATCCTGAACACTTCAAATAATGCCTGGCATATAGTTATTGTTTTATTTGTTGAATGAGTCTATGCAAGATAATGAACCCAGAGCCTCCATATTTAGTCAGGGCATGGGTCAGACTAATGGTGTGAAGTGGAGTCTAGTGTAGGACTAAGCCCCCTGTGAATAGAAGCTATAAAAAATGGCCACTGTTGCATGTGGCTTTGGCTTGTATAGAGCTGCACTTCTCCTTTCTTTTCTTTTAAAAAATGCAGTTTTATTGATTTCAGAGAGAGGAAGGGAGAGGGAGAGAGAGATAGAAGCATCCATGATGAGAGAATCATGGATCGGCTGCCCGTTGCACCTCTCCTTTCTGACATGGCTGGAGAAAGCTCCACATGCTGTGAACATGCTTTGTAATAGTGGGGATTTCACAGCATATTATGAGTTCGAAGCAACTGATATGAGACCAGGTTCTGAACTTGGAATCCCTGGTTGGAGAGCTGGGTTTGGGGGGCAGATGGAGGCAACCAAATGCCACTAGTAGGTCGAAACTAGAAGAGGGCTAAATTTCTCTATGTGAGAATTCAGAGCAGGACTTGAAATGGGCTGAGCCCAGAAAGCTATGGAGCTTAAAGCCTTGGGAGGTGAGTGAAGAGAGCGAGGATCCAGTAATTAGTGGTACAGGAGATGGGCTGGGACAATAAGTGTTAAACGGAGATTAAATAATTGACCTCCTCTGTTTATAAGTGTTGTAGTGTTCATAAGTATTGTAGAATACTTGTGTTGTGTCTTTATAAGTTTTATAGACTTCCTCTATATTTCTATGAAATCTTAGATAAAATGTAGGTTGCTGTGATATAAGTGAATTCTTCCCAGAGAATGGGAAAGAGATGGTGTTGGTTGGCACAGGGTGAGAATTGACTACAGGTGAGGCTATTTAACATCTGGATTACATATAATTAGGAGGAAAAGTGATTGGACTTAGTGATAGATTGGGATAAGGGACAGGAATTTGGCCATGAGATCATTGGTGACCTTGGAAGAGCAGTCTCTGTGGAATGGTGAGTACAGAAGCTAAAATAGAGTGAGTTGGATTGTGAATGAGAGATGAAGAAAGAGACAGCCATATAGACAACTCTTTCAAGAAGTTTAACTGTGACTGGGTGAGGATTTAGGTTAGGGATTTTATTTTTCCAGAGTGGTGTCACTAGAACTTGTTTGTATGTTGATGAGAAGGAACCATTAGATGGGGAGAGTTAATGATGTAAGAGGGGCTGGCTGATATAATGGATGGAAGTACCTGAGAAGGAAGAGAAGGTGAGCCCCAGAGCACAGGTAGATAAAGGGAGGAGGAAGAAGGAAGGGGTGTAGATCCAGGTAGGTTTATAGTTTTGGTAGTAGGTATAGTGACATTGTTTACAGGGGAGCTGCTGCTTGGACAGTGATGTCAAATACTTTCCCGTTTGCTGCCCTATTTACCAACACATATACCAGTGTTAGTAAAGTCTATATTATTGGTGTTTTCTTTGAAAATACAGGGCCAGAGCTTTGTAAGTATTTTCTAACTTTGCAAGGGTGCCAGTACCCTTTACTATAATTTCAGAGTGCAGAATTTGTAGCTAAATATTTAGATGTGGGCATTTTAATAAGTTTGCAATTCTATTTGAGATAGGTATAATATTACCTCAATTATATGGGACATCATAAAGTTTTGAGCTTCCCTCATCAACCTTTGTTCCAACCCTACTGAGCAGTTGCTTATCCCTGAACATCTAATATTTCATGTACATGCCATGCCATCTGTGTGCGATGCTGCATTTCCCCCCACCCCAGTTCTTTAAGAACTAGCTCAAATGCTGTCTTCTTCATGAAGCCTCTGTAAAGCAATAAGTAACTAATTTATCCCACTTGATTTCCCTACCACGACATGAAACAGAACCTATTAGAGTTCAGAAATCTATTTCACCTGTGTAGTTCAAATCCTGAAAGGTAGGCTCCATGTTTTATGAATCTCTTTATCACCAGATGGTACTTCCTGTATAGTGGATTTTCAATAATCATTTGTTGAAATTAATCAATGCTGGATAGTTGAGGAATTATCTTGTAAGCACCAAACCTTTAAAAATTATAAACATTGAGGATAGTAATCTTTCTAGACCTTTATACATATTTCTTGACTTTCTAAAGTAAATAGAATAAAGTCTAATCCTCTTTGAAGGTTTTAGGGGAATCATGAGTCAGATGCTAAAGTCTACAAACACCCTCAGACGTCTTACCCTGGTGCCGAATGGGCTTTTGTTTTATGGCGTTTTCATTTTACATCTTAGTCTGCATCTGATTTTTGCAGCTATTCTCCCCTTTTTCATTTTCTGCTTTAGTCAGATGAATTTACTGTTGATTCTGTTGTGAAAACTACATGCTTTAGAAACTAAAGCAAGAATAAATAGACTCTGGCCCTAGCTGGTTAGGCTCAGTGGATAGAGTGTCGGCCTGCCGACTGAAGGGTCCTGGGTTCGATTCCGGTCAAGGGCACATGCCCAGGGTTGAGGGCTCGATCCCCAGGAGGGGGTGTGCAGGAGCTAGCCAATCAATGATCCTCTCTCATCGTTGATGTTTCTATCTCTCTTCCCCTCTTCCTTCCTTTCTGAAATCAATAAAATATATATTTTTAAAAAAATCTTTTTTTAAAAAAAATAGACTCTGTAGGGCTCTTCTGGAGATAAGTCTTTGCATGTTGCATGGACTCCTCTGCTGTATCCATTCACCCCTTTAGCACCTTTTGGCGGTCAGCACTACAATAGGTGCAAAGGCAGGTCTGTCTTTATCCTTGTCTTCAGTGTGTCAAGGGGTTGATCCCTCTTAGCAACTTAGGTCTTTCCGTGGTTCTCAGCTATACTTTTTCTTTGATTTTAGGGTTTGAATGATTCATTTTGCATATAAATAATAAGGGTAAGAGTTAAATAAAGGGTCTTATTTTAGCCAGGCGATTTTCAACTGTTGTCCCACAAGAATTTTTAAAACATGCAATACCTGACTATTTCGTCAGGGGTACTGACCTCTTTTCCCTTAGTTTGTCAAATAAAAAAATGACACTAGCCAACATAACAATAGCCGTTGGATGTGAATGAATCAAAATTATACCTGTTTTTTGGTCAGATTGGCAAAGAATATATTTTTTGGTGTGCTGCAGAATTTTAGTAATCAGTTTATGTGTGCCATGAGATGAAAAACGTAGAAAATTGCTGGTTTAGCTTTCTGAATTCAGTCTTACATGGAACTGTAAAAAAGTTCCAAAAAAATAAAGATAATAAAGTATATAGCTCTTCTTTTTTTCTCCTATAGGAAATACAGATGAAACGGACGGCAATTGAAGCTTTTAATGAAACAATTAAAATTTTTGAAGAGCAGTGTCACACACAAGAACAGTATCGCAAAGAATATATTGAGCGATTTCGCAGAGAGGGGAATGAAAAGGAAATTGAACGGTAACTCTACCTAATTACCTCCAAGTACATCAGTGAGACAAGATGTCTTTTCTTCCCCAGTAATCTCTGTCGTGTTTGCTTTTACCCCTCAAACTTCACAGTCCTTTCATATGGAAGTACTTGCTGTTCCAACCAGTGACACCAAACTGAACCTCCTCTCTTCTGCATTCTTTCTCCTCCTCCTAAATATTAGCTCTTGCTCACCCTTTAGGACTCAGCTTAGACATGATTTTTTCTAGAAAATTTTTTCTAATTCCCTAGACTGGTTTGGGGTCTTTTGTCCCTATACCTATAGTATCTGCTCCTGACCCCTACTGTAACATTTACTGAATGTCCCACTTACGAAACTGCAAGCTTGTTGGAAGTAGGGATGTTGGCTTATTTTCCTGATAGTTATAGCACCTGTTATGGTGTGGAGAGTACATACTGGTGCTCACTGAATATTTGTTGAACTGAAAACCAGTAGCAGCAGTCTGAGAATAAATTGGAGGTGGAACAAGACCGTGGCAGGTTGAGCAGCTGGCTGACTGTTGCAAGTGGCTGTGGTCTTATGTCGTCAGGTTAAAAGATGGCGAGGGCCTGAACCAGAGCAATGGCAGGAAAGGAGTTGGAGTTAATGGACATGTTGAGGACCTGAGGCTTGACCAGGAATGAGAGGTGTGGGATAAGTCAAAGTTTACTCCTATTGACGAGGGGATGGTGTTATCCACAAAATACAGACAGTCCTCAGGTTACATCGGACTCAACGTACATCGTTTTGTGGTTACGTCGCTATCTACCATTTATTTATAAAAAAATGTTCTGTAATTTCAATGTATGTACATATGTGCTTTATGGTTTTTATTATTTATTTACTACAAGTAAAGGTCAGGAATTGTTATCTTTCTTTTAAATTTTTTTTACTGTTTCACTTCATTACTGCTGTGTATGTGCTCCATGTAAGTGACGTAGGTGCTTATGTAGGTGGGTTCTGACTTACGGCAAAAATCGCATTACGTCGTGCCATAGGAACGGATCTCCGATGTAACCCGAGGACCTACTGTAGAGAGTATGAGGAGAGTTTGGGGTTAGAACCAATGAGTTTGAGGTTCCTTTGAGAACCCAATGGAGTTGTCTGAAAGACTGTTGGATTTGGAACTCAGGGTACAGGAAGGATTTGGGAGGCATAAGTGTGTAGGTGATGGTAGATGGTAAGAATGAGATTACA
Organism: Myotis davidii; assembly: GCF_000327345.1. Taxonomy (NCBI): domain Eukaryota; kingdom Metazoa; phylum Chordata; class Mammalia; order Chiroptera; family Vespertilionidae; genus Myotis; species Myotis davidii. The sequence goes on from NW_006294764.1 coordinate 96,714, forward strand.
CAGGGAGAATGAGCAGTATGAGAACTATTGGATCTGGCAACCAAAGGATATTGTAAGCTTTTATCAAAGCAAATTTAGTGGAATATTGGAAGACTGAGCCAGAAAACAGTGGTTTGAGGAGTGAAGAAGTGGATAATAAATAAAAATGAATCCTATTCATTGAGTACCGCTATGTACTCTCCGCATCGGAACAGGTGCTGTAACAATCAGAAAAATAAGCCAAGAAAAAAGCAAAATTATTTCTCATGTTAGCACCAAAGTGTTAGTGAACTTATTTGTGCAAAAGAATAGGGCTGAGTGGTGTGAGGCAGTATAGCCTAATGTTAAAACCATGGGCTTGGATTTTGTGTTGAATATTTACTAACTATGTGATTTTGGGTTAGTTACTTAATTCTTAGGGCCTGTTTCCTCCTCCATAAACTGTGGATAATATCTTGTTGAAATGCCATGAGAATTAAGACACACACACACACACACACACACAGTAATGATGCAGAAAGGCATGTCTGTGTGTGTGAGTGTATCTTGGCATTTGCAGTCAATAGCAATTATTAATAATGAAGAAATAGAAAATATTTTTTAGTTCAGTGCAATGGGAGGTAAAGTAACATGATGACATCTTAATAGTAATATAAAACCACATATTGAATGATGAGTAGTGTGGACAATTGTGCCTTAAAAGGATTCAGAGCACAACAAAACTTTGTGTGCTGGAAAAGATGATAGCCACCACCTACTGTGCTAGGCATTGTTAAGTCCTTTTACATGTATTATCACATTTAATTTACACAGTAACCCAATGAAGTAGGTACTATTGAAGTACCCATTTTAAACAGAAGAGGAAATAAAGGTTCAGAGAATTTAAATAACTTGCCCATAGCCACACAGTAAGTGATAGGCCAGAGACTCATACTTAGGCAGGCTGACTGCATGGTCATTGCTCTTAACTGCTATTTTGTGTTATCTCTTTATATCATCCATATAGCTTTTCCGGTATTTGTTCAATCATGGCTCAATCCAAAGCCCAAACAAGGGCTTTCATACTCTTTGTCTTTTGTTGATTTTTTTATTTTTATTTTTAAAGAGAAGAAGGGAAAGGGAGAGAGAGAGATAGTAACATTGATGAGCGAGAACATCGATTGATTGGCTGCCTCCTGCAAGCCCCTCACTGTGGCTGGAGCCCACAACCCAGGCATGTGCCCTAACTGGGAATCGAACTGGCAACTTCTTGGTACATGTGTCTACGTTCAGTTACTGAGCCACACAGGCTGGGCCATACTCTGTCTTTTGGTTCCATTTTTCTTTGTGTTGGCTTCATCCTCAGGCATGCTTTCCCTATGAGAGTGCAGTATAGCAGCTGGGAGTCCTAGAATCAAATACATACTCATAATTTAGCAATCCAGATGGCAAAAAAAATCTCTATTTACAAGAGTAGCAAAGTCCTGGAATTGGCTCTCATTGAGTCAGTTTTGGTATTACTCCTATTCCTGAGCCAGTCACTAGCCTGAGGGTGTGGATAAGATGGAATGGAATACTTTTATTGGTCATGCTGGGTTGTGTGGATGTTCACCCATGAATCTAAGATGAGGGCAGGGAACCCATACTACAGGACCATCAAGGTGCTGTTACTAGAAGAGTGGGAATGGATATGGTCCAGGAAAAAACAGCAGATGTTGACCACACTTAAGATACTAGGCTCTGCTCCCACCATAGAATGCTTCTGCTTGATTCCTATTTTAGCCTTAATATGTCAAATACTTTCACAGAATTATGATGAATTATGACAAATTGAAATCCCGTCTGGGTGAGATTCATGATAGCAAAATGCGTCTAGAACAAGATTTGAAGAAACAAGCTTTGGACAACCGGGAAATAGATAAAAAAATGAACAGTATCAAACCTGATTTGATCCAGCTGCGCAAGATCCGAGATCAGCACCTTGTGTGAGTAGTGTGGGGGGGTGAGGGGCAGAGGGTACCTCGAGCACCGGATTTCTGCTGGCACCAGAAACGTTAGATTTAGAAGAAGAGATTTGTAATTGAGAAATGGCCAGTAAGAATGTAGGAAAGTATTCCTATTAGTAGTAGGGTTACCAGAGTTGACCTGCAGTCAATGTGTGGGAACAATATAGGACTCCACTCTGTACAGATGCCTTGGAAATCTCAGAGGGTGGCTGTGCCATGAGCAAAGTAATGTAGCTTAAAAAGTACAGAGAAACGTTTGCCCAAAACACACAAACCAGAATCTTTGGTTACATATTAGAACCACAGAAATGGAAATTGTCCTTCATGGGCACAGGCAAGGACACTAATAGTGCGGGCCAGTAGATAAGTATACAGAACAATCTATTAAAGAGTTTTTATATCTAAGAAATGAAATTCTGTATTTAAGTAATCGAAACGTGTTGATAGCAAGCATGAAAGATAATTTGATCTGAAGAGTGAAACCTAATTTTTTAATATTATGGAAAATGATACGATTTAGCTAGATATAGGAATATTATTTAAATATAGATTGAAAGATATATTATCAGAACAAATTGTGTGGATTAGATTTTTAGGACAAATGACTACTTCAAAGAGAAAAGCTGTGAGAAAAGAGAATATATTAAGTTTAGTTTTAGGAAATGAATGGACTGTTATGAAATATGTTTATGGGTTTCATGCATGTAAAACAACTCAATTCAAATTCCTGGCAGAAGGCATCTGTGTGTTTTCCATAGGTATCAGGCTTTTTTTGTGTGAGAAAGGAAGAAGGGATAAAATACAAGCTTAGAAGCTGGAACAGTACTGTTGAGTTTCAGTAGAGGAAAATTTTATTTATTTATTTTATTTTAAAATCTTTATTGTTTTTTTTTCAATCTTTATTGTTGAAAGTATTACATATGTCTCCCTTTTTCTCCCATTGACCCCTTCTAGTCCTCCCCCGCCCCAGGCCTTCACCACCCTATTGTCTGTGTCCATGGGTTATGCATATCTGTATACAGGTTTTTTGGTTGATCTCTTCCCACCTACCCGTCCACCATGCCTTCCCTCTGAGATGAGACAGACTGCTTCATACATCTGTGTATCTGGATTTAGTAGGGAAAAATTTAAGGTGATTGTTTTAGGGGCAAACAATTACAAGCACACTGTGCCGAGTAGTTTTTAATAACACTCCTCTCTAGAGACCATTTCAATTTGCTATCACATGTACAGAGCATACAGAAGAGCTTTGGAAACAAGGCAAGAAGATGCCCTTATCTAAAATCAGGGTGTGTCTGCTCTTGGAATACTTACATGGTTCTGGTCACATAATGAAGCTGAAAAAATGCTCAGGAAGTCGTTGCCATGAACCAAAGGAATGAGTGGAAGCACTTCTTTGGCCTGGAAAGCAATGAGATACTAAGAAACACACCATCCAAATGGGCACGAATAAGTGAGGCAACTGGACCTTAAAAGTTCCTTTAATGGGATAAATAAACCAAATATAAAAGAGAGCTTAGACAACACCATGGATGATAAGCCATGACCTGCTAGTAAAGATAGTTAGGATGTTTAGGGAGACACAGACAACCCTTCTCTCTCTTGGAAGGATTGCTTCAGGTAGGATAGTCCAGTGTTCCACAGTCCATACTTTGATGTTTCTAGCAAAGACAATACTAGGTGTGGTGGACTGGATGTGTTCCAGGGCTGAAATTGTGTAGTCAGTGCTGAAGAGGAGACTCGTAAAAGGAATTTGGTTGTTTATTTGTAATTCGTTTTCACGAGGAACTAGTTTTCATGATTACCATTTACTTTCCTTGGTATTCATAAACCTAAATTCATAAATTCAAAATAAAGACTAACTTACCATAACAATACAGGTGCATTAATGATGAGTTTTGAGTAATATGTATTAGGGAAGTTTACAGCTAAAGAGTTCTGTGGAGGGGTGGTATGTTTTGTTATATTTTAAAACAATTTTTTTTAAAATATATATTTTATTGAATTTTTTACAGAGTGGAAGGGAAAGGATAGAGAGTTAGAAGCATCAATGAGAGAGAAACATCGATCAGCTGCCTCCTGCACGCCCCCCACTGGGGATATGCCCGCAACCAAGGTACATGCCCTTGACTGGGATCGAACCCGGGACCCTTCAGTCCACAGGTCGATGCTCTCTCCGCTGAGCCAAACCGGTCAGGGCTATTTTAAAACAATTTTATTGAGATATAGTTTACATCCCATACAATCCACCCATTTCAAAATATATAATGCAATATTTCTATCATATTCATAGATAAGTGCAAGCATCACCATAATCAATTTTAGAACATACTCATTATGCCAAAAAGAAACCATGTATCCTTAACCTTTCATCCCCCTATCGCCCTATTCCCTCCAGCCCTAAACAAACACTAATCCATTTTCATGGCAGAGAATGTCATCATGAAGTACTGCCAGGAAATGAGTGGAGCAAAAGTCCCTTGTCCCCCATCACTGCCAAATTGGGTGCTTCCTCTGCCCCTAACCATTGGGTCCTGTCATCTGGTTAAATACTGCTGTTCCAGAAAATTCAGAGGTGCTCTTCACAGTGCTCTCCTTATTGGCCACCAACAGACTCTGCATCTTAAAACCTCCTGCCCACCATCCAGGGTTCCTTGTACATGGGGCACCCTTTTCTTTTGCCCATCTTGTAATATAGCCAGGCTCTAGGGAAGCATGAATTTCCCTCCAGGACTTCTGCTTCAGCTTCAAAGTATTTTTTTTGGTATTACCTTCTCTCAGGGACTGCCTAGTTTAGTCCTCTTCCTTGGACTGAAACACAAGCACTTTTTCTATTAGGGGTGGTAGTTGGGTTGTAAGGCTAATTAGACCTTTAGAAAGGATACTGTATATACTCTAGTGGCCCAGTGCACGGATTCGTGCACATTGGAAGAAAATTAATTAGAATTCCTGGGGAAGTGCCGCTTGAAGGGCCTCTGGGGAGTGAATGGAAAAAAAAGAAAAAGAAAGAAAACTCGTGCTCGGGCCTTCTGGCTTGCTGCACTGGCTCTGGCACAGGGACTAATGCAGGCGGTCCTGGGTGGAGGCCAGCAGCGGAGTGAGGGGGGTTGGTTAAGGTGGGGCGTGTCTGACCAGACATGCCCTGGAGCCAACCTCCCATGGTCCCTCCCCAGCGGGCTGCTCCTGCCATGGCTCAGGGCGGCTGTGGAGTAAGCAGGGTCCCTCCGGCAGGTGGGGTCCCTGAGCCTGACCTGCAGGAATTGGGCTGAAACTGGCTCTCCGACATCTCCTGAGGAGTCCTGGAATGCAAGAGGGAACTCTGCAAAGTTGCTGTCGTACATGGTGTGGAACGCAAATGCAAGTGTGCAGGAAACCAGATTCAGTGCTGATAGTGCCCCAGCAACAACATAACCCACAGCG
>NW_006294764.1:102162-122042 GCF_000327345.1 Myotis davidii
TATATATATATTTTTTTTTTTTCCCCCTACTTGCTGGGTTAAGGACTAGGTAAGAATAACTAACACCAGCTATTTTTTCTCTTGTTTTTCTTAAGATAAGTATAAATTGACTACAGAGTAGTATTTTTCCTGTTTTTTTAGAAGAGAATACTGAAGCATAAGTAGAGGCTGATTAAAACCACACAATTAGTGGGATGAGAACTGGATGTTGATGTTGGTGGAAATGGGGTCCTGCCACAGAGTTGTGAGGAAAGCATTTTGGGGACCATGCAGGGGAGGATGAGGTGTGATGGTAAGGTTTTTTGAAGCTGGAGCAAACACAAAGGACTGTCCCCAAGTGCCCCAGATCCAGGGCTGACAGTGCCCCAGGAACAACATAACCTATGGCTGAAGGTGGAAGCGCTGAAGGTAGAAGCGTGTGCTGGCCCTGTGAGGAATCGGGCTCCCTCCTCTCTGAGTGCCCGGAGTCTGTGTCTCAGCCATGGGCAGGTGGTTCAGCTTCGTCCTGCTGTGGAAGAACTTCAGCCTTGTCTTCATTAAGCCCAGAAGAAGGGCCAGGGTCCAGAAATTCTGTACGTTAGTTTAGCCCATGCTAAAGCTGAGTCCGGTTTAGCTTCTGTCCCTGTTTGGCTAGCTTAGCCTCTGTTCCTCTGCACTGGGCTGCTGTGTGCAGGCCCGTGCTTTCCGAGCCACACTTGGAGCCTGCACAGCCAGGCGGGCGCTCCGGCTCCCTGTGGCTGCCAGGAGTCCATGGCTGCTAGGGAGGGAGAGCACAAGTGTACAGAGCAGGACCAAGTGGGCGAACAAATGCGTGCTGCCTAGTGAGGCCTTTGTTAAGCTTTGATGATAGCACTTTGGGCTTTCAAACTGACCAGTCTCTTTCCCAGTGCTCTGTGGGCTTGTCCTTCCCCTAACCAGTCAGGTCTTTTCCCAGATTAGACACTGTCCCTTTATGGTTGCCATCCTGGCTTCTACTGGGCATTCACTTACCAGAAGAATTTCCCCTTTATTGTTTATTCTCCCCACCCCCATGGTCCCTGCAATGGGACCGGTGGTACCCAGGGAGGCTGGAGAGAAGGTCCTTCCTCCCCACGCAGGGAGGAAGGGGGGAGTGTTAATCCTCTTGGCAGAACAGCATGGCTATCTCCCGGAGTGTGTGAAGCTGTAGCTTCCGACCTAATTAAGCTTAGCCAGGTTTGCTTCCTTCTCTTTATTAATATCTAGGTAGCTATGCTAACAACATTAGGTCTTTTTATTTTTTGGCCTCAGCTTTTTCCTCTAGAATGTACTATTTAGGAGTGATCTAGGCATTACTCAATCATAAGATAAATACGAATTGCCATACTAAAGTCACTTGAGCTTTTTCAAAATCATTTTTAAAAAAATATATTTTATTGATTTTTTTACAGAGAGGAAGGGAGAGAGAAGGATAGAGAGTTAGCAACCTCTATGAGAGAGAAACATCGATCAGCTGCCTCCTGCACACTCCCCACTGGGGATGTGCCCACAACCAAGGTACATGCCCTTGACTGGAATCGAACCTGGGACCTTTGAGTCCACAGGCCGGCGCTCTATCCACTGAGCCAAATCGGTCAGGGCCAATTTTTATTTTGTTGTTGTTAATCCTCACCCGAGGATATTTTTCCATTGATTTTTAGAGAGAGTGGGAGGGAAGGGGGATAAATAGAAACATCAATGTGAGAGACACACATTGGTTGGTTGCCTTTTGCACATGGCCAGGGATCGAGCCTGCCACTCAAGGTACATGTCCTTAACTGGAATCACACCCAAGACCCTTCAGTCCGCAGGCCGACGTTCTATCCACTGAGCCAAAACAACTAGGGCAAAGATAAAATTTTTTAAGGATAGAAAGGTTTGGATGATAAGAGTACTTAGAGGAGGGTATCTGGATATTTTGCTAATAAAAGTGGTGGTATAAGAGGGGGTTTGTTACTAAATAAATTCTATCAAGATCATACTAGTTGTTTTCTAGCTTCACTAAGCATATGAAATGGAACCCAGGTTAACTGAAAGACATGTCTTATTGAGAAAGGCTGTGAAATCTATCTAAAAGAACTTTAAATTCGTGTGATGCCAAGTTATATAGTGTACTTGGGGTTGACCATGAAAATTTATTAAAAACAGCCCACCAGCAAATACTATTTATTGAATTTCTACTATGTACTGGCACTTTTCAGCATTGGGATTAGCCATGAGCAAGACATTCCCCTTTTTTTAAAGCAGCTTACATTTTATTTTTATTTATTTTATTTATTTTTTTTATTGATTTTTTTACAGAGAGGAAGGGAGAGAGAGAGAGAGTTAGAAACATAAATGGTGAGAATCATTGATCAGCTGCCTCCTGCATGCCCCCTACTGGGGATTGAGCCTACAACCTGAGCATGTGCCCTGACTGGGAATTGAACCTTGACCTCCTGGTTCATGGGTCAGCACTCCACCACTGGGCCATACCAGCCAGGCACAGCAGCTTACATTTTAGTGGAGGAGACTGTCAAGAGAAGAAATGCCCAAACCTGTAAGAATTTTTATGAAGTTTATTTGAGCCAAATTGATGACAGTTGCCAAAAGACAAAATCTTAAGGGACTGGGAAAACGCTGCAAAGAATGGTGATTCATTGGTGATAGATTAGGAAGGCAGGAGAAAGCAAGGGTGTGGGGCAGGGGGAGGGGAGGATTGGGCGGGGAATCTCTGGAATTGGATGAAAAGTAAAACAAATAGACACTTTTACATAGGTGGTATAGGAGGATAGTTAACAGTTAACACGGTAACAAAGAGGCGATTTGTGGCCTCTGCTCTAGTGTGCTAGCTGTGCTTTGAGGGGTGGGAGTGGAGGGGGGAGAGAGGAAATTACTTTGATATTCATTCCAAAGGTATGTTATCAGGTATGTTATTATAGATGCACAAAAAAAGACAATATGCAGGCTCAGTTAAGGTGAAGATTGACCTTTGTTATGGAAAATTACTGGCCATGAACGGTTTGTAGTTAAAAAGTTTTACTTTCAGACCATCCTATGGAGTTACTTTAGGTCCCTGAGTTTGTAAGACCACCATGTAGGCCTCCCCTGAACTTGTCAGGTTTAGTATGTGGCCCCTTTTCAGCCACAAGACAAACATCAACAGTGAAAATACAAAACAATTTCAGGCAAGGGCTAAGAAGATGATAAAATACGGAGAGTGACTGGGGGGTTGCTTTAGTTGGGACAGTGAAGGCAGTCTTCCTTGGAGGGAGGTATTTAGGATGAGATATGAATGAACAGGGGCCTGGTTGGGGGGCTGCAGTGAAAGAGTTTTTATATTCCACTGGTTGTAGACCATCAGCTACCTCAGTGGTTTATATCATTTTACATCTAAAATGTTGTATTTTCCTGGCTGGGTGGCTCAGTTGGTTTGAGTGTAATCCTGGTACGCCAAGGTTGTGGGTTCGATCCCCGGTCAGAGGACATAGGCGAATCAATCAATGAACGCATAAGTAAGTGGGACAACAAATCGATGTTTCTCTCTCCTTTCCTCTCTCCAAAATAATTTTTTAAAATGTTGCTGTATTGTAAAATACTATGATTTGCCTGGTGATGAAATAAATTCTGTGGTTTGCTTAGGTGCAAGTATAGACCTTAAAATTTTGTTTTAGAATTGTAAACTCAATATAGAAACCACATAGGAATTGATTCCTCTGGCTAAGTGGAAATCACAAATATGTGACTCCATACTGATCTAACTAATGATTTCAGCAACGTGTGTCTCCCACTGTGTTTGAGTGTAAGTGTGTGTGTGCTTATGGTAGTAAAACCTTCTAGAAAAAGAAAATGCAAAGTGAGAAGCCTCATTTCAAGTTATCTCTTTGTGTTTCTGCCTTTTTGCAGAAAGTTGAAGGGAAAGTAATGGAGAAACTAGTTTAGGGAAATTTCTGGCCGCTCTGTGGGATTGGGAAAAGTAAGAGGTTCCTGGACTCTGGAAAGTTGGTTGGCTTGGACGCAGTTTGCACAGATACTGACACTGCTATCTTCCCTCTGGCAGATGGCTCAATCACAAAGGAGTGAGACAGAAACGTCTAAATGCCTGGCTGGGGATCAAGAATGAGGATGCTGATGAGTAAGTTCTCTCTGTACCTTTCTGTCAGAGGGCTTTGTTCCCAATCTAAGACCTGGGCCTTCTTAATACATGTTAAATATTGGTTTTTATTGTCATTTGAGGACACTGAATTAGGAACTTTGCTCCTCTTTTGAATTGAATTTTCTAGAGTACCCTATAGGCATTTGAGTTCAGAGACCTGCCTAACTATATGAAACAAAAGCATTGGTCTGAAGGTCATTCAGACATCCACGTGTCAGCTTGTTGGATGAGACATGTGAATTCTGTGCTTTCTGTACCATAGCAAGTAATGAAGTTGTTGAAAAGTATCCAACTAATTAGAATTTCATTTTATCATTTTATGGATAAAGATTTAGAAGAGAGTTTTATTTGTGAATTTGCTTTCAGATATAAGTAACCTGATTGATAGAATAATATTTTAACATTTAATTTTTAGGACCTATTTTATCAATGAGGAAGATGAAAACCTGCCCCATTATGATGAGAAAACCTGGTTTGTTGAGGATATCAATCGAGTACAAGCAGAGGACTTGCTTTATGGGAAGCCTGATGGTGCATTCTTAATTCGTGAGAGTAGCAAGAAAGGATGTTATGCTTGCTCTGTGGTGTAAGTCTTCCTGGGAGTACAACCTTTTGAAAACTTCTGCATTGATTAAAAGAAAATCAGTCTCTCATAAAATTCAGTAAAATTAGTTCAGGTGCAGTAATGAGGGCCCAGGGCTTATACCATTAATATTTTATTTTTGTGTATATAACACACACATACACACACACACACACACACACACACACACACTAGAGGCCTGGTGCACGACATTCATGTACTCGGGGGCCCGGGGGGTCCCTCAGTCCAGCCTGTGCCCTTTAGCAGTCCGGAAGCTCTCAGGGGAGCCCTGGGGAGCAGGCCTAAGCCGTCAGTCGGACATTCTGAGTGCTGTCACGGAGCCTCCCGCCACTGCCGCTGCACTCGCCAGCTGTCAGCCCAATTTGTGACTGAGTGGCGCACTGACCACCAGGGGGCAACTCCTGTGTTGAGCGTCTTCCCCCTAGTGGCAGTGTGCATCATAGCAACCGGTCGCTCTGCCATTTGGTCGATTTGCATATTACCCTTCTATTATATAGGATTAAATTCTTATTTATTTATTTTAAAAATATGGAACGCTTCACAAATTTGCTTGTCATCCTTGTGCAGGGGCCATGCTAATCCTTTCTGTATCGTTCCAATTTTAGTATATGTGCTGCCGAAGCAAGCACTAGGATTAAATTCTTTATTGTTTAAAGTATTACATATGTCTCATTTTCCCCCCACTGATCCCTCCCCAGCTGTTCCCACTCCCCAGTACATGCCCTCACCGCCCTACTGACTATGTCCATGGCTTATGCTTATATGCATACATACAAGTCTTTTGGTTGATCTCTTAGACCAGTGGTCGGCAAACCACGGCTCGTGAGCCACATGCGGCTCTTTGGCTCCTTGAGTGTGGCTCTTCCACAAAATACCGACTTCTGCTCATGGGCCACGAAGTTTCAATCGCACTGTACATGCGTGCCCACATGTGGTATTTTGTGGAAGAGCCACTCTCAAGGGGCCAAAGAGCCACATGTGGCTCGCGAGCCGCGGTTTGCCGACCACGGTCTTAGACAATTAGTATTTTATAAAGAAATCAGTTTCTTTAGGAGAAATGATACCTGAAATCATTTTAGGGATTTTAATTTAAATGGTAAGTAGATTACACCTTGCAGTATTGCTATTGGATTTTAGGTATTTGTGAAAAGTAATGTGAGATCTTCCATTGAAAAGGTAACTTAATTCTTTTTTTAAAATGTATTTTTATTGATTTTAGAGGGGAACAGAGAGGGAGAAAGAGAGAAAAACATCAATGATGAGAGAGAATCATGGATGTCTGCCTCCTGCATGCCCCCTACTGCGGGAACCGGGACCTTCTGGTTCATAGGTCCACACTCTACCACCAAGCCACACATGCTGGGCATCACTTAATTCTTTAGTAGTCTTCTGCATGCCTAACTTGATCATTATCAGATTTAGGAAGGCTTGATTAAATAGAATGTTTTTACTTCAGCAGAAAAACTCTATCTAAATTTTGTACTTAAATAGTATTCTGTTGGGTAGTGATAGGTAATGTTGGGTGTTTTCCATAAGATCATCTTATGAATTTGTTTGGAAAAGCCTATTTGACTTTTAATGGAAAGTGAAATTCTGGGGGCAACTAACCATATGTTGGTCAGATTTTTGCCTAAGTGTTATGTATATTCCTTAGAAAGGCAAATTTCTTCATTGACAAAGACCATACTTAGATTAGAGGCTTAGTATGATGATTATGAGAGCAAGCTTTGGTGCCAGATGTACTGGATTCAAATCCTGACTCTGCTCCTTACTAGATGTATGATCTAGGGTAAGGTACTTAACTTTTCTTTGCCCAGTTTCATTATCTATAAAATAAGGATAATAATAATATCTCCTTGAAGTTTTTTTCAAGTATTTAGTGAATTAATATATGTAATGTAACGTGTGTTGATCAGTGCTAGCTCACAGTAAGTAACCTTACTATATTATTGTGATAGTGATGCTACTGATGGACATGGCAGAAGGCAAGCAAAGATGACCAAGTGTTTTTCCCCTCAAAGAGGGCAGTGTGGTGAGGATAAACAAAAGGTACTCATTAACAGAGTGCTCAATGCTTTCTTTACATGATCATCTTGTCTTTAGTGGTCTACCTCTGTCATTGAGTCAGAGTTTGAGTCCAAGTTTACCTGGTTTCAAAGCCAACATTTTTCTTTTGCAACACACTTCATTTCACAATTAAATATCGAAGATAAATAGAATCACTGTGAAATGGTATAGTTAGTTGCCTGTGCACATGAAGAACTGTTAATTCTGGTAGAGAAGAAGAGGATTGGGAGGTTTTGTGGAAGAGGTGGCATTTGAGCTGAACTTTGAAAGGATGACTAATGGGATACCTATGGGCAGGAAATGGGAGGAATTGAAAAGTACATTGGATTACTGTTTTCCAGAGATAGGGCTACTTGGAAAACATTTCATTTCTCTGAAACACGGACTGCTCAAGTTATATGAGTAGAAATGGCAGGAGAGGATGGTTCTTGTAGGATTTGAGATCTTTTAAGAACAATAAAAAGAAGGAAGGTGATAACCCCAGTGCATTGGTTCCTCACCCTCACCCCGGCTCACTGGGTCGCAGGCTCACATAAATCCAGGGAGACTAAGGAGCAGCCTGAATATCTTAGGAGCTGTGTATTTTTTTTTTCTCCTTTTTAATAAATATATATATATATTGATTTCAGAAAGGAAGGTAGAGAGGAGATAGAGATAGAAACATCAATGATAAGAGAGAATCATTGATCGGCTGCCGCCTGCATGCCCCCCACTGGGGATTGAGCCCACAACCCGAGCATGTGCCCTAACCAGGAATCGAACCCTGACATCCAGGTTCATAGGTTGACATTCAACCACTGAGCCACGCCAGCCGGGCTTTTTCTCCTTTCTTTAGCCACAGACTTGGCCAGACTCAAGTCCACAGCAGTGTGGATTTCCCTTGCCTGTTAAATCCAACTACAGTCATATATCAAATTGGAGTTCACATTGAAGATTTTCAGAAGCAAAAGAGTCTGGCATCACAAAAACTTCCATTTGTTTGGTAACCACTCTGGCTACAGGAAGCCTTCTTACAGTGATCTCCAATATATTTAAGACATTTGCTAAAGGAGGGACATGAATAAGTTCAGTTTTTTAGGAAACACTCATACCAAAATTAAAATGATCATGTAGTAGGAAGCGAAAGCATGGAACACCTTTGTTTTTCCATTTTAATTTTTGTTAATGACATCATAAAAAAGCTTCAGAATTATCTAACTTTATAGCCTTCTGAGAATAAAGACCTACAGCCAGCAGTGCATATATTCCTCTAGATTAGGGAGTCAGGTAGTGAGCACTTGTGATCTTGTTGTTGCCATTTGGGATACAAAATTTGATTAGGGATAGAACAACTAGATAGATAAAGAAGGAAACTGAAGGCTTGAACCGACTATAAAACAGCTCAACCTAACAGACATGTTTAGAATATTCCACCTACCAATAGAGGACACGTTCTTCTCAAGTGCACATGAAACATCATTCAGGATAGACCACAGGTTAGACCACAAGTCTCAATAAATTTAAAAGGATCGAAATAATATAAAATATGTTTTCTAACCACAATGGAAATAAATCAGAAACAAAAACAGAAGGAAATTTGGGGAATTTCACAAATGTGGACAGTAAACACATTTCTAAATAACCGGTAGACCAAAAAAGAAAATAAGAAAAGGGAAATTAGAAAATACTTTGAAATGAGTTAAAACAAAAAAACATATAAAAACTTATGGAATGCAGTGAAAGCAGTGCTAAGAGGGAAAGTTATAACTATAAACATTTATATTAAAAAGATCTCAGTAGCCTTACCGTCTTCTACCTTAAGAAACTACCCCCCCCCCCACAAAAAAAGAAGAGCAAATTAAGCGCACACAAACAGAAGGAAAGGAATAATAAAGATTAGAATGGAAGTAAATGAAATAGAGAATTAAAAACAATTGAAAGTCAGTGAAACCAAAAGTTGGGACCAACAAAATTGACAACCTCTAAATTGACACACACACACACACACACACACACACACACACACGACACAAATTACTAAAATCAAGATGAAAGAGGAGACATTACTTGTAGTCCTTATAGAAATTTAAAATGATGATGAGGGAATACTATAAAACAATTATATGCCAGCAAATTAAATAATCTAGATGAAATGTACAAATTCCAAGAAACACAGAAACTACCAAAACTGACTTAAGAGGAAATAGAAAATCTGAAGAAAACTGTAGCAAGTAAAGAAGTTGAAGTATTAATTAAAAAAATAAAACTACCCACAAAGAAAAGCCCAGGCCCAGTTGGCTTTACTGGTGAAGTCTATCAAATATATTTTAAAGAATTAACACAAGATCCTCACAAACCCTTAAAATAAAATAGAAGAGGAGAGAACACTTCTCAACTCATTTTATAAGGGTAATATTACACTGGTAGCAAAACCCAAAGTTTTTTTTTGGTGTTTTTTTTTTTTTTAAATATCTTTATTGATTTTAGAGAAGGGAGAAGGAGAAAGAGAAACATCAATGATGAGAGAGAATCATTGATCAGCTGCCTCCTATATTGGGGATCAAGCCTGCAATCCAGGCATGTACCCTGACCAGGAACCAAACCGTGACCTCCTGGTTCAGAGATCGATGCTCAACCACTGAGCCATGCTGGCTGGGCCCATACAAAGTTATCACAAGGAAAGAAAACTATAGATAATTGTAGTAGGAATTATCCCAGGAATGCAAGGGTGGATCAGTATAAATCAATCAACACAATAACCGATGTTAATAAAATAAAGGACAGAAATTACACGATTATTTTACTAGACACAAAATGCTTTGATAAAATCCAACAAGTCTTTTTTTTTTGCAAGGCAAATATCTTTACTTCTACCTACATTTTTTTTGTGGTTGTTAATTCTCGACCGAGGATATTTTCCCATTGATTCTTAGGGAGAGTGGAAAAGAGAAGGAAAGACAGAGAAACACTGATGTGAGAGAAACACATTAATCAGCTGCCTCCTGCATGTGCCCCAACCAGGGCCCGGGCCGGGGAAGAGCCTGCAACTGAGGTATGTACCCTTGACCCGAATCAAATGACCCTTTTGGTCTGCAGGCCGACACTCTATCCACTGAGCCAAATCAGCCAGGGCAATCCAACCACTCCTTTATTTTAAAAAACACTGAACAAACTAGGAGTAGGAGGCTACCTCCTCAACGTGATAAAGAGTTATCTGTGAAAACCCACAGCTAATGTCATACTTAATGGTTAAAGACCGAATGGTTTTCCCTAAGATAGGATAAAGACAAGGATGTCCACTCTTACCACTTCTAAATATTGAACAGAAGGTTCTGCTAGGGAAGTTAGGCAAGAAAAAGAAATAAAAGGCATCCAGATTGGAAAAGAATAAAATAAATGAGTTCATCAGGGTTGTAAGTTAAAAGATTAGGGATACAAAAATCAGTTGTATTTCTATATACTAGACATGAACAATCTGAAAATGAAATGAAGAAGACAAGCTATTTATAATAACATCAAAAATGATTAAATACCTAGGATTAAAACAAAAGCAGTACAAGAGCTGTGCAATGAAAACTATAAAACAATGGAAGAACTTAAAGAAGATCTAAATAAGTGGAAAGACATCCAGTGTGTTAAGATGGCAGTGCTTCCCACATTGGTCTACATGTTCAATGTAATCCCTTTCAAAAATTCCAGCTGGATTGTTGCAGAAATTGACAAGATGATCCTAAAATTCATGTGACAATGCAAGGGATCCAGAACAGCTAAAATAATCTTGAAAGAATAGAAAAAAGTTAAAGTACGCCTCCTGACCTCAAAATTTACAACAAAGCTATATAATGAAAACTGTGAGGCACTGACAGTCGGATAAACGTAGTTCAGTGAACAGAATTGAGAGTCAAGAAATTCTTACACTTATGGTCAATTGGTGTTCAACAAGGATCTCAAGACCATTCAGTGGGGAAAAAATAGTCATTTCAACACATGATGCTGTGACAACTGGTGAGCCACAGCAAAAGAAGAGAGTTGGACCCCTACCTCACACTATGTACAAAAATTAACTAAGAATGAATTATAGATCTAAATGTAAAAGCTACAAGTATAAAACACTTAGGAGAAAACATAGGCATAAATCTTTGGGTTAGGCAGTGGTTTCTTACATATCCAAAGTACAAACACCAAAAGAAAAAATAATTTGGTCTTCAACATAATTAAAAACTTTTTTTCATCAAAGGAAACTGTCAAAAAAGTGAAAAGACAACCTAAAGAATAGGATAAAATATTTAGAAATCATATATCTTTTAAGCAACTAGTATCTAATACATAAAGAACTCTTAATAGACAAATGTCCCAATTTAAAAACGGGAAAAATATATAAATATACATTTTTCTTAAGATATATAAGTGGTCAATAAGCATATGAAAAGTTGCCCAATATCAGTAGCCATTAGAAAACTGCAAATCAAAACCACACTGAGACACCACTAGGATGACTATAAAATAAAAAAGATGGACAATAAGAAGTGTTGGAAAGAATGTGGAGAAATTGAATCCTCTTACACTTCTGGCAGGAGTATAGAAAGGTACAACCATTTGGGAAACCAGTTTGGCAGTTCCTCACAAAGCTAAACCATGTGACTCAGCAGTTCCACTCATAGATATACATCCAAGAGAACTGAAAACATATGTCCATACAAAAACTCATACACCAATGTTCAGAGCATTATTCATAATAGCCAAAAAAGTGGAAACAACCCAAAATGTCATTCCATTGATGAATGGATAAACAAAATGTGGAATATCCACACAATAAAATATTTATTCAGCTATAAGAAAAAAATGAAGTACTCATACATGCTACAACATGAGAGACTTTGAAAATAGTGTGCTAAGTGAAAGCCAGGCACAAAACGTTGTGTGATATTATATGATTCCATTTATATGAAATGTCCAGAATAGGCAAATCAATAGAGACAGAAAATAGGTTAGTTGACACTGCCTGGGGGGAAGGAGGAATACAGAGTAATTGCTACATGGTTTCTTTTTAGGGTGGTGAAAATATTCTAGAATTAGATAGTGGTGATTGTTGCACAACCTTGTCAATATTCTAAAAATACTGACTTATACACTAAAAAAATGTTTTTTGGTTTGTTCTGCCCCTCTTAGTATTCTTGCCTAAGTTGAGTGACTACATGGAGCCATCCATTTTAGCTTTACCAGGCCTTGGCGGGAGGTGGCAGGTCTGGAAGGGAGTGATGGAGACACACATGGATGTGACATTTTACAAACTTGGTTGACAAACATTTCTGCTCCTCCTCTACAAAATAGTTGCTTTCAGGCTTCTGGGGTCCCTTTATTATTCCCTGCCTTAATTCCGTGGTGCTTGCGTGTTGTATCTTGCAGTGCCGATGGGGAAGTGAAGCACTGTGTGATCTACAGCACTGCCCGGGGCTATGGCTTTGCAGAGCCCTACAACCTGTACAGCTCGCTGAAGGAGTTGGTGCTCCACTACCAGCAGACATCCCTCGTTCAGCACAACGACTCCCTCAACGTCAGGCTTGCCTACCCTGTCCACGCACAGATGCCCTCGTTCTGCAGATAAAGTGGGAGTGGGAAGAGAGGTGGCTCTCTAGCATTTTTTCTACAGTTTTATTAGACTATGAGGGCATTCTTAAGAGGTAGACTGCTTGTTTTGCACAAGAAGTGATTCTGTGAATGTGAAGTGGAGAGGCCGAGCAGCAGCGGTCAGGAGGGGGTGTCAGGGGCCTCTGGATCTTGGGGACCCAGCTGTGCTGCTGCACTAGCATAGGAAGCTGGAAGCAGATGTGGTTTTTTGGGAAGTCTGTTTCACTGGGGTTTTTTTTTTTTTAGACAGGCACCCTCAACAGAACACATTAGGCTTGAGGGGGTCGGGGGTTATATCTGGAAGCTTCTGCAGAGTCCATGTCCTCTTTGGGTCTTCAACTCTGAGAATGCGATGGGTGTGGCTCTGTGGGGAGTTCTGTTTTGATCTGGCAATCTCTCTTAACTTCCTCCCACAGAGAAGGTTGTTTTGGTTCTGTGGTAGAATGGCATTCAGTGAAAAAGACAACCAAAGGAGAATGGGGAGGCTTGGGATCTCATCTACAGACTCTCAGTCAAGGGGGTAAAAACCCTTCAACTGAAGGTCTTGTGTTTCTTAATCAACATAACGTAGACATCAGCGTCTCATAGCTCCTCTCTCTGAAAAACACTGTTTAGAAACCAAATTGATCCCAGAAAAACAATGTTTGTTACAGGGCTAAGGTCTGATGGAAGAAGGCAGCACTCGTGTCTGAATGCACACTTCTGTACCGAAACTTGAAAATAAAAGGAAAGCTAGAATTTGTTAGTTTTAGCAAACACTAAAATTGGTCAGTGTAACCCCTCTGCCCTGCCCTTGTTTCTCTGAGGTGAGGAATAGTGGTTTTTTTTGTAGGCATGGTAAGCTTTGAATCATAAAATGAAGTTGGTGCTTGTGTGGTGTTTCCTTAGCCTAAAGAATGATCTGTTGTTTGAAACCTTTGTAACTTGTTTGTATGAGTAAAGAAAAGGTGCAATCCAGTGCTTTTAGATGGCTTGATATACCAAATAATGATATAGAACAACATTCTTACATGTGCTTCCCCAAGTGTAAAGGCCCCGCAGAAACAGTGACCACGTCAATGACTCACCCCTGTCCTTTGCTGGGTAGGACTTCAGGGCATTCATGGGTCGCTAAGGCTGTAGCAGGAAGGGATGAGATTGGGGGCAGGAACCTCAGTATATCACAGACCCAGGGGCTCCGGTGTCCAGGGCAAGGGTTATACCACATTACCCATGTGCTTCCATACTTTTGTCAGGGAAGGATCAGATGGTTTGGAGTTCAGACTGTTAGTAAAAACCATCTGGAGGCTCTTCTCTGCCTCTTCTGTGATCCTGCCATTAAGATGATGTGCACAGACTGTCCTGATTTTAGGCAGGATCTTCTGCTCCATGTGGTTTAAGCCTTCCAGCTGAGTGGAGCTAGGCGGATGGAGTTGGCGGCAGGCATCTCCTCCTACCTCCATTATGCCCTCCCCCAGCAGGTGACACTCATTGGACAAATAGAATTCAGTTGCCTCTGAGCCAGTCCTGGAACCAGAATAGGCTCAGAGTGAGTCAGCTGTTTGAGCCCAAAGCTGTGCAGTCAGGCGTCCTGGCTGAGCTATGCAAGGAGCCAATATCTGGGTCTTGGTACTTAGGCTTACAGTTAGGAAAGCTCTCGTTTTGGGGATGAAAGAAACATATTGCTTTTCCTGAGCATTTATCTTGGTTTCAGGGTCTAAAGTGAACTATGACATAGAAATTAGACAGAGATGAGGATAGGAAGGAAAGGGCATATCTTTGGCTTTTCCTTGGTTACGTTGCAGTTTCAAAATTGGATGAGGCAGACAGATGAAGCCCCTTCAGTGTCACTGCTCTGACTTACGCCCTTAACTGAGTGAACTGCACATCCCTTCCCCAAACTGCCAGATTGAAATCTTGCTGGAAGTTTTAGAGTAATGGCAGGCTGATTGCTGCTAGACACACCTGGGGAGCCTTGCACCTGGTGTTGAACCTGCTTACACGGTTAGTTGCTCAAGATTGGGTGCAAGAAACCCCTCCTTTCTGGTACTAAAATTTAGTGTTCTGAATGTCTTAAATGAAAATGGGGATAAGGATACACAACTGTAATGTTGAACTGTGTGTTGCTCCTTGTCAGGCAGGTGTTAAGGGTGCGCAGGAAGAGAGCTAGCATCATCTGTTATCTCGCTTGGGATGCTGGCTTGTGGAGAAGGGCTGCTCTTTTTTAGTCCTACATTCCTTCACTTTTTGTTTCCTGTTTTTCATTCTCCAATTGGTTGCTTTGTGGGGACTAAGACCTAGGGATCATTTGAGAAACTGAAAAGTGTCTTTGCCACGATTTGCTTGATCCTGATGAGTCAGTGGAAGTGGCATAGGGACTAGTCTACTAACCATGTGGAGCAGTACTATGCTGCTTCTTTACTCTGTGGTCTAGGCAGCAAGCCGTGGCCTCCATCTGAGTCTAGTTCTGTGTCCTGGGATGCTTTTTTATGGCATCTTAACTGCATCTTCACTGAGGCAGAGGGTAAAGAGACAGAACAAGACCAGAGTGGCCCATTGCTTTCCTGGCTAGAGAAGCCAGCTACCAACATGAAAGCAGCTTGGGGCAGGCTGGACATAGCTCGTAGGCCCATCTATTCCAGATGGAGCTTTCATCACTGAACAATGTTCTGCCACGCCAGGCCATAGATGCTAAACCTTGGCCATAGCTCAGGCCTCTCCAGGGTAGCTGTGTCCTTATTGCTGATTTAGTCAAGGTTGAGGAATCCTAATAACACTCCTACCCCATTTCATTTCCCAGCCCTGATGGCACCTCCCAGTTATTTGGGGCCTCATACGCTCTGGGAACGCTTTTTTGAGAGCCAGTATGGTGTCTTCCATGGGTTTTTTCTTGCTGCAAGGAACCAGCCTCCTGGGTCCTCTTGGGCCAAGAATCGCATCTGGGCAATTCCTAGTTTTCAAGGTTAAGACTCCAGAGTAGTCCTCTATGAGGCTTTAGTGGCCTCAGAGCAGAGGGTCCAGATGGGGGTCTGTCTGGGCCCTCTGCTGCCAACTGCTCAGCCTTGCTCCAGCTCCAGCCACTTGTGACAACCTTGTTTCCTTACAGATTCCAGCATGTGACTTTGGTGCCCTGTTGTTACTTGTGAAAAACCTATTCTGTTGTCTTCGATGTAGTCAAAAAAATTCATGTAGTTTACGTAAAAATACCTGATTCACAAGGAAGCCAACTGTATGTCTTGTGTTGGGACAGTTCATAATGTAGTTCCTAGACCACTTTTGCAAATTGTTCTTGTCACCAGATGTGTTCAGACATTGCTGTGCAGTTGTAGGGGAGGGAGGGGGGAAGATGGGGAAGATACTTTCTGGTCTTTTTGTTTTGGATCTTCCCCAAGAGGGGACAGTTTGGCCAACTTGCTCCAGTAATGCAATAAAGACATTTCAATAAAGTACCTTTTTTGTCCTCGTGCTATAGAGGGAGGTGGTTTGGGGTTAGGAGCAAGGGGAAGAGGTCTGGGGTGTTGAAAAGCCCCGAAGCTTCCAAACCTTCTCTCCCATGAGCATCAAAAGATTGGTCCTGCAGCTGAACTGGGGCCACCAGAGGCACTTCTATCCCTGAAGAAGAGGACGTCAACCCAAACAGGTATGAAGCCAGAATCCTGTCTGCCTGACACAAGACACATGGAGACTCAGAAACTAATCTGAGAAAGTTAAATCTGAGAGCCATTTCCTCCTCTCCCCATTCCTGACGATTAGAAAGCCCAGTTTATTGATTCTCATCACATCTTTCTGCCTGGAAATAAAGGTATTTCCACATTCTATTTTGGAGGCAGGGGAAATGGGCTCAGGCTTACGGTTTGTCCTCTTGTTGCCCCAGGCCCTTGTCACCATTCTGCCAGGCACTTTGTTGAGGTTCCTATGTGTTGGGAACATAGTCAACAAACAAGTGATGACCTCTGCTTGCACAGAACATTGCAGTTCTCATCCATGTCTCAGGCCCCATGGATGGGCACTGACTTACAAATCAGATCAGATAAGGGAATTGTTTCCTTGTTCTAAATGACCTTGCCTATGACCTCCCTCACTACATTTTAGCTACATGGCATCCCCAAGGCCACTGCTAGGGATTATGGATTATTTCCCCAATTCCAAGAGTTGCTTCCACTCTACAGAAGACCTCAAATTCCTAACTTCAGTCCAGTCCTCTCTTCTGTACTCTACCTGCTGGGTGGATCTCTCTACTAGGAACTTCAGCATCCCACAGATACTGCTAACTTATTTACAGAGAAAACATGCTTGGTTATGAATTCCCTTATCTTCTTACCACCAAATTTACAAACCTGTCTGTATTCACAAAACTCCTCTCCTGCTCACCTATTAAATTACACGAGGTAGCCCCTGGATCCTGTTTTCTCTCACCTTCTCAGTAACCTCCCATGATCAGTTAGCAATTCTTTCAACATTGTTTCCTCTCTGTTGAATCATCCACTGACATTGGAATATGGCCTTTATTGCCTAATGTAATTGGAAAATCTGATTATGGGCCTCAAATATCCTAAGCACCAGTCTCTCTCCATCTCTGCTATGCCAGCTCACGCGTGGTTTCACTTTGTGCATAGGCTCTCCAGGTGGACACATGGCCTCCAGCAGTCCAGACTCATCGCTTCTGACAACTCCACCGAGGAGAGGTGGTCTTCCAGGTCCTGACTGCTTGCTTGTTTACATATCCATGGTGACTGGCACGGTATCCATGAGAAGAGGGCCTTGATAGCTCAGCCTAAACTATTTTTGAAAAAATTGTCTAAATCTGTCTTTATTGCCTCACCTCCTTAAGCATTTAAGTAGTTTCCACCATTACCTGAAACTGCTCTCCTTCATGTCTTCCAATAACCATCACTGTTGACTATTCTCCAGGAAAAACTCTACCATTGGCTCCATGACAACTCATTCATCTAGATTTCCTCCTGTATCTGTTCATTTTAATTATCCTGGACTCCCGCTCCTTTCTCAGGTATGCCTTTCCCCTGGCAGTTCTATCCATATCCATGAATTCACCTACCATCTCTAGACTAAGTATGTCCACCTGTTTCTCCTGCTCAGACCTCATATTCAGTTTACTGTCTGCATGTCACCACATTGTCCGCTTTCTCTTCCATTATCTCAGTGAATGGGAACAAGTAACTCATCTGCTTATGTAAGTCTGAAATGTAGATGTTATTCTTGATACCTTCTGTTTCATGTCTAAATAAAACCCACCATCAACCCATACACAAATCCAACTTTGTAAGAATCGAAGGTATCACTTCTCAATCCACTGCTTCACTATCATCTCTAACTTCCATACCAGAAGGCCTCCCTTCTTCCATTCTTGACCTCCTCAAATCTATTGTTGTTATAGCAACTGGGGTCTTTTCAAAGTACAAATCTGAAACTGTAAAACCAGTAAATAACTTTCAATCGCTGTTAGGGTAAATTATAAAATTCTTAATGGTATGGCTTCTCCCAAGTTTAGGATCTTTTTTTTTTAAAATATATTTTATTGATTTTTTACAGAGAGGAAGGGAGAGAGATAGAGAGTTAGAAACATCGACGAGAGAGAAACATCGATTAGCTGCCTCCTGCACACTCCCCACTGGGGATGTGTCCGCAACCAAGGTACATGCCCTTGACCGGAATCAAACCTGGGACCTTTGAGTCTGCAGGCTGACGCTCTATCCACTGAGCCAAACCGGTTTCGGCCCAAGTTTAGGATCTTAATTCCCCACTTCAATTACTCTGCACTGGCTCCCTCCCTTTGGGTTATTCCTAATGTCTTGGGCCTTTTCCCTTTTATACATATTCTCTGTACAGTCCCCATGTACTCCTATGCCTTTAATTACTAGCTATTTGCTGATGGCTGCCAAATCTGTGTCCAACTCCCTATACCTTTCCTCTAAGACTGGTTCTCAACCTTCCTAATGCTGCGACCCTTTAATATAGTTCCTCATGTTGTGGTGACCCCCAATTTCATTGTTACAAATTGAACATAATTAAAGCATAGTGATTAATCACAAAACCAATATGTAATTATATGTGTTTTCCGATGGTCTTAGGCGACCCCTGTGAAAGGGTCATTTGACCCCCAAAGGGGTAGTGACCCACAGGTTGAGAACCGCTGCTCTAAGAAAACTCCTGTCCTAGGTTAGACCACCATAATGGGCCACTACATTATTTCCTTTCTGGTCTGCTTATTCTACTTGAGCCTCTTTACTGCAGCCAGTGATCTCCTAAAACATAAATCTGCTTATACCACTCCCTGTGGTTACCTCCCAGAAACTCCTCACTGCTCTCAGGCTCATCAGGCAGTTTCTCAACTGCCCCACTAGCACTTACCCCATGCATTACAGGATGCTTAGCATCTCTGTGCCTACTCCTCCCAACTCTCTTCTCCTGCCTGCCATTTCCAACCCCTTAAGGGGGCAGGCAGTCTCTCTCCCATGAACTACTGTAAGTTGTGCATGCCCTAGCCCCTTTGCCCCATGGTGTGGTCCTTCTAAGCAGATCCTGATGTACATGGGGGGGTGGACTCCCTCAGGCAACCAGTTACCTTTATTCCTAGTGTCCAGTGCAGGGGTTGACTATCAATGAATGACTGAAGGAATAAGTGAGTTCACGAGGGAACTGGAAAGGCTGAGGGGCCAAATGTCCCACTTGTGGGCTTTGCATTGTGGGCAGAGCACGCCCTCTGGTGGCCACAGCCTTCCCCATGCAGAGTGACCAAGAGCTGCAGGGTGCTTGAAACACCCAGCCAGTGACCCAGATACGTTTTCCAGTTTCCAGGCCTCTTGTTACCTCTCCTTTGGCCCTAGGCATTGGATTATGGGACAGTAGTGCAAGACAGCAGTTTCATAAAGCCCTTCCTCATCTGGAGGCACTCTTCTAGCCGTGGCTCTCTCCCTCTGCCCTGCTCCTGCGAGGCCATGACTCCTCCAACACAATGTCCCAGATGTCCCCCGACCCGCCGAATACCACCCACCCACCCAGTGCAGTTCTACTCATTGGGGGGCTGCCCAGGTCAGCAATGTCCATCTCCAGTGCAGAGGCCCGACAATATAGCCCAGGAAGGGCTCACTGACGACAAACATTCATGACTTACTACTAAACACGGAAGGTGGTTCTCTATTTTCATCTCACCTGGCCTCCCAGCATTTTACCAAGTAACTCCACCCGTTTTAAAACTCTTCTCTTGGATTTTATCGTGCCCTTCTGGCTGCTGCTTCTAAGTCTTTCTTTGTCTTAAGTGCTTCTCAGTACATCATCATTTTTTTTAATTTTATATATTTTTTGCTGTTTTATTTTTTTCAGCTTGATATTCTTTTTAAAATAATTCTTTATTGTTGAAAGAATTACATATGTCCCCTATTTTCCCCCATTGACTCCCTCTAGCCTGCCCCTTCACCCCAGCCCAGGCCTTCAGAACCCTATTGTCTGTGTCCATGGGTTATACATATAGTC
>NW_006294764.1:122167-135874 GCF_000327345.1 Myotis davidii
TGTTATTTTTTTCAGCTTGATATTCTTTTTAAAATAATTCTTTATTGTTGAAAGAATTACACGTCACCTTATTGATACATTAATGGCTCTCAGTTTTCTATCATCAGTCTAGCTCTCTATTGCGTTCGAGACCCATACATCTAGTTACCTTGCGGATGTCCCCCAAGTACCAAGTTCAACTCTTCACCTCCCTCCACCTTTCCTCTTCCATTTTCTGGCTAAGAGGCATTCTAACTTGGGGTAGATATGTGGGTTCTAGAGTCAAGAGATATCTAGGTTCTAATCCTAGCTCTGCCCAAGCTATATGATTTTGCTAATATCTGAAAACCTGAGTTCCTTATCTATAAAGCAGGAATATTAGTCGCTACGTGACCTTCTTGGGTTATCACCTACAGAAAGTCTAAATTCTTTTAAGACCATCAGTATGACCCTTGCCTAACTCACTACACCCATTTCCACTTTTGGGTCCTTGAATATACCAAGCATATGGTTAAGTGCTATACTCTCTGCCTAGACAGTCTTACACTAATTTCTACTCTTCTAACCCAGCAAATTACTACCTATTACCTATCCTTCAGGTTTGAGCTCAGATGTCATAATCTCTGGGAAGCCAAGGTGGGTTAGAGACCCCTCTCCTGACAGTAGAAACTGTTTTAGTCACTCTATTATCAGCAATAACATAGGACTTTTGAGTTACATTTGTGTTGACTGAGGAAAGAAGCAAGCAAAAGACATAATAAGATGGTTTCTAAGAGCATGTATTATACAGAGCTGAGTTAGGAAATGGCACAACTGCTATGTTTGCTTTAAAAACTCATTGGTTGCCACTGCCAAGTCCTGATGCTTGTGAGGGGCCCCTGGGTCTCGGCCCCTTTGGAGCAGGTTGGGCCCAGGCTCCTGGGTGAGGGGACAGCTTCTGCATGGAAGGTTCTGCCTCCTGTCACCTGAGGCCTCAGGCACTGTGGTGATGCCCAGGGCTGGCTCTTCCTTCTCTATCTGCGCACACTCAGGCTCCCAGCGCCAGCTTTGGCTGGAAAGCTGACAAGGGTGGGCCAGCCCAGGGGCGTTGGGTGGCCATGACTTCCCCTCCTGCCTAGGAGACAGGTTCTCAGGATGGGCTGGAGTTGTGGCTTCCAAATCCTGGGAGCTGACCAACCCACCTTCGGTTGTTGCCTTTCTGCTTATGGATGCCCTCTCGGGGCCCTCAAGGAGGAATTTCCAGGACCATGGGCCTGGCCCCCCAGTGGTGGAGGAGGCAGGGGGCCCACTGTTGGGGATGAGTCCTGGGGAACCGGGACAAAGTGCTGTCAGTGCCTGGGTGCGGAGGTACTGGGCCTTCAAGCAGCCTTCACGGGGGACAGGGTCTGTGGGTCCAGCCCCACCCAGGCTGGGAGTTGGTGACAAGGAGCTGGCAGCCTCCTCAAAGACATGCAGGATCCCAAGCTTCCTCTGGGGGTCCCCAGGGCCTTCCGTTCGGGGGTCCCTGGGCAAGAAGGCGTCTTCTTCCTCCCCCTCCGCTCCTCTGAGGGGCGGATCCTGGCCCACTTCTGGGTCAGGTGCCAAGCGTGGCTCCTGCTCAGCTCGGCTGTTCCCAGGCCCCTCGTCAGCGTCGTCCTCTGAAGAGTCAACCTCGCGGATGGCTTCCTGCTTCTGCAGCGACTCCCGCCGCTCGGCCCGGTCCTGTCGGAGGGAGCCTAGAGCTCGTGAGGGCGCAGCCTGCAGCACCCCCTTCCCTGGCAGCACCCCCTTCACCGGCAGCGCACTCCTGGTCCCAGCTACCTCCAGAGGACTGACTTCCCTGGGTGGCAGTTCCTTCTTGAGCTCAGGGTGGGGCAGGTCAAGGCTGTGCTTTCGAGAAGGGGCTAGCTTCTTCTCGGAAGCAGCAAGTGCAGCCGCCAGTTTCTCAGCGGACTGCACCCTCTTCAGCAGTGGAGAGCGGGGCGGCTCCGCACTCTTGGGCCGGGAGAGTTGCCTGCCTAGGGGAGGCGACACGTGAAGCTTGGTGGGGAGGGCCTGGGTTCCATGGCCAGACAGGGGTGATGGGGAGCGCTGGGGTGAAGCTGCTGGTGGTGGAGAAGGGGTGTGGGCCAGCGGTGACAGTGGGATGCTGCCTGCTGACTTGCGCCGTGGAGAGCGGTACTGCCGTTGGAGCTTGGGTGCCAGACCGTGCAGGGAGCTGGGCCGTGTATGCCCGGAGCCGGCTGGAGAGCTGGGCACGCTGGAGCTGGGGGAGCTGCTCTGTGACGAATTCCCTCCCACTTTGCACAGACAAAAGCGGAGAGAGCAATGTTAGCTGTTAGAAATGACTGAGGGGCAAGGCAATGCTTAGCCCTGGAATGTCCCAGGAGTATCAAGGTTACCCCATCAGTGAGCCAGAGCCCAGGCCACAGAGATGAAGTCACCCTCCACCCCTGTCACCTCCTCTCCAAGTCAGCTGGATCTTTCAGGGGGTGGGTTGAACAACAGTTTCAGAGTGGGACCCATAAGAACCAGAGGGCAGCCCTACCTCCCAGGGGCTGTCTGCGATCGGCAGAGCCTTTCCTACCTGAATGCACAGGATCAGGAGTCACCCGGTAGCCCTGAGTGGGAGATCGGGGGGAAAGGCTGTGGCCGTGTGTGGGGGAGCCCGGCCCGCTCTCTCCTGATGACAAGGAGCGGTTAAGGGAAGAGAGGCTGCGGCTGGTGTGGAGCAGGGACGCCTGTTTAGTGATCTTTCGGAACAGGGAGCTCCTCTTTCTGCTGCAGAGACAAGAGTCAAAGCTGTCTGGCTCGGTGCACAGGGCACAGCACACACAAGCACCACATACTGGCCCAGAGCGGACCCTAGGGCCAAGTCTGGCTCACCTTTCTTGCCCGTCTTTGCCCCGGCTCCGCTTGCTTCTTCGGGCCATCTTGGCCTTGTAGCTGCCCCTCCGTGCCGGCCCCACTTTAATGGATGTGTTCTCCAGGGGAGTTGTTGAAATAGACAACTTGTTTCCACTCTGGGGACCAGAACATGAACCCAGGCTAAGGTGGTGGCCATATTTTTGATCCAACTCCTACCTCTGGGCATGGCTAGACCACAGCTCTAGCCTCTGTCTGAACCACAGACCTGTCTTCTCTTCACAGGTTAGCAAACGGCTCTGACTGGAGCCCAAGTAGTTTGGGTTGAGAAGGTAGAGAAGAGGCTTACCCATCCTGCTCTCCAATCCTACCCAAGGCCCAGAGTATCACTGGACCTTGGTCAGTGAGGCTGGTGCCTTCTGGCGAAAACGCATCGCTAAGGCCGTACCCAAATTGTGTTATGTGCCTCTGTACTCAGTGCCAGGTGTACGTGTACTCGACTCCTTCTCCCCTTTGGCCAGTCACAGCCTCCAAGGCTGGGGTCGACCACAGCAGGCAGCACCCCCAGGACTCACCTTCAGGATCAGCTCCACCACCTCAGTGTGCACCAGCCCATGCACAGGCTCCCCGTTGACATGAGTGATGAGGTCGCCCTGACGAAGCCCCGCCTCACTGGCTGGACCTCCATCCTCCACGTGCTGCCCCAGGGAGAGAACAGTTATCAGCCTGGAGCTAGAGCCTGAGTCTGAGGGAAGTGTGGGCAGGGACAGGCAGGCCCTAGTAAGGGGAAAGTAGAGGAGTGATGAAGCTGGGAGACAGCGGGTCTGGATGCCTGGACATACCCACACCATGTGGTGCACAGTGTAGACATCCAAGTCACCCATGTAGACACGGATCGCCCGCAGGGTGAAGCCATACTTCTTGCCAGCTCGGTGAATGATGATGGGGGTCCTCGAGTTGCTGAGGGCTGGCAAGAAGTCCCTGCTTGGAGAAGAGTCCCTGGAGGATGGGTTGGAGGACTGGGAATGTGGGGACATGGGGCTGGCCAAGGGAGAGCAGGTGTGGTGTTCTGGAGAATGAGAAACCAGGACTTAGTGGGTCAGGGGACCCTGGCCTGGCAAAGATCCCAGACCAGCCCCCCGCCTGTGTGTTGATCACACACAGCCCTAGCCAGAGACAGAGCCTTAGCCCAGGTATGTCCTCCCCACAGCCTCTGAGCAGCAAAGCCCCTCCTGTACCCAAGCCCTCTCAGACCCCAGCAGGTGATGAAATGGCAGCTGGCATTTTCTGAGTGCTTACTTATGTGGATCAGGGACCATATAAACCCTTCATACTTATTTAAACTGGAGACTTCTAGTTTCATAACAAAGGGACAACAGTGACCAGTCTCTCAGGTACCTGCTCCTCAACATACAATGCAGACACACCTGCCCTGTGCAGACTCCTGCACAGGCCCACGGAGATTCCAGGGCCCTTCCTGTGAGTTTTATCCTAGTTCCCCAAGGCCTCACCTGTAGGAATGAGGAGGGACAGGGCTGTGGCTGAGGCGGACTTGATCACTTTGCTGATGGGGCGAGGGGTGCGCTTTTCTATAGAGTCCCCCGAGAGCAGCCGGTGGCGGGCCCTGCGCACTGCCAGGTCACTGATGGCCTTGGCTGTGGCTCCCTCAGCCAGCTGTGGGGTCCCACGGCCTCGAGTCTCCATGGCTGTGGGCCCAAATGAGCAATGAGACCTGCGATGCCGCCGAGCTGCCCCTCCCTGCCTCCCTGCATTGTAGTCCAGCCTGGGCCCTTTGGCCACCTGCTGGGCCCCACCTGGGCCCTTTGGCCACCTGCTGGGCCCCACCTGGGCCCTTTGGCCACTTGCTGGGCCCCACCTGGACTAGAACCACTGCTCTGGCTAACAGGCTCCTCATCCAGCTTCAGCTGCTCCACTGGCCGTTCAGGGACAGGCTCAGACATCCCTTCTGCAGATGTGGGTGTCAGAAGCCACAGGCCCTCCTGCTGCCGCCTCCTGGGGGTGCTGGTGGCCTCCTCAGGGCCCTCCGGGAAGCGAGGCACGTCCAGGAGGCCTGAGCAGTGACGCCGCACGGTCAGTGGAGGGCTTGAGTCACTTTCCGTGTGGGAGGACTCAGACACCGACAGCCGCTTCCGCAATCTGCAAGACACAAGGCCGACGGTGAGATGGCTGGGGTCTCCCTCCTCCAGCCCAGGCTTCCTCAGGGTCACAGACACTTCTCAGACGTTCCGGAGGAGCTGCTCTGTGGACACCCCCTCACTGACACTAGCACACCTCCCCAGATCTGAGTCCCCCATAATCTGTGACAACTGAAGGACGGCTGGGCTCCCACTCTGGGTGCTCACATCTCAGGGGAGCCAATCACCCAGCTCCGGTCTCGACCCCTCAGCCCCGCCAGGCCATCTGAGCGGTCTTCCTTCTCCTCACTCAGGCTGCGCTTGGTGGGGGGCGGTGTCCGGCGCTCCTCGAGCAGCGACAGCCGCTCCATGCTACTGTACACCTGTGGGCGCAGAAGACGTGCTGGGGACGGGCTCCAACAGACAACCCAAGGAGCAGAAAGTGTCCCTGCACCCGATCCCCAGGAATCTGAATCAGTGCTTCCCTTCCTTCCCCTGTACATACCCTTGAATGTCCAAGGAAACAGCGATTCCGCTGGGCTGACCTGGCCTCACCCCTGGAGTGGTTCTAGAAGTGTCTGTCATCTGCAGGCCCCGCCTTTCCTCCTCTTTTTCCTGGGGAAGTCCCTCCACCTCTTCCCCAGGCTGCCCAGGCAAGACCCTCCTCTTCCAATCCTCCAGCCTGCCCTAGCCGGTCTGGGGTGCCTCAGTGGTACCTTGCTGAACCTGGGAGAGCAGGAAGAGAACTGGCGGATCTCGAGACAGCCATCTTCACTCACTTCCTCCTCATCTTCTGAGTCCACGTGGTGATACCGATCTGAGCGGGCTGGGTCAGACAAACAGAGGACAGTCCCCTTCAGAGGCCACTGGTGGTGGCCTCTTTGGACCCTACCAAGCCTCGGGAGGGCCTGGAGAAGCTGCTCTCCCCATGCCAAGTTCAGAGTGCATGGGTATTTCTGAAAAAGCAGGTAGGAGCCCTAATCCTCCTGACCCATCATGGCCTTACTGTCAAAGTAGCTGGTATCATCTTCCGATTCCAGCTGAGGAATAAATTCAGCCTTCTGGCGAAGAAGTCCTGTCCAGTCCAGACCAGTGAAGAATGGGTGCTGCTTCACCTCACAAGCACTGCCTATGGACAGGGAGGGCGTGGGCCAGGGGCGGGTGAGCAGGTGGAGCCCAGGTCAGCAAGTCCAGGGAGAACCCAGACCTCCAGAAGCTAGGCCTGAGCCTCAGCTCCAGCACCTTCCCAGATGATCTGCCCAGAGGAGCAGGGCGAGTTTCAGGACCCACAGGCACTGCCCGCATTTGAAGCCTGACCCTCCTGGTGGCATGGACTCAGCCTCCCTCCTCCCCCTTCCACGTGATGAAAACGTTTCGTGGGGCCTGTCCTACCTGTACCCAGTCTCTCCAGAGGGTTCTGGTGGAGCAGTTTGGAGGTGAGGTCCTGGGCATCTGGCGGTAATGCATCATCCCCCTCAGGCCACACAATCTCATCTGAAGGGTTGGGGGCGAAAGTGAGAGGAGGCCTCAGAAGTTGTAGGCAGAGTGGGAGATGGAGAAGATGGTCCTCGGAGAGAATGGTCCAGGGAGGCCTAAGGGCTCAGCCCAGAACCCTGAAGGTTGCCTGGGACCCCAATTCCTTAGGTTCCTATCCTCCCAGAATGCACGCCCCAGAGCATGGCTTGCTTTCTGGTCCAGGGTGGGCACTGCAAAGCCATGACTTCCCTGAAGCTCCAACTCCTCCTGCCTTTACAGTCCAGACACACGTACATGCCCACACAAAACTCACACAGACAATACAGGTACATAACCAGAACAAGCCCCAGGTGACACACAGTGTGGCTGTGTGCACACACAACAAAGGCAAGCCTACGTGACGAGAACCCTAAGCCCCATGGGTGCACGCGTCAATCATCATCTGTGGATCCAGACTCTGCCCCCGGGGGCCGGGTGACGGTACCTACCACTGATCACTTGCCCAAAGAGCTCCTCCGGAGTGTCTCCGAAGAAAGGGACGCAACCCACCAGGAACTCATACAGGATTATGCCCATGGCCCACCAGTCCACCGGCTTCCCATAGCCCTGACGCAGAATCACCTCAGGCGCAATGTACTCCGGAGTCCCGCATACCTGGGCACAGAGAAATCAGGCTGACTCAGCTTCCTGAGGCAGTGCCCTGGCATGACAGCTAGAGGGGTGGTGATTCCCACCTTTGGGGGGAAAAAAGTCTGAGAATAAAGACTCAGCTAACTTCGGTTAATGAGCAAAAGCAACCAGGGTACCAGAGTTGGAATTGCTGGTGGGGTAAGTTTATGTATCTCCTAATTACCCAAGGATAGCAGCTCCAGGGGAGCCTTGCTCTTGACTGAGCCAGGAGGTTCAGAATGGACCTCACACCAGTCTGAGTGTCAATGGTAATATGACCCATTTTCTCTAAACTCTGAGGAAGATTTTGGATTATATATCTATACTAGAGGCCTGGTGCACAGATTTGTACACGGGTGGGGTCTCTCAGCCTGGCCTTTGGGAATTGGCTGAAACCGGCTCTCCGACATCCCTAAGGGGTCCCAGATAGTGAGAGGGGACAGGACAAGCTGAGGGACTTCACTGGTGCATGATCGGGGCCAGGGAGAGAACGTGGGAGGGTTCCAGGGCGTGTCCGGCCTGTCTTGTCCAGTCCTGATTGGCCAGACCCCAGCAACAAGCTAACCTACCAGTTGGAGCATCTGCCCCCTGGTGGTCAGTGCAAGTCATAACGACTGGTTGAATGGTCGGACACTTAGCATATCAGGCTTTTATTATATAGGACTAGAGGCTGGGTGCATGACATTAGTACACTGGAGGGGGGAGGGGTGGCCCCTCAGCCAGGCCTGCATCCTCTTGCAGTCTGGGACCCCCCCGGCAGACATCCCCCGAGGGGTCCTTAGCGCTGCTGTGGAGGCAGGAAAGGCTCCCACCACACCCCCCCTGCGCCAGCTGTGAGCCCCGCTTCTGGCTGAGCACACTGACCACCAGGGAGCAGCTCCTGCATTGAGCATCTGCCTCCTGGTGGTCAGTTCGCATCATAGCGACTGGTTGTTCCTCCATTCAGTCGATTTGCATATTAGGGTTTTATTATATAGGACTAGAGGCCCGATGCATGAAATTCATGCACTCGGTGGGGGGGGGTTCCTCAGCCTGGCCTGCGCCCTCTTGTAGTCCAGGAGCCCTTTGAGGATGTCTGACTGACGGCCTAGGCCCGCTCTCTGCCTAGAGTGGGCCTAAGCTATCAGTTGGACATCTAGCGTTGCTGCGTAGGTGAGAGAGGCTCCCACCACTGGTGCTGTGCTCGCCATCTGTTAGCCTGGATCAGGGCTTCTGGCTGAGCAGTGCTCCCCCATGGGAGTGCACTGACCATCTGGAGGCAGCTTTGGCATTGAGCATCTGCCCCCTAGTGGTCAGTGTGCATCATAACGACCGGTTGTTCCACCGTTCAGTTGATTTGCATATTAGCCTTTCATTGTATAGGATAATTCTCTGGTCCACCCTATTTTCTAAATGTGTGACCTATCTTAATGCTTCCCTGGAATCAAAAGATGAAAAAGATAGGAGTTCCCAGTCTTAAAATATACCTACAGGGTAAGCATACCCCATCTTTATTCTGAGGCCTGGAATTCAACCCCCAAAGTCTCAACCATCCTTCCTTACCTGCTTGTCCAGGAACTCCCGGGCATCCTTTTCAATGTGGCCCTCGTACAAGTTTGTTGTCAGACTCATGAGGCCAATTTTAGAAAGGCCAAAATCAGTGAGCTTGATATGCCCCATGGATGTAATCAGGAGGCTGGGAAACCAGAGAGACAGAGGATGGAGTTATTTCCTCGTTTTCTAAAAGTGCTAACCTTACTATGTGCCCATTTCCCTGCTCAGGCTTCTAAGGGGCTCCTGTGGGACAGCAGGGTAGCTTCAGTGAGAAGACAGGGACTTGGAAGGAATAAGAGCTCTGGCTTTGTGAGCACTGCATTTTGCACAAGCAACCTGCTCTTTGCCCATTCCCCCAACCCACTTCTGTTTGCTGCCTTCACTAGTCTTCCCTGGGGGCAGGTGACAGCCAGCCGAGGAAAACTTTCTTCCACAGAGCGGTCAGCCTCATCCTTAGGCTGCAGCTGTTACCAGTCCTCTCTCCTCACCTGGTGGCTTTCAACACCCCTGACTCAGAGGCACATACTCTTGTTCCATGTCCAGGGTGGGTCTTAGAAAGAGGGTTGATTGGGAGAAATAGAAATCAGATCTCACAAAGAACTGTCTTTTTCCTCTCCTTTCACATATTCCACCTGAGCCATCTCATTTTGTTTGAAGGCTGCTCCCGGCCATGCCTTTATTCTGATTCCCAAATCAGTATCTTTGGTCCTGACTTCTGAACTCCATGTCCATCGACTACCCATATGTTTTACAGGCACCACAACTCAACCTGTCCAAACCAGTCATCTTCCCAACTGGCCCTCTTCTTGGTGAAAAGCATAGTTTCTGTTACCTACTGAGCTCTGTGGTAAGTGCTTTATTGATTATTCATAAAAATACTAGTATTTTGGCTCCTGGAAGGTCTTACAGAATAACACAACAATGTTATTATTCCCATTTTAAAGAGGAGGAACAGAGGCTCAGAGAGGTTTAATTCAGAATCGAGCTCACGGCGGTAACGAGTGGTCATCTGAACACGGGCCCGTCTCATGTCAAAGCCACTTTCCACTTGGGAGGCTCATCTCCATGCACAGTGCCAGGCTAGAACTCTGGACGACATCCCAGACTCCTGCTCTCTTGCTTCTTTCTGCACCCCTACCCCAACCTTGTCATTTCCCTTCTCCTCCCCACCATTATGCCCTCTTATCCATCCTGACTGCTTAGGTGCAGGGATTGTTGTTTTGGCCTAATCTACTGCAGTGGTCTCACTATCTCTTTCCGCTGGCAGAGTGATTTTCCTAAACTAAACCCAAAGTCTGAATGTGTCATTTTATCACATCTTTGGTTCATAGGCCCTTCAAAGACCTCTAGGATCCTTTAAATAAAACCAAAACTTAACAAAAAGGCCCTTGAGGATCTAATTCCTGCCTATCTCTCTGGTCTTATCTCTTACTACTGACCAACCATACTGTACAACAAGCATGTCAAACTCAAAGGCTAACACGGGCCAAGTAAACAAGGTTTAAGTTTATGTGGGCCACAAAAAAACAAAAGCTTCGATTTTCACAGAAACATAGGTTTACTTCGATAGAGACATGCTGAATACAAAGGGCTGAAATAATGAGTAATCCTTAACATAAAATAATAGGACATTTTAATAAAAATTAATATTTTTTCTTGAACATTAACTTACCAGACACTGAATAACTACACATATTAAGCATAATGCAAATCAACCTATTTTTCTTGTTCTCTGAAAGCAAAATATTTCCTGTTGTGCACACCAAACAAGTCAGTACAAGACTAATATGTGGCAAATATTCGCTGCCAGTATTAGTGGAGAAATGGTGCGCCTGCACATAAGGGAAATGAGTGCAACATGATTACAGTAATCAGTCATGAGTGAACATTGTAGTTCGTTATTAGTAATTATGTATAACAGGATATTGTAAAAATTAAGTTACGAAATTTTCATTAAAACGTTTCTTACATACTGTATATTGGCTGGGCTACAAAAATATTCATTGTGGTTTGCATGTGGCCCTCGGGCCGCAAGTTTGACATGCTTGCTGTACAACTTGTAGTTCCTGAATGGGTCACACCTCTGTGCCTTTGCAAATCCCACTCCCCAGCTTTAGAAAGCTCTTCCCACCTTTTTCCAGTTGACTGATGCCTTCCGACAAACAGCCTGTACACGGATATTTCTGTCTTCCACTCTAGACCAGGGGCCATTTTATAGCCCATAATATCACGCTGGCACAGAGCAGATGTCAGCAAATGTCAGCGCACTTGTGCGGCCATCTATCACATATGCCGATCCTTTTGTTCCTGCCTGGTGTTTTAAGTGGCACTCCTTAGTAACTTACATGTCACCAGAGCCTTTCAATGCCCCTGCCAGACCTTGCTGGCGACGGTCTCTTACTGGAGTGGTCAGGGGACAGTGCACTGGGCATAGATGGATACCCACACAAGCAACCGTTCTGGTGCAGATTCAAACATGCTCTGTCGACCTCCATTTATCTAGAGACCCAAGATGGAGAACTTGGAACTAGGGACCCAGACAGTGGGCGTACTTGTCAGGCTTGAGGTCACGGTGCACGATGCCGTAGTTGTGCAGGTACTCCAGGGCCAGCACGGTTTCTGCAAAGTACAGACGCACCATGTCCACGGGCAGGGCCCCGATGTTCTTCAGCAGAGTGGCACAGTCTCCTCCTGCAACAAGGCGGCCGCCGTGAGGGAAGGACCCAGCTCTCTGCTCTCCGTAGTCTCATGCTTACAGTCTCTAAGGCCCCAGGGCAGACAAACTCATGGGAGACCCTGGTGCTAGAGACTGTGACTCTAGCCTCTCTGCTGCTGGCATGGGTGGGAGACAGTGTGAAGGGAAGCAGGAGGGAAGGTGAATGGCCGTTTAGGCCATTGCCAGGCCAGAGAGAGAAGGAACCCAGGCCTCTATGCCTGTGAGTTGATTTGTAGAGAAAGGACTACATTATTTTAGGATGAGAATCCTGTATATTGCAAACACATCTGGCCGAGACTTCAGCATTGTTCATTTCCTTCCTGATGGCTGTCCTTTAATTTTTGAGTGAAATAACAGTGTAAACTCCCAGCATGCATCTACTAATTAAAAGGGGAGTTTTGTTCAGCGTCAACTTCAAGACTTAGGCAAAATATCTTTGGAAGCTATAGACAGCAGTAAAAAGGGGAGAAGGAAGGCCACCGGCCATGAAGTTCTCCTGCTCATCCTGGAAGCAATTTGTGTGGCCTTAGGGGGCGTCCCTTTCACAAGCCATCAGCCAGGGAAATGGCTTTCCTGTCTTCTGAGGGTCCAGCTTCCAACCCTGGGCTGTTGCCACCTCTTGTTCCTGCCTGGTCTAGCAGGAGAGGCCGTGCAGGCTTTGGGATGCAAGATTCTAGAGCCACCAGGCTGACACATCCTGTCCCAGAGTGCCTCTCATGCACCTGCCAGGGGCAGCCTCATGGTAGCTACTACTGCAGAAGCCTCTTCCTGTGAGGGGCAGGGAGCTGTGTGCCCACCGTCACCAAATGGGCTGAGATCCTAAGGCAGAAACCAATGTCACAGAGAGACTGAGAAGCTGGGCCATGAAACTTTACCCCCAAATAATCGATTGGTCCCAGCTCAGGGATGTCTCAGGTTGTGCCTTTGGCCTCCATGCCAGGCTACCTTTCCCCAAGTACCTTCAACATACTCCATCACCATGCAGAGGTGGCGCTTGGTCTCAAAGGAGCAGAACATGCTGACCACAAAGGGGTTCTCGGCGAAAGTCAGTATGTCACGCTCCACGAAGGCCTGCTGGATCTGGTTGCGTAGGATCAGGTTCTGCTTATTGATCTTCTTCATGGCAAAGCGCTGCCGGGTGGACCTGTGCCGCACCAGGAACACGGCCCTGGGAAACACAGCCATTCAGTTCCCTCACGGGCCCTCAGCGCCTGAGCTGTGCTCTCCACCACCCAGAGTTGGGGTGGCCAAACTGCCTGCTCTCACCTTATAAATGCCCAGAACAAAGGGCAGGGCTGTGCTTATCCCTGAGAAGGAACTGGGCACCTGTCCATAGAGCTCTTCAATTTCCTAATTTCCTAAGTCCTGGGGACACAGCTCAACCCTCCCCCAGAGCAGTGAGAGGAGTGGGAATCGCCTGGGAGAGGAACAGTGCTCAGATGTCAGAGGAAACGGAACGCTAGCCCCTCCGAGAGGCTTTCAGGAGAGGGTCCATCCTGAGGTATCTGGGCAGCATATACTTATAGAAGAAAGAGCCCAAGGGCTGACTTAGCTGCAGCCCCTGCCACACCCTGACCCCTGCCTTTACCCATAGGCTCCATTGCTGATGAGCTTAATGGTTTCGAAGTCCTCTTCACAGGGTGCCTTTTTAGATGTCAAAGATGCCCCACGGCCCTGGAAGACAAAGGAAAAGTCAACAGGCAGGCATGCTTCTCAGGGGCTCTATGTTTAGGGAAGCTCGGCTCCAGCACTGGCTCAGCTCTTAGCCCTGCTGCGGCCTCCTGCCCAGTCGCCTCTAGGAGCTGAATGACATCTTGGGCTGTGCACACAACCCTCACCCCCTCCTCCAGATGTTCTAGTAATGAGAACTCACGGCCCTTTGCTTCACAGGGCCCGATCCAGGGCTGGGGCAGGAGCACAGCATCTTTACCTCAACTGAATCATCGGTCTCCGGAGTATCAGGACTGTCATAGCTGCTCAACTGGGCCATTTCTAGAAACAAAGCAAGTATGCATGGCACCGTTGCATCTTGGCAGTCCACACATCACATGGCAGGTACACGCAGGGAGGCCCTTATGCTTTTAGCATCAGACTGTGATGCAAACCTGGTACTGCATCTCTCCTGGGTGTAGTCACAGCTTTTGAACTGGTTTGCCAGTAATACTGCCACTCCTATTTCTCAAAGTCCAGTGCCATTTATAAGGCCTGGCAAATTCTATAAAGCTTCCCTCAAACTTGGGACAATTGTTGGAAAACAGGACCCAAAGCTGGGCTCAGTTCCCATCCTGCTGGCCGAGGCAGGGGCTAGAAAGCAAGGAAGGCAGGGCGCCAGACCAGGGACATGGCAGCCCAGTT
>NW_006294764.1:135947-139631 GCF_000327345.1 Myotis davidii
GATCGGCTTCTGACAACCTGAGCTGGGACCACCCCAAAGATACAGAGGGATTTATAAGGTGGCAGCAAGAGAGGTCAGCGTGCAGAGGAGGCGAGCGTTTTTGAAAACGTGACTGTGTTCCTTTTTTGTTCTCTTTTGATCTTGGGCTCTAAATCCAAGCCAGCTAAGCCCATGGCAGTCCAGGCTGGCGCTATCGGGCAGACGTGAACAATTCTGAAGGAACCCTATGGCAGAGGACATAGGGTTCCTCCTACAGCCCTGAGTCCCCTGGTGCTGTGGCAGGTCCATGTCCAATCTAAGCCTCTTCTCCAGGTGGTTTCCCTGCTCTTATAGCTGGTTGGCTGTGGCCTCTCTGCAGCCACCAGCAGCATGCTTACCCTCCAGGGGATCCCGCGTGAGGCCCAGCTGGCTAACAATGTAGCGGGGAATGTCACATTTAATCCCTTGTCCCTCTTTGGCATGGCCCTCAGCTGCTTCCAACAGGTGGTAGAACTCTTCAGGGTCAAACTCCTGTACCAGGGGAGAGGTAGTCAGTGGTGAGAGCTACAAGTGGAGGCTGTTGGCCTCTCAGATTTTACAGCCTGCAACCAGCACAGAATGCACAAGACCTTCCCTTGGTGATGGGGCACCCTGACCCCTGAATACCCAGAAACATCATGACTCAGGGATCAGGAGAATGAGGACAACACTGTCTTACAGGGCACTTCGAGATTAGATACTCTAAGCATAAGCTGTCTCTCCAGCAATAAGAACCAGAGCTATTGCTTTCA
Source organism: Myotis davidii (assembly GCF_000327345.1). NCBI lineage: Eukaryota > Metazoa > Chordata > Mammalia > Chiroptera > Vespertilionidae > Myotis > Myotis davidii. The sequence continues at coordinate 136,718 of NW_006294764.1, forward strand.
AAAGAGCTCAGCCTATTCACTTGGTCCAAAGCCTTTCACCAGCCAGATGGCACTAACAGGTGTGTACATGCACCCAGTCCACAGGAGCAGTCCTGGCACACTCTGTTATGGCTCACAGCCCTGGTGGTGCATGCGTGCCTTTAGCTCAAGCATGTCAAACTCGCGGCTGGCGGGCCACAGGCCTCGTTTATTTATTTCTGAGTAATATTCCATAGATTTACTCCTAAGAAAGATTTATTTAAATGAGGCATATGGCCTGCGGGCTGCGAGTTTGACACGCTTGCCTTTAACTATTTACAGAGCACCTCCTATGTGCTAGGACAGCGTGGGCAAACTACGGCCCGTGGGCTGGATCCGGCCCATTTGAAATGAATAAAACTATTGAAAAAAAAGACTGTACCCTTTTATGTAATGATGTTTACTTTGAATTTATATTAGTTCACACAAACACTCCATCCATGCTTTTGTTCCGGCCCTCCGGTCCAGTTTAAGAACCCATTGCGGCCCTTGAGTCAAAAAGTTTGCCCACCCCTGTGCTAGGAGCTAGAGAGCCACTTGGATCAGAGCTCAGCAGTCCTTGTCTGCATGGAGCATGTAATAAGGGGGGTCCTATTTACTAAATGCCTAGCTAAACTCTCATAACACTTCTGACCTTGGTGAGGAAATGCAGGCTCACAGAGATGCACTGACTTGTTCATGGTCACAGAGGTAGGAAGGAACACAATACCAGCACTCAAACTCAGGCCTGACTCCGACCCGTTTACCCATGGACTCCATGTTCTCGAGGGAGAGGCCTTCTGCTTCACCACAGCCTCAGCCTCCACTGCTTGTACTTATGGTCTCATTATTTTAGAGAACTATAGCATTATCTATAGTTCTATCTAGATATGATGTGAGCCAGACCTGGAAGTCCCTCAAATTTTATATTCTTCCTCAGTCCGTGTAGTCAGACTGTGTCTCCCATAAATCCCCTTCTCTGTTCTCCTGTCACTGTCCTAGTTCAGGCCACTCCTGTCTCTCACATGAAATGCTTTAAGTGACTGTAGTCTCTGGCTCATTCTGCCCTCTCTTCTAATTCACTATCCATGTTGCAGCCAGAGTAATCTTCCTTAGGAGTAATAGTACTCAGAAGTAAACAGGAACAAATTATTGACACATGCAACCACATGTATGAATCTCAAAAAAATTATGCTGAGTGAAAGAAGTCAGAACATACTCTATAATTTCATTTATATGAAACTATACAAAAGGCAAAGTTATCCATAGTGAAGGAGAGCAGATAAGTGGTTGCCTGGGAGGGGGGGAGGGACTGACTGCAAAGGGGCAGGAGGGAACTTGCTGAGGTGAAAGAAATGCTCTTGATCTCACCTGTGGCAGTGACTATCCAGGCTAAGCCTCACTGAACTGTATACTCAAAAGGGACATGTTCTAGTGCATACAAACTATACCTCTATAGACGTGGTTTAAAAACTAAATCTGACTGTCACATTCTTACTAAAACTTTCTGATGGTTTCAAGTGGCAAACTCATCACTGTACGTGATCTTGTATGGACTCCTTCCAGGTTAATCCCTAACCAATTCTTCAAACACACAGGGTGCTCCATGTCCCTTACCTGGCCAACGCCATCCTATTCACGTTGCTGAATAAGCGTCATGCCGCCCAGGGAGCTTTCACTGACTGCCCATCCCCAGGACTGGAGCACCTCTTCCCCATGTTCCGGCTGTGGCTCTTGCTCACCTCAGCTGCAACATTTCTTATAGTATCATCATTATTATCTACATGTCTCCAGGCCTTATACTAAGGCACTAAAAGACTAAGTCTAACTGCACTCCAGAGGAAGCCTCTTAGGGTCAGGGACTCTGCTGGCTTTATATCTGTATCTCCAGTTTCTAGCATGAAGGTGCTCAGTAAAGCATCAAATGATTAAACGCAGGACTCAACTTGTGCAAACAAAACTGGTCTGTGCTCCTCAGCCCTCAGGCCCCCACTTACTCAGGGCATGTTCAGTGTGGGGATGGGCCAGACTAGTACCTCTCCCGGCCACACCCCTCAGGACCATCTAGTTTTTCTCACAAGAACTCGTTCGGCCCCCCACTGCTTGCATATCATGTTTAACTAAGGACTTCAGCAGCAGAAATGGCAGCGGGTGCCACTAGTTTTGCTGATAGCAGAATATTCCTCAATAGCCTCACTCCCACCTCTCCAATCCCCACTAACCATTCCCAGTCCACTCACCAGGCATTCCAGGAGGCGAGCTGGGCGGGCAATGATAATCATCAGCTTTTTCACCAGCTGCATCACAAAAGCCACTTCTGAACTCTCTGAGCGCTCATGAGCCTGTAGAGAAGACAAAAGTTGCTTAAGCAAGCCACTGGCCCAGTGTGGTTGAACTAAGCAGGACTGGGCTGGGCAGAGCTATACTACAGGGAGAAACAATATGGTGGTATGGAGAGCTCTGCAAAGTGAAGAACCAGTGAAGGCACGTGGGCTGGGAGAGGGAACAGGCTGCTAATTGGAACCACGTGAGCTTTAGAATCCTACGTGAATCCTATGCCACACAGACACATTGCTTTACCTACTCCTCTACCAGCAAGCTTCACTTACCCTCCAGACGCCAGTTTAACGCTTTGAGTGCCAACCAATATCCTAGGAACTATGCTAAAATTGCCAAGGCATTTTTGCTGATTTTACAGCAGTTTAGGAAAAAAATTATGAATCACAAGTAAATGAAGTTACATATTCAAAAACTTAAGAAAACCTTTACTACATTTGTTTTCATCTTTGATATACATTGTTTGCTGATCCTATCTAATAAAAGTGAAACATGGTAATTGGCGTACGACCGCTCCCCTTCCCATTGGCTAATCAGGGAGATATGCAAATTAACCCCCAGCCAAGATGGCTGCCGGCAG
>NW_006294764.1:140190-143217 GCF_000327345.1 Myotis davidii
ATCGGCCCTACCCTGAGCGTGACTGGGGGTGGCATCACAACCTCCCAATCCGCCCTGCTCTGTGCCTGACAGGGGGCAGCACCCCAACTCCCCACTCGGCCCTGCTCTGAACCCGACCAGGGGCTGCACCTAGGGATTGGGCCTGCCCTCTGCCACCCGGGAGCAGGCCTAAGCCAGCAGGTTGTTATCTCCCGAGGGGTCCCAGACTGAGAGAGGACACAGGCTGGGCTGAAGGACCCCCCTCTCCCCCCCAGTACACAAATTTTTGTGCACTGGGCTTCTAGTTGTATTATAAAATACTAGTACGAAAAAAAATTTGAACAAAACATATAATGTTAAAATAAAATTAATGTTGACTTTGAATACATGAATGAACTACTAGCATCTAATAGTGACACTGCAGGAGGAGCGTGATAGCACTCCTGGCACTAGGGGTTAAGGGGCAACTCTCAATGGAGCCTTCACTAATGTTCACTTCCCACCCGAGACTGTCAGGAATAGAGAGACTTCCAAGCAGGGGACTGATGGGACCAGATAGGTGCTTTATTTATTTTTTAATTATTATTTGGATATTTTTCCCCGCTAATTTTTAGAGTGGAAGGGAGGGCGGTGGGGGAGAAAGAGAATCACCCATGTGAGAAAAACACATTGATTGGCTGCCTCCCGCATGCACCCTGACCGGGCCAGGGATCGAACCTGGAACCCAGGTATGTGTCCTTGACTGGAAATTGAACCTGTGACTCTTCGATGTATGGGCCAACACTCTAGCCACACCAGCCAGGGCCAGATAGGTGTTTTATTATTTTTTAAAAATATATTTTTTTATTGATTTCAGAGAGGAAGGGAGAGGGAGAGACAGAAACATCCATGATGAGAGAGATTCACTGATTAGCTGCCTCCTGCACATGCCACACTGGGGATCGAGCCTGCAACCTGGGCATGTGCCCTGACCAGGAATCAAACTGTGACCTCTGGGTTCATAGGTTGATGCTCAACCACTGAGCCACACTGCCTGGGCCAGATAGATATTTTAGAAAGGCCATTCTGCCTAGATTGTGAATGACGCACTAAAGTGGGAAAACTTGAAAGCAGGAAAATGCATTAACAAACTATTGCAATAATACAGATGAGAAAGGCATAAATCCAGGCAGTAAAAATGGAAAGAAATGGACAGATTGGGGCCATTTCATCTATCATTTTAGAGGTAGATGACTGAGGAGACTTGAGAGTGGATGAGCAGGAACAGAGAGTAACTGAAATTACAATTTTAGTGAACTCATAAATGAAATACAAAAAAAAGAAGATAAGCAGTTTGGTGAGGATAGGTAGAGAATATATTAATTACATTTGGTTTTAGAGAAACAGCAGGCAGGTGAAAAATTAAGTTCTGTTTTGGACTCGCAGAGTTTGCAGTGCCTGTAACAGGTACTTTCTTGGATTTTTGCTCAGCCCAGGAGCCTTTCTTTCTTATGGAAACTGTTCTGCCTTCTAAAAGCCACATTTGTATTATGTGGTTTCACCTCCCCCTCCACATCCAATAGCTGGCCTACATAGATTAGTTTCCTAGGAATTTAAAAATGGACGGAAAGACAACTGTTACTATTAGTGTGGCAGAACTGTGCAATCTACTCTTGGGTGAAAATGGTAGGCCACGCCTACCAAAGAGATAAGAGAATAGACACACAGAGAAAACCAGAGATGAGAGAGAAGGAATGCTTCCTGGGCGTTCAGAGGTTCTGGTTTGTAGTTCTGTCCCTTCCTAAGGCCTCGCTGCATTTCAGTCTTCAATTCTCCAAGACCCACCCCTTTTATAATTAGTTTCCCTTTCCTGCTTCAAGTACTGAATTGGCTTTCTGTTCCTTGCAACTGAATATTAACCAACCTGAAAAGTCAAAGTGGAGGAATCCCATAGTCAGTGGGGACACTGATCTGGAGCTCAGGAGCACAGGGAGGGATGCGGCCTCAGGTGGGAGTCCACGGCATGTGGGTGACAACAGAAGACATGGAGTGGGAGAGTGAGAAGAAGAAAGGAGAAGGAGGAGAATGGATGCACAGGATAGGCAGAAAAGGAACTTGTGAAGCGGCAGCAAGACCGGAGAGAACAGAGTCATGACAACCAGGGGGAAAAGATTAAGGAGAGGTAGTCACGGCGTGAAGTTCTGTAGAGAGACGAAGAAAGATGAGGCCCGAAGAGGTCATAGGATTTGGCCATTGGCCAATTAGTTCCTTGGTGACTTTTGCCTGAAACAGTTTTAGTGGAATGGTGGGAAGGGCAAGTAGAAGGTAGAAGATTTAGCAGTGAATGGGTTGTAAGGAAGAAAAATGAGGACCATTTGAAAAAAATTGGCTATGAAATGAAAAGAGAGGCCAGGCACTTGGTAAAATCTTGTTTATTCTTTTAGGAGTTAGCCCAAATGTCAACTCTATGAAGCTTCTTCCAAGTCCCCTGTCCTGCCAATCCCCTCCCCAGCAAAAAAACAGAACTGCTTTCTTTTCTATGTTCTCCCAGATGTTGGCTCTTACCACATGGTACTATCATGTTATCTATAATTAGTTGTGTCTCTACAGCAAGCATGTCAAATTCAAAGGCTAACATGGGCCAAATAAAATAGGTTTAAGTTTATGTGGGCCGCAAAAAACCAAAAGCTTCAATTTTCATAGAAACGTAGGTTCATTTTGATAGAGATATGCTGAATAAAAAGGGCTGAAATAAATGAGTAATCGTTAACATAAAATAGAACATTTTAATAAAAATGTTTTCTTGAACATTAATTTACCAGACACTGTATAACTACACAAATTAATAAGTGTAACGTAAATAAACCTATTTTTCTTGTTCTCCAAAAGCGAAATATTTCCTGTTGCGCACACCAAACAAGTTAATACAAGACTAATGATGTGGCGATCGGCTGCTAAAATATTCGCTGCTAGTATTAGTGGATAGAAATGGGGCACCTGCGCATAAGGGAAACGACTGCAACACAATTATGGTAATCAGTCATGAGCGAACATTGTAGTTCGTTATTA
>NW_006294764.1:143264-152338 GCF_000327345.1 Myotis davidii
GGAGAGAGATAGAGAGTTAGAAACATCGATGAGAGAGAAACATCGATCAGCTGCCTCCAGCACATCTCCTACTGGGGATGTGCCCGCCACCCAGGCACATGCCCCTGACCGGAATCGAACCTGGGACCCTTCAGTCCGCAGGCCGACGCTCTATCCACTGAGCCAAACCGGTTTCGGCAAGTTATGAAAAAATTTTTTAAACTTTTCTTACATACCGTTATATTGGCTGGGCTGCAGAAATATTTGTGGGCCACATGCGGCCCGCAGGCCTCGAGTTTGACATGCTTGCTCTACAGCTATACTGTAGGGTCTTATGAATAGAGAGGCTGTCTTTTTTTCTTCCCTCAAATGCTAAAACTAGCATAGTGTTTCTTACATAGCAGGTGTTAGTCAATGTTTATTAACTAAGTGTATGAAAATCTATGACCTTAAGCTCTAGAATATTACAAACCTGGGTTTGTGGTCTAGCTCTGCTACTTAACCCTTTAAAGTTTTAGTTTACTCATCTGTAGATTTAGAGAATAATAATAGTCCTCTCCTTACAGTACTGTTGTGAAGATTAAGTGGAATAATGGAGATAATGTAGTGTCCAGCATGTACTAAGTGTTCTATAAATGATAGTAATTTTTATTATTTTAAATCTAAATCTTATCATGTCACTTTTCAATTTAAACCCAGTGATTCCCCATTGCCTTTATGTTAAACTCTAAGCTCCTCACAAGGCTGCTGCCTCGCTACCCCAGGTCTAACTCTTCAAATTCTTCCACAACTCTGCCCTGCAGGTACCCTTCACTTTAGTCATGCCAGACTACTTTATCTGCAGTTCCTGGAATATACCAAGTTCCTTTACACCTCTGAGAGGTTGTTTATAATGAACTCCTACTTAATCATCAAGATTCAACTCTTTCTGAATTCTCCATGTAGCGTCACTACAACCTCCTCTGTGCTCAGAACTGACCTTTTATTTAGTGTTCACCATAAACACAAGTGAGATAATTCCATGGAGCACTCAATGTAGCGGCTGGCACACAGTACATTCAATAAATTATAGTTGTTATTTTTACTGTAAGTGCGTGTTGATGGGTCTATAACCCCAGTCACCAGCAAATTTCTTCTAGAACCTGCACAAAACTTTTTCTGCATTCTCAGGGTCCAGCACATTAGGGAACAGATGATGCATTAGCTCCAGTTTTAGGGCTCTTCCTACTGCACATAAAACCGATGCCCCGGGTTAATGAGTCTGAGAAAATGCCGGAAGGTTTTGGACAGGGCTCTGACTGTAGCATGTCAGATCAACCATAGATGTACAAGCAACCTTGCAAGTCACACTAAGTTGATCCTTTACCTGATGCCTCAAATCCCTAATTCCTATCTATTACTGGAGAACTGTTAGAAAGTTATTCTTGAACATAAACAAATAGCTGCCAATGGTTTTCTAAGGTCATATTTATACAATCTTAAATTTAAGTATTCTTTTGAAATCAGGAAAAAATATTTTTGTAGAAGGAAGTACTTCCTCATCTATTAAATCAGAACCTTTCTCACTATAACTCTTGCTCACTGGGCTAGTACGTCTTTTTTTTAAAAAAATATTTTTATTAATTTTAGAGAGGAAGGGAGGAGGAGAGAGATAGAAACATCAGTGATGAGAGAGAATCATAGATCAGCTGCCTCCTGCACGCCCCCTACTGGGGATCGAGCCCGCAACCTAGGCATGTGCCCTTGGCCAGAATCAAACCTGGGACCCTTCAGTCTGCAGGCCGACACTCTATCCACTGAACCAAACCGGCTAGGGCTGGGCAAGTACGTCTTTAGGGGACATAGAATAATGTGCTACCTCTTATATGTGAGAAATCTTCCAATATTTGACAGCAATAATCATGATCATCTTTAGTCATCCTTTCTCTAGATTCAACTGTTTGCTACATTTAAAAAAAATTCCCTGCTCCTAATTTCTAGACTAATACACTAAAGTCCTGTTTGATCTTTATTCCTGGGTTCTTCGCTCAGTTGGTACTACACCAGAGCAAGGTCATGGGTCTAGACTGGGAAATACTCTACTGACATGAAGAGCCCAGAGGACACAGGCACATCTCCTCTCGCTGAAACTGTACGAATGGTGTAATATGGGGCAACTGTGAACTGGGTGGGAAGGCACCTGTCCACCTTATTGAGAGGCGATAGGAAAGCAAACATGAAGCAGTGGTTAAGAACTCAGTGTCTCCTCCGGTCTTGACCACCTCTGAATTACTTTAGGTCCCCCCCGCCCCTGCCCCACCTCCCAACTTCACACTAGAGAAGATCAGGTCTCTAAACACTTAAGTCTCCACTAAAGAACTTCTCACCAGGCAAGTAGAATGTCAGCAAATAGACACACCCACAGTGCGAGCCTTGGGCCTGCTTTCCCTTGGCTAAGGAGAAACAGTCTGAAGGCTCTACTTACACCAGTATTTCTACTAGAAGAGAGCTGCCTATAGCCACCTGGGCTGCTTTTTGGCTTTGAGTTACAAAATCTCCTGGTCAAATACTTATGAATACTACAATTTTGGAGTCTCGGGCAGAGTAATAGGAATTAGAAAAAGAAAGGACACTGAGATCTTCAGATACCAAAAGGCTTCCTCAGTAATGCAGGGGACTGAGGAGGAACCTAAGTCCATCAGCACCACACTTGGAGGTGGCCCTGCCACTAGCAAGGAGGTGGCAGCAGGCTGAGAAGACTGAGAACTAAGGCCTTAACCTTAGCTTGGGACGCCTAATCCACTACCACATGGACGATTCACCAGAGTTCCAGCCCAAGGACACTCACATCTTGCAGAAGTTTCTCTAGATTCTCTTGAAGTTCGTAGAAGTACTGTGATGTAATGAGGCCACTCCGAGATTTATCCAGGCAGTCTCGGGCCATCTCAATCACTTGGTGATGAATAAAGCTCAAGGCTCCATCTGCCAAGGGCAACACGCTGTCTGGAGTGTTGGAGGAAATGAACTCTGCTAGGCGCTCTTCCATCTGTGCAGTGGCCTGGGAATAAAAATAGGAAAAGTGACACTTCCCTTCTAATTCTAACTCAGCTGGAGTTAACCCTGAAGGACCCGATAATAGTCTATGTGATCCTGGTTTCCTGATGTTGTATTTGGGGCACCTGATGACTGGAGACATGAGAACACAACCTTCAAGTCAAGTCAAAACATTATGATCAAGTTCTTCTCTCACCTGACCTTGTCCATCTCCCCTATTCCTTGGTGGGCATGCTCTTTTGTTCTAAGGACACTGCATTGCTTACTGTCCTCCTCCTTTATTTTGCTGTTTTGTGCCTCTGTCTGCTTATGCTGTTCCCTGTGTGTAGCTGTTTCACCCTGCCTGGCAAACTGCTATTACGCCTTCTAATCTCACTGCAATCTCATCTCTCCTCTGGGAAGTTTTTTATTCCTTCAGGCAAACTAAGGTTTCCTTTCCTTTGTGCTTCCACAGGACCTCTCAACTATATAAATTTAGTGATTGGACTTTGATGGTTTCTAAACCTTCTTCTGAATTGGGAACTCCTTCAAGTCAGAGGAAGTTTGATTTATCACTTGATCTTAGGACCCAGCTGAGCCAAGCACATGTTCAGAGAATTTACTGAAGAGTGAGCCTGCTCACAGACAGATTCCCAGCAGAACAGAATGGGATTCTGGCTCAGAAGCCTCTTGGGGACCTTGCACAGTCATGTCAAAATGACAAACACACATCAGTTAACAAGTTTCTAGCTGCCTATGTAGGACTTGGCCTTTGTTCCTTTGCCACCAGATGGCGATTTCTGATTTCCAGTGTGTGTTTAGGGGTGTGTGTGTAAACACATATATAAGTATATATACACATATAATATACATGTATATGTATTATGTGTGTGGAGAGAAAGTAAAAGAAGTGGGGAGGGAGGAAGGGAGAAAAAATGGGAAGGAATTTTAACACATTTTCTCTAACAAAACAGTTCATCTTACATGATTGACTCGGAGACATGCACATGAAACACAAACGTGCAACGCTAGAATGACAACACAACACCAAACATATGAGGAGGAGACATGAGAAGCATTTCTAACACTACACACTCCCAAACTTCTTTAGAAAGGACCAAGCATAGCAAAACAATTTCCTACCTGTTCATTTTGCCCCTCTTCTTTGCACTTATTCTCCAAAGCTAGACAACATAGACTATAGGGCACAGAGCAGCAGAGAAGCAATAGCTAACACTTACTGAGTGCTCAATATGTCCTGGGCACAGATGGGAAAGAATGTTCATTAATTTTTATAAACTCCCTATGAGTGCTCCCCGTGTACGTCAAGAGGGAAAGCACAGGGCTTCACGCCTTTTCCCTAGGCCACCAGGTGTGTCCAGAAGATTGTACCCGAGTCTAGAAAAGGACACTTTCTAGAGGAGCGGGAAACCACACACTGCAGACCAGGGGTCCTCAAACTACGGCCCGTGGGCCACATGCAAATACAAATATTATATTTGTTCCCGTTTTTTTTTTTTTACTTCAAAATAAGATATGTGCAGTGTGCATAGGAATTTGTTCATAGTTTTTTTTTTAAAACTATAGTCCGCCCTCCAAAGGCCTGAGGGACAGTGAACTGGCCCCCTGTTTAAAAAGTTTGAGGACCCCTGCTGCAGACCCTAGATACAGACAAACAGGTAGACCCAGGAAGGCCTAAAAAGAAGATGAAGGAGGCTGAGGATACCCGCTCCCCACTGTCATGGCCCAGGAGCCTATGTCAGTGCCCTGGTCTCATTAGAAGCGGGCCCCTCATTAGAAGGCCAGGTCAGAGTGTATAGGCATGTTGTGTTCAAAAAGACATGCAAATGGGAAGCATACAGGGAGGTTTATGGCCAACGCAGAGTTGTGAAGACCATTTCTCAGCTACCTCAGGATAATAACCAAATTTCCTCCCTTAGCATTTTCCTACTTGAAAATACAAGTGCAAATCTGAGTAAGCAACTCTGAGATCTCCCACATTCCTGCGCCCTCTGGCCAACTTCCCCATCCAGCACACCTGTCTGCACTCTCTGGTGCCCGGCAATGAGGGGCTGCTCATGAAATCTGCATGAACAAAGGTGTTTCCTAAGCTCATGGTCCTCTGCGCCTTCCTCTTCCCCAGCAGTCTGTTATCCTACTCCTCCTGGTGCCTTTCTGCTCTTCTCGATTCCTCTGGAGACAGTACTCCACCCCTCACCATCATCTTTCCATTGGGGCTGGCTATAGGCAGCCATCCTCAGAGGCATTACCAGTTTCCTTTAAAATGGATCCTTACCTTGGGGAATCTTTCTTTGTATACATGATTCATCATTATTATTTCACTGTCAAAGGAAACTGGGGACCGTCCAGGACTAAATAAGAAAGAAACAATTGTTACTTTAGTGTCATGGAACTTTTGAGAAAAAAGATGGTCATCCCCAGAACCCTGCCCTCCCACTATCCCCAATACCCACACACTCCCACCTTAATGATTGCCGAGTTCCAGAGCCTTCCTTAATCCTGAAGTTGCTAGTACACCTTGTTCAGCTAAAAATGATACCATCTGGAGCTAGACTACCTTCCTGTAAGAAGACTGGCTTTTACAAGACCACTGCCAGGGCCTGAAAAGCCCTGCAAAGGAGGAGACCAATCCTGAGTCTACTGGTGGCTTTCCTAGGGTGACCTCCCCGAGAACAGGACTCTCTGGGTCTTCTTCACTTTGGCCAGTGAAATCAGGTATACCCAGCATGTTCTAGGAATCAAATAAAACCATGCCACCACCAAAACAACCAGAGGAAGACAGCGTATACCTATATCTTCTTCCAAACAAGCTGCAGCCAATAGGGCTAACAATGGCTCTGACCTGGGGGATGAATGAGGCCAATCCAGTCTACAGCGAATTACAGGCCTGGGTCACCTAAATCTTCCCCTTTGGCCCATGTGTGGTTACATCCCCTTAAAGGATTTCAAAGGGAGAGGCAGACAATTGAATGGATATTTGGGTAGTGCCCAGTTTGGTGCCCCTGGCATGTGATCCAAGCTGCGCTAGGTTCAACATTGTTCCTTTATGCCTTTTTTCCCTGAAGTGGGCCATGATCTGCCTGCTGTACTGGTGCACATTACCAAGTATTTTAACCAGTTACTGCCACAATATTTTGAATTTAATTTAAAAAGGCCCGCTGCTTGCATCTATGGACGCTTATGGCATACAAATGGCTAAGAGTAACACAGCAGGTTATTTCCCTGAGACGCTACAGTCCTCTCAATCTCAAATGGCCTAAAAGGTACCCTTTACTCTGTGTGGATTGTGGAGAGCACCAAGTTTCTGGTGTTTCTCTGTGTGAGACAAAGAAAGGCACTGGGATCCACACGCCACATTCACTAATTTGTATTTTTGATCTTTTGCACTACAGTCCTAGCCAACTGCATCAATCCCTGAACTTGAACCAGTCTGTGGTCTGGCTCAGCTCACTCACTAATGCTCAAGTGCCACTATTACCTGCTCGGACTCTTCCTGGGAGGCACTGCTCCTCTGGGCCCCACCCTGAACACGTTAGCCAATCTGTTATTTTCCAGAGACCTTGGGAAGCTGAGCTCAGTCATTAAAGTCATGTTTATTTTCACACAATACAATATACAAATGATGTATTATAGAATTGTACACTTAAAACCTACATAATTTCATTAACTGTCACTGCAATAAATTTAATAGAAATTTTTAAAAAGCCATGCTCATTTTAATTTACACCTTTTCCTTAACCTGGAATTTTGAGAAGAGCCAATTAATCTAAGGAATTCACAGAGAAGTCAGCTGTTAAGGTTTAGTTTGATGAGCTTAGGTCATCAAGGATTGAGATAGAGTCAGACGAACATTTAACTCTGCTTCTGAAATGAGCTTCTTCCCTGAGTCAGCCACAGTGTCTTCAGCACAGTGTTTTCTCAGCTGGCTTAGCTCACAAACCATGATGTCTGGGATCTACATCCAGGTTACCATCAGAATGGACATCACTCTCCTTTTACTGAATGGACTCTAAAGTATATTTCTGCTGCTACTTTTAAAGGTAGTAAAAGGTGGACCACTTGGTAGCATCATCAGGTACTTCATGGGTGGTGAACTGAGCTGTAGCTAAAGCCAAAAAAGCTTGAGCTTCACTTCACATTGGTCTGTGAATGTGCTAAACCAGGGGTTGACAAACTACGGTCCAAAGACCAATTCTGGCCCACTGCCTGTTTTTGTAAACAAAGTTTACATAATGTCCGAGGACATGTTCATACGACGAAAGCAGATTTAAATAGCTGCCATACAGACTGTACGGCCTGCAAAGCCTAAATGATTTACTCTCTTGCCCTTCGTAGAATAAGGTTGCTGGCTCCTACGCTGGGCAAACTAGCTGAGCTCCACAGGTTTGGGACTCAGTGAGTAGAGCACCCCGCACCTGAGGCTGCGAGAACGGGGCCGCATGGCTGGGGACTGCCTTCCCTCCTCATCTGGTACACTCTCTGTGCTGAAATGCTTCGTCAAAAAGTGAAGCTCATCGGCTGTAGGCTGGAAAGGCAACTGGTGCAGCTTTTCCTGCGAGGAGCATGATGACTAGAGGGGAAGATTAAGAAAGAGCATTAAAGACATGTCCAAGGGCAGTCCAGGAACGAAGAAGAACTGAAAAAGGTCAGGACTTCCCAGTCAATGTAAACCCAAAGTCAATCCAAAGTAAGCCTTCTTTCCATTGCTCCCTTCAGCCTCCACTGTTCATGATCCTAATCATCTCAACCCCTTCAGGCCCTCAGTCCTGAGAAAGCTAAGTAATTAGGGTGCTTCCCAAGCCTTGCAGATTTGAACCTAGATGATCATGTGACATGCACTGTAACTACCTAGAGGGCCTCTTTAGGTGGCAAAAGCAGATTCTTCTGTCCTGGCCAGTGTGGCTTGTTCATTGCACCAAAAGGCTGCTGGTTGGACATAAATTGATGTTTCTCTCTCTGTCTCTCTGTCTCTCCCTTCTTCTCTCTTTAAAAATCAATTTTAAAAATATCTTAGGTAGACGGGAAGAGATTAACCAAAGAACTTATTACATATATGCCTCACCAGTGGACACACACAATAGTGTGGTGAAGGCAAGGGGTGGGGTAGGGGCTGGGAGGAGAGGGGCTAAGTGGGGAGAAATTGGGGGACATCTGTAATAGTGTCAACAATAAAAAATAGAATTAGAAAAGCAGAAAGAAACTTTTTTTTAAAAAGCAGATTATTCTGCATGGAACCTTTGCCCTCAATGAAGCTTTTGGCTAGTTGGAATGGCAAATAAAATAATAAATCATGTCTTTCTGGCTTAGGAAATTTGTATGTCCAGGCTAAAAATGATATCCCCTTAAGTTTTCTTCCCACAACCTTGGGAGAGCCCTTGGAATGGTTCAGCAATGTTATCCAGAGGACAATTGGCTTTGCTGAGGCTGTGAAGGCTGTGCCCAGACTCTAGGGCAGTGATGGCGAACCTTTTGAGCTCAGCGTGTCAGCATTTTGAAAAACCCTAACTTAACTCTGGTGCCGTGTCACATATAGAAATTTTTTGATATTTGCAACCATAGTAAAACAAAGACATATTTATTTTATATATTTAAATGCCATTTAACAAAGAAAAATCAACCAAAAAAATGAGTTCGCGTGTCACCTCTGACATGCATGTCATAGGTTCACCATCACTGCTCTAGGGATACCAGTAGGCAAAAAAAAAATCCATCAGGGGAGAAAATGACTTTTAGGTCTAGGTTACTTTTAGATTTCTAAAAGATTAGACTTGACCTGAAAACAAGTAAGAATTCTAAACACTGGCCCTGGTCAGTGTGGCTGGAGCATTGTCCTGTACACCAAAAGGTCGCAGGTTTGATTCCCATCAGGGCGCATTTGGGAGGCAACCAGCCAATCAATGTTTCTCTCTCCTCTCTCTCTCTCTTCCTCCCTCCCTCCCTTTCTCTAAAAAAAATAAAAATAAAAAAGAATTCTAAACATTGCCCAATGACTGAGGCTGCAAACAAGAGCCCACTGTCAATGACAATAGACCACTGAGAGAGGGAGCTGCTACCGTATTTGC
>NW_006294764.1:152793-161747 GCF_000327345.1 Myotis davidii
GCCTTCTTTAAAATTCAATGCATATGTAAAGAAATATACGGTAACCCGAATTTACCACACTCGCAAAATCGCACACAGCCAACCATACACCCAGTATGGTATCGCGATTCGTGATTTTGCGCTATCATACTGGGTGTATGGTCGGCTGTGTGCGATTTTGCGAGTGTGGTAAAATCGCATAACAGCAAAATCGCATAACAGCCGAGCATACACCCAGCAGCGCTGCTGATGCCTGAACGGTATGTGGAATGAAGTGGGCGGGCATCGGGAGGTCACTATGGCACGGGGCAAGCACTATGGGCAGTCTATCTGAAGTGTACCTGGCGTATAAGACGACCCCCCACTTGGAGGCATATTTTTCAGGGCCAAAAAATCGTCTTATACGCCGGCAAATACGGTACCCTAAGCATTCTACAGATGGAGCCCTTCTCTGATTCCACCAGGAATAACTGATGCCCAGAGAGCATGCTGGCTAATTCTTTCCAAATGTATTTTTATTTTTAAATGGATCTGGCTATGGCTGTAAAGGGCCAGTGGCCCTCTGCCCCACTCAACCTCATCCTTGAGCAGCTTCTTTGAGTTTGGCTTTGCGGGAAAAGTTGAGAACTGCTTTGCCACGCTGTAGGGACAGACAGCCATAACCAGTAGAGAAGTATTACCTAAGGGTGAAGGAGGTACGGCCACAAATGTGGCTACTTACTGAGACAGTAGAACTAGGAGTGTTGGTTCCATAGCCTGAAGAAGGTAAAGAGGCCAAAGACCAGCGCCGTCCATCAGTCCTGTGTAAGAAAATACTATTAGGCAGTTTCTACAGGACCCTACGCTGAGCCTAGGACTTGACTGTCCTTCCATCAGCATTGTCCTCGGCAGTCGGTCCACTTCCCTTGTCTCAAAACAGCACTGCTTAGTCCAGTATATGCTTTCATGTCTCTCTCTTATGCGGGCCTATTGTGTGTTTTCCGCTGCAAAGACGGACATCTCTACTAAAAAGAGTTAATGTCCTTGATTAATCTGATAACAGATGAGAACATCTGTTATGCAATACTGTCATTTTGGAATAAAAATCCTTAAACTCTCAACTTACTCACTTTTAGAGAAGCAATGACAGGACACCAGCTAAAGGCATCATCACAAGGAGAGAAATGCCACTGAAATGCAGTTATTTTCTCTTTTGAAGGCTCCATGTGAAGGCCTCTTTGGTCTTCCCCAGGCCATTGGGTTGACAACCAGAAAGAAGTGGACTACTATCTGGGTCTCAGTATGAATCAATCAATGGCTAAGTGTCAAAGGCTACCTAGGATCAGTGGGACTCACAAAACCAGTCTTTGAGAATGTTTGCCAAAGAGTGACAGTAACTTATGAATCAGGATGAGGTGGCATAGCCTTGGCTATACATGTGGTTTTGGGGCAGGCTTCCTGCTGCTCTTGGGAGGATGCACCCTTACGCGTTCATCATAGAGAACCAGTTATGTGTTTTGCTGTTAAAAAAAAAAAGAAAAAGATGCTGAGACCGGTTTGGCTCAGTGGATGGAGCGTCGGCCTGCGGACTGAAGGGTCCCGGGTTCGGTTCCGGTCAAGGGCATGTACCTGGGTTGCGGCCACATCCCCAATAGGAGATGTGCAGAGGGCAGCTGATCGATGTTTCTCTCTCATCGATGTTTCTAACTCTATCTCTCTCCCTTAATAAAATATATTTTAAAAAAAAAAAGAAAAAGAAAAAAAGAGAAAGAAATGTCAAGCAGGTATCTGGCCTACAGCTTCTATAACAAGAAAAAATGATTCCTTCCTGGACTGTGGATGTGCTAAAAAACAAGTGTTCTTTCTTGTGGAGCTTGGAGTGTATAGTCTGCTCTGGTTGAAGTGGAAGAAAAACTTCTTTGCTGCTATCCACAGAACGTTAGGACATTAGCAATGGAGGGCCATTAGAAGTTCAATAACCTCAATCTTCAAAAACACTAAGACCCAGATATCTGGGTAATTTGTTCCAGGCCTCACAGTTAAGGGAGAGGTGGGGAGGAAGAGGAAGAAAAAAGGAATCAATATTGCTAGGGCTTCTTTTGCAGCCCTCCTCCCCATCCCCACCAATACCTAGCAGCCTTCTCTATTATGTTCTTTAAGGGAACAGCCCAGGGTTCCATGCCACATGCACATGACTCAAACTTCATGCCACCCAGACAGCAAGCTCTGCTGGAACCTAGTCTCTGAGGCAGGCGGCTGCTCAAATATGATGTTCTTTCTGACCTCTTTGTTGGGTCCTGGAAGCTCTCCATAAGAAAGCAAGTCAATTCCAGGAAAACTGAGCTCAGCAAAGATGGGACAAGTCTAACTTAGGGAGGGATTTCCCAAACCCTTGTCAAATATACTTTTTCACAGGTGACTTTTCCTCCTTTAGTTAGAAATAGAAACCAATTGCATGGCAACCATTTTTCTATAAACTGAAGAGAAGGGACCGCCAGAGTCAGAAAGAAATGTCACTGAAGGATGTCTTCATTTCCTCTGCTGGACATTTCACTGAATGACTGAGGAAAGTTGTGGGATGAGGGTGACTTGTCTCCAGAAGTTTTAAACTATTTAGTAATTTCTGCCTCCAAGCATCTGACCTCTGAGCCTTGGTTCCAGCAGGTAGAAGGGGTTTTCTTAGGGCCCCCTCTGCTAGTTATGAAAAGCCAAATGTTTTTACCCAGAGAAGACTCATCACACCAGTTCTCACCAAGCACAAAACCATTTTGTCTGGCCATGCAAAGCAGTTTCCCAGCCCCTCTCCCCATCACGTCCGCTATTACCTGTCTGCTCTGTGGCCATGACTGTAGTGAAAAGACATACATTATAGTGAGAATCAAAGGAAACCAGAAAGACTGATCAGTTAGGCTCCTGGCATTTGGTTGAACTTGGCAAAGGCCAAACTTCTTTTTAGAAACTTGTGTAGTTTGAAGTAAAATTGTAGGACTGACAGGTCTCTCCTTAGCATATCATTACTAGTAAATCTGTTTTTGTGTATGTGATATTCTAAACTAATGTGATCCTATAAGACTCAAGCCTGACCTCAGTACTTTGGGAAACAAAATTCGTAAGTACTTTGTTTGGCAGGGTTGAAATCCTCCTCTCCACTCTCACCAATACTATGTTCTATAAGGGGATAGCCCAGGGTTCCATGTTCCATGCATATGACTCACTTCATGCCACCCAGCACAGACCTGTTTAAATCTCAGTGTATTTTAATACCATCACCCAAAGCCCAGGGAATGAAACTGATACAAGGCCACCAATGGAACATGCTATCTACCTGCCTGGAATGGTCTACACACCTGCGTCATCATTCCCAACGTGGCAGGGTCTTTCTTACCCTTCAGGTCTTAGCTTAAAAGTCAATCCTCCAGAGAGGCATTACATGACCACCCCATATAGATTCTCCAGCCCCATTCCTTCCTACACTTTCATGCAGCAGCATATTCTTTAACTTCATGGTACTTGTCACAATCTTTAACTATGTATTTGTCAGCTTGTTTGTTATTTACCACTCACTCAATCAATAAGCACTGAGTGAGTGCTCATTATATACCAGGAGACACAGTTTTCAACATATTAAGGTATCACCATTAAAGGTACTTTGATTCTGACTGAGGGGAATTAGAAAACAATCAAATAAGAAAATATCAGGTATTAGAAAGTATTAGCTTGAAAATGGATGATTTGGTGGAGAATGACGGACGATTGGGACTCCTTCATATTTTATGGTTAGGAAAGGCCTCTGCTGACATTTAAGATGAAAAATTAAAGACACAAATGAGTTAATTAGGTGAAGATCTGAGGAAACAGCATTCCTTATGAAGGGAACAACTACACAGACTCTACAAAGTCTACTAAGTTTCAAGAAAGTAGCGATTATGTCTATTTTGCTACCACTATATAACTAAGTACCTAACATAGTACCTGGGCATACTAGGTGCTCAGTAAATATTTACTGAATAAATGGGAAATGACTCAATGCCACGTATAGAGATCAGTCACAGGCCTTGTTGTCCCAGCTCATACCTAATCTGAGGCTACAGTTCACACACAGTCAAGGCAGGAAAGTTGGGATAAGTAAGACTTTTCATCTGGGCTGGAAAAACAAATGCACCAATACAACATATTCCTATACTACTTAGTGTTCCTACCTGGATCCTTGGTTAACTAATTAGAAGTGACACAGGGTAGGAGAGATGAGTCCTTGAGACAAACTCATATATTATTTGTTCAGAATAAGGCAACAGGGTCAGAAGGGACACCCTATCAGCCATCAAACTTCTCCCAACCTTCTATGTCCTTTCAGCTATACAGAATCCTAAAGAGGGAGGGAATGGATTGCTTTTGGGTTGTCATTTGAATAGTGAGTTAATACTATTTCAAGTAATCTGCTCTTTTTTATATTATCTCTTTAAAAAGTAGTCTAAGTATAAAATTTTGAGACAAGCTGTATATATCATTCTCTATTCATTAAATCTATTTAGCACACATAGCTATTTTTCCAAATCTGGAACCATGATTTTCTGGAGGTCTTAATGCCAGAGACTGAGTCTAACCAAGAATATTTTTTAAAATAAAAGATAAAATCAAAGAACATGAATTTTGCCAAGAAATAATTTTAGAAAATGTTCTGGCCCAGCCAATGTGGCTCAGTGGTTGAGTGTCCACCTATACCCAGGTTTTGGGCTCAGTCCCCAGTAGGGGATGCGCAGGAGGCAGCCAATCAGTGATTCTCATCACTGATATTTTTCTCTCATTCTCTCTGAAATCAATCAATATATATATATATTTTTTTTTAAAAGAAAATGTTCTGAAAAGTAAATTATTTATACATGGAGCCTTGGTATGTGGTGGGGGCGAACTCATTCAGTCAGCTTTGTATTTCTCCAGAGGCCAGGTGGTACTCTGGCAATTGGCTGAGCTGTCAGGATTGCTATCATGTGCCAGAGATAAATTTATATCACTTTCAGAGACTTAAAATGTGAGGAGGAATATAAGGGTGGCTCTGCAATGCACCAAATCTTTCTAAATTAATGTGAAGACCTGGTAGTCACTTTATCCCCAAGGAAAAAGAGACTGGAACTGGCTGAGTTGCAGGAGTAAAAATATACATCTGGGTCCTCCTGGAAAAACAGCCCATCTTCTTTCTCATTGGTCATGGTAGGAATAGCTCTCAATTGAGAGTATAATGTTTTGGAACACAACTTCAGGAAATCGGGGACTTGTGCTTAGAATTATAAAAATAAATTCATCCCTAATATCTACTTGCCAATTCAAACATTCAAATGCAAATACCTAGAGCATATAAAAAACAAAACATGAACCTGGGTGAGAAAAGCAAAGAAAGAATTTTGGTCGTTGGTGGCCAAAGGTAACACACTTGGAAGGAAGAAGCTGACGTTAACCGACATTCATGCAAGTTCCACACATGCTAAACACACAGGAGGTTTTCTATCAACTTACCTACGGGCAGGAACAAAGGAAAAGTGAGCAGGTGCACTTGGAGAGAAATTCCGGGGACTGTCCAAAGGACTGTTACCTGTAGATGGGGAAGGAAAAGAAACAATTTGTGAAGTTGACTTCTGAGGAGGGCTGAGAAAACCTTTAAGGAAGATAGCTTATCCTCACATTGGCAATGAGCACATATGGTTATTTTTTCAGGCCCACCATCAGTTTAATGATTCTCTCTTTGTAAAAGTGTGGCAGCCCAGAGGTTTCTCTCTTGTTCCCAAGTTGCCTTTAAACATCTGTCTCCCAGACATTCATTCAAGATCCAGCAGCAACTTGCCAATTTCCTGCCCTTCTAGAAACGCCTCAGGTTCCAATATGCCTAGCTGAATTAACTCAAATTTCCAAAGGCTTGAAGAATTCATTCAATACAGGTGGAATGGCCAAAAGCTCAAACATTTCTCAAAGGGCAACAGACTCTTGGTCCCAAAGTCTCTTGCACTTATATCCCTGCATATTGCATCTAAGAGGCTAACCCAGAAATAAGTGTGCTTAAGAGATGTGTGTGCTTAAGAACAGAAGTTCTCAGGCAGTGTTCTTTAAAATAGCCCATACAGCCCTAACTGGTTTGGCTCAGTGGATAGAGGGTCAGACTGTGGACTGAAAGGTCCCAGGTTCGATTCCGGCCAAGGGCATGTACGTTGGTTGCGGGCACATCCCCAGTAGGAGATGTGCAGGAGGCAGCTGATCGATGTTTCTCTCTCATCGATATTTCTAACTCTCTATCCCTTTCCTTTCCTCTCTTTGAAAAAATCAATAAAATATATTAAAAAAATAAAATAGTCCATATATAAGGCCCCCAAGTCTATAAAACATGTCCAACCTCCTCAGGGTGTAGGAATTAGCCCCATCTCTTTATTAGTTTTCACATGTCCCCTGTCACTTGCTAACTTACAGCTCAGAAGCTTTGAACAAAACTGTGTGCTTATCTTTGCCTTAGTGACAACAGTTCTCGAACTTAAGCCTGCCATACTCCTCTGGTCTAAGTTCCAGCTGGGGGCTGGTTATTAGGAGTCCCTAGGTGGCAGAAGCCATCTCAATGTGTTTCTATCTAAAAGGCCATGTCAAAGTAAGCATCATACTCCATGATGTGCTGGCCACTCAGCCAGTCCCTGTCCGCCTTCTCACTGCTATGTTCACCTCTGTGAACCAACATCGGCTATGAGACGCTGCAGCTACCCGAGGGCCTGGTCGTCCAGCGTGCCTTTGTTTTTTCTGCAACAGTTTGTTTCCTGCATAGAGTATGGATGTTCCCAGGTGCCACAAAGCTGCCCACTGTTTCCCATTATCTCCATCCAACAGGGTCTGGTAGCACTTGTTTTTCTGTACAGATCCAGGAAAAGCCAGCCTCTCAAACAGTGCCTAACAATCCTATGCAGCAACTCTGTATCAATTATATAAAGGTGCTCTTTTAGGGAGAACTAATTTGGAAGAGGCACTTTCAGCTTTCACACATCCCCTTGACTGGAATCCTCAAAGCAAAACCTTTGAAGCAGATCTGCTCTCAACCTAGAACCAATTCTGGTTTTCCATGCTATGAATATAGGCCTTTGTCCTATGATCTAGTCCCATGTCCTGCTAGCACAAGCCACCATGGTGCAAGAGAAGTGATTTAGAGTAGTTGTTTTGTTAGCCAAGACTTAATAAGGATAAGGACTCCTCAGAATTATCAAGGCCTTTAAAAAAATCTCTACTCTTTTAACCATTTGTACGCCATAAGCGTCCATAGACGCAAGCGGCAGAACTTCTATATTTAAATTCAAAATATCATGGCAGTTAACTGGTTAAATAGCGTCATCTCAAGGATTAACTCATATGCTCAGTTTGATTCTTGACATGTAAAGCTAGATGCCTTTTGTTGGTTCCCAAAACTACCCAGCCAGTGCCTCCAGGAAATCCTGGACATGACTTTCCTACAATGACTGGCCTTCCAAGGATGAGGTGTGGTACTGGTTAGAGGGTAGAATATAAAGAACCTTCCAGGTGCTCAAATAAAGCTGGTATTCATAGAACATACATATGTAACATATAATTAATACTAACAAAAAATAGTTGCAAAAAAAAATACACAGAACATCAATAAGCTGTGAGACAACTTCAAGCAGCCTAATAATCCTTACAAAAGAAGAGAGTGGGAAATACAGAAAACATACTTGAAGAAATACGGGCTGACAATTTTCCAAATTTAACAGATAAACAAACTATAAACCCACATATCCAAGATTATCCAAGAATCCTAAGCTTAATAAAGAGGAAAAAAATGATGTCGAAGCACATTATATTCACCTGGCTGGTGTTGCTCAGTGGTTAAGTGTCAAACTATGAACCACAAACTCATGGTTTGATTCCCAGTCATGGCACATGCCTGGGTTGCAGGTTCTATCCCCAGTCAGGGCATGTGTGGGAGGCAACCAATGTATCTCTTTCTCACACTGATGTTTCTCTCTCTCTCCCTCTTCTCTCTCTAAAAAAAAAATCAATTAAAATTTAAGAAAAAAAAGTGACTAAATGCTCCAAAGAACCATATATATGCTGTCTACAGAGATCCATTTCTGAACGAAAGATACACACAGACTAAAAATAAAGGGCTAGAAAAAGATCTCATGCAAATAGAAATTTTTAAAAAGTTGGGGTAGCAATTCTTATATCTGACTAAATATTATTTAAAACAAAGGCTATCGTAAGAGACAAAGAAGAACACTGCACAATGATAAAGAAATCCAAGAGGATATACTAGGTGTACCAGTTAATAATGCGGATTTTTTTCAATAGATGTAGTTACACATATGTTGATATATATGCGATATGATATGTATGCTATTTTGTTGTATTGACAGCAGCTTCAGAACTTCATGTCAAATTTGCTGAAGGTGTTAACATCACAGATATTTTTACGCTTAAAAATGTTGAATGTCGTGCCAAAAAAAGCATTTGCGGGAAGTTTTAATTCATTACTTTATTTGAAGAAAAGTGCTGCTGAAAGTTATCACAGCCCTGGCTTGTTCGGCTCAGTGGATGGAGCGTTGGCCTGAGGACTGAAGGGTCCCGGGTTCGATTCTGGTTGGGGGCATGTGCCCAGGGTGTGAGTTTGATCCCCAGTGGGGAACGTGCCAGAGGCTGGTCAATGATTCTCTCTCACCGTTGATGTTTCTGTCTCTCAGTCCCTCTCATCCTCTCTGAAATCAATGGAAGTATATATATATATTTTTAAAATATATTTTATTGACTTTTTACAGAGAGGAAGGGAGAGAAATAGAGAGTTAGAAATATCAATGAGAGAGAAACATCGATCAGCTGCCTCCTGCACATCTCCCACTGGGGATGTGCTCGCAACCCAGGCACACGCCCTTGACCGGAATCGAACCCGGGACCCTTCAGTCCACAGGCCGACGCTCTATCCACTGAGCAAACCGGTTTCGGCTGATCCCACTTCTTTACCG
>NW_006294764.1:162379-164780 GCF_000327345.1 Myotis davidii
ACGAGTTAAAGACACATTAAAAGATCTTGCCTGGGAAGGATTAACCCACCAGACCTTGCTCCTTCAGATTATCACTTGTTCTGATCGATGGCACATGCACGTTCTGCGCAGCACTTCAAAACGTACGAAGAAGTGGAAAATTGGGTCTCTGAATGGTTTGCCTCAAAACAAGAAAAGTTCTATTGGGATGGTATCCACAAATTACCTAAAGATGGGGGAAATGTGTACCTAGCGATGGACATTACTTTGAATAAAGCACTTATTTATGATGTTTCTCTTGAAATTATCGTGTTTTCTTTGATTACAAAATCCGCATTATTAACTGGTACACCTAGTAACCTTTTCAAACATTTATGCACCCAACACAGGAATACCTTGATATATAAAGCAAATCTTGATGGACATAAAGGGAGAGATCAACAGTAAAATAGTCACAGTGGGGGATTTTAACACCCCATTGACATCAATGGATAGATCTAGACAGGAAATCAACAAGAAAACAACCACCTGAAATGACACACTAGATCAGAGGGATTTAATTGATATCTTCAGAGCATCTCACACCAAAGCAGCAGAATATATATTCAAGTGCACATGGAACATTTTCTAGGGTAGACCACATGTTAAGACACAAAACAAGTCTCAATAAATTTAAGATGATTGAAATCGTATCAAGCAGTTGAGCAGTTTACCCTTAGGTTAAGGGTAAACATACCCTTAACAATATGATCCAGTAATCAAGTTCCTTGGTAATTACCCAAAGTATATTGAAAACTTAAGTCCACACAAAAATCTGCACAGATGTTTACATCAGCTTTCTTCATAATTTCCAAACCTTGGAAGTAACCAAGATGTCCTTTATTAGGTGAGTGGATAAACTGGTACATCCAGACAATGGAACATTACTCAGTGCTAAAATAAAAAGTGAACCATAAAGCCAAGATAAGACATAAAGGAATCTTTAAAAATATATATATTTTTTATTGATTTTTAGGAAAAGCAAGGGAGAGGGAATAGAGAGATAGACACATCTATGAGAGAGAAACACTGATTGGCTGCTTCCTGCATGCCCGCCACTGGGGATCAAGCCCGCAACACGAGCATGTGTCCTGACCGGGAATCGAACCATGACTTCTAGTTCATGGGACACTGAACCACTGCACCACACCAACCAGGCAACATAGAGGAATCTTCAAAGCATATTACTAAGTGAAATAAACCAACCTGAACAACTATACGACAGTCTGGAAAAGGCAAAACTATGTGAAAAGATTAGTGGATGCCAGGGACTGGGCAAAAGAGGAATGAATAGGTAGAACACAGAGAATATTTGGGCAGTGAAACTAGAAACTATTTATATGATAATCAATGGTAGATACATATAACTATATCCACTTGGATTTTCTGCAGTGATTTGAGGAGAGATAATAATGATAACTAACATTTATGATGATGATAACTGAGCATGTTACAGATATTAACTCAAAGCTAGAGTCCACAGACCCAGGCAGGCTGAAAAGGCCTGATGATGTTTTCAATCAAACCTCCCTATGGAAGATTTAGTCCTAAACTCTAACAGCCAGGAATCTAAATAGAGAGATAATCATCTGAGAGGAGCAGCCAATAGTAATTACTGCCCAGTACTCACATTACAGTTGGAAAACTAGGTCTAGACGTGCTAAATTTACTTCTATTTGATGAAAAGGCCAGTCAGATATATGCTGAGTTTTTACAAAGTTCCAGGGTAGAATGTGCTATCTGAGTTAATGTATAACCCAGTCAATTTTGTGGGGGAAAGTATGGAAGCACAATGAGACCTTTGCTTTAAAGGCCAAGTATGTCTTCAATTCCTTGGGTCCCATCCCCCAACCCCCCTGCTCTTGGTGGTGTCTTCTAATGTAAGAGTTAGTGTTTGAGAGTTTAATTGATTCTTGGGAAAGGGCCATGAGCACACTGAATACCTGGATCTGGGCCCAGTAAAGTGAGACCCTTCCATAAAGGAGAAAGATCAATTTCAGAATCACCAGGCTCTTAACGTGCTCAAAGAACTACTCCACATGCCCCCTCCCTTTCACCCTCCAAAGACACAGTAAACTGTGAGCAAAGAGACAAACCCAAGTGGAACATACCTATCTTATTTGGCTTCATGCTGACTGTTCCTCTACTTTGGTACTCCTTTATTGCCCAAAGACAAATAAGCCCATAGCTTACCAAATCCAGGCAGCAAGTTCTGAATGGCTTCCTGTGGTTTCAAGTCTGCTCCATTTCCATTACCCCTAGGTCTGCAACTTCCACTGTAAAGCAGTAACCCTTTCAACAAAGCTGAGTTACCTCATCTGGCTCTCCCGGAATATAAGAATACATGTCTAGAGCAAAATACATGGCTAACTCAAATTAGGTT
>NW_006294764.1:165119-172672 GCF_000327345.1 Myotis davidii
TGCTCATTATTTCTGTATGCTTCATTCAGCAAAATGAAGTGACAATGTAATGTCTGAACTACACAGAGTGAGAAGTAGGAAAGAAATCGGGCATCTTTCATTTCACCTTTCTTAACCTTCAAGCACTCACCTGTGTGTCCATGGAGTGGTGAGTGCGGCCGTGGTAGTGTAGGTGATGTGCTAGAGGTCACAATCAAACTCTTGCGGTTACTTGTCCGACAACTGCAATGAAAACACAAATGTTAGTTAAAACAGAGCCACATACTATGGGCCCAAAGCCCTTAAATGGCTATTGAGGAACAACAGAATTTGACACCATTCTGTGGGCTGAGCAGTATATTGTTTTAAACTGGGTTAGCAATTACTGTTTGCACCAGTGAGATTTCATAATTCACTATGTTCCACCTTGGAATAACTTTGTCACTGTTTTAACTTTTACTTTGTATTGCCATTGCCATTTTACCTTTTGCTTCCCAAGAAAACAGAAGGAGATCCTTAAAGGTAATAATCATTTCTTAAATGGTATCTAATGAAGAATAACCACTGCAAATTTATTTAGAAAACAAAAATCGTAAGTCATAAATATTCTCATATCTCACAAAAATGAATGTTCTAGTCATAAAAACTAAACTATTAACTTAATCTATGAATTTTCTTTTTATTTTAACTGCTTAATCCATTAATTAATATTCTCATCTCACCATAAGCTTCAAAACAGGCCTGGGTTCCTTCTATGACTATGAAGTTCCACTACATGTTAATGTCTGAGGCTTTTTCTTGTGGTTGGAGAAAACCAAACCATGATGGAAAGCCATTTCATGCTACATCTGCCTCTGAAATACATTTATTTGACAGTCAGCCCATCTTTTTTGTTGTTAATCCTCACCTGAGGACATTTTTCCACTTAGAAAAACGTTACACAAGACCGGAGGAAAAGAAAGTGGAAGGGAGAGAGACAGAGAGAAACATTGATGTGAGAGAGACACATCGATTGGTTGCCTCCCACACGCACCCCGACCAGGGCCAGGGATCAAGCTGCAACTGAGGTACGTGCCCTGGACCAGAATCGAACCCAGGCTGGAAAGTCAGCCCATCTTTAAAAGGCATTAGGGAAGCTTGCCATTTATATTCATCCAAACCAATATTTACTAAACATCTACTAATGCACCAGGCACTGCTCTACACGCAGGAGGTAAAAAGTAAGGAAGAACAGAAAGTCTCTATCCTCAAACTGGAGTGAATAGTACTGACAAAAGATAGAGAGAAAGAGAATATTCAAGAAATGGCAAAAAAGTCAAGTGGGTGACAGGAGAGGAGAATAATAGAAAAAGAAACAGGTTATAGAAGCTATGAGGGTAGGCCACAGCCAGACTCTGTAGGACTGGTAGACTGTCATAACGAGCTATTGGAAATGTGAGAGAAACCACTAGAAGGACTGAGATCAATCTCAAGAACAAGATTATGATGAGAAATCATAAGTACCTTTCCCTAAGAAACCATCATACCTACTCCAATCATGAGCACCCTTTATTACTTCAGTAGCCGTTAAATGTCCAAGACTTCTAGCCTCTAATTCAGCAGTTCTCAACCTGTGGGCCGCGACCCCTTTGGCGGTCGAATGACCCTTTCACAGGGGTCGCCTAAGACCATCCTGCATATCAGATATTTACATTACGATTCACAACAGTAGCAACATTAGTTATGAAGTAGCAATGAAAATAATTTTATGGCTGGGGGTCACCACAACATGAAGAACTGTATTTAAAGGGCCAGAAGGTTGAGAACCACTGCTCTAATTCAACAGTCTCCCTCTATTCCTTGACCTTAAAAAAAGTTTACACCATTTTCAAGGCCATTATTGACAACAGTTCATTCTCAGTCATTTTATATAATCTCTCAATATCATTTGACAGTTTTAACTCTCTTAAAAAAAATCGGGATATAATTTACACTCAATAAGATATACAGATCTTAAGTGTTCTGTTCAATGAGCCTTAACAATTATATACATCCACATAACATACCAAACAAAAGACAGAATAATTACACTATCCCAGAAAGTTCCCATGGGCCCCTTTCCTGTCAACTCCGTGTCCCCCAACCATTTTATATAAAAACTGCTGTTTGAAACTTTAACCCTGCAATTTTGGCTTCTGTAAACGCTTGCTTGCTTAAATAATAAGGAAAATAAGACTACTCCCATTCCAGAGAGGCCATAGACTATGCCCCAGGCAGAGTTGTCAGTGCTGGCACCAGGCCAAGCCTTGAGATATGGTCTCATGGCCCCTTCCCGGCACACAGGCCTTCTTTCTCAGAAGGCCCAGAAGTCTCATCCCAAATTGGGAGACAAAGGACTGGAAAAAGTATAAATAAAGAGAGTTGTCTTGGGGGGTGGGGGTGGGGGGGACCCAAGGGGGCCCAGAATTTGAAAGACACACTTTTCTCTGGGCCTGTGTATAACTAAAATATAACTCCCTTTCTCTAAGCGTGGCTTGGTTTTTCCTCCGGTCTTCTGTAACATCACCATATATTAATTTTGTATTGCTGAACTTCCTATAAGTAGAGTTATAAGTTATGCATTTTTTGTATATTTGGCTTATTTCGTTCAATCTAATATCTGTGTAACTCTTCTCGAGATTATTTCATTTAATTTCTAGAACATAATACTTTCCCTCCTAACTCACTAGCTGCTCCTTTTTCATTCTCCTTTGCTAATTCCTTCTCCTCCTGACCTCTAAATCATTTAATACTCTAAGGTTCTGATCTGAAATGTCTTTTCTTCTCTCCCTATATTCATTCCCTAAGTGATTTTTCCAGTTTCATAGTTTTAAATCTATGATGCTGATTGATACCCAGCTTATTATTGCTAATTCTGTGCTCTCTCCAGATTGCAATACTCATATATCCAAATGCCTATTGACATCTCCAACTGTTTGGTATGTTATGTGGATGTATATAATTGTTAAGGCTCATTGAACAGAACACTTAAGATCTGTCTATCTTACTGAGTGTAAATTATATCCCGATTTTTTTTTAAAGAGAGTTAAAACTAAAAGGCATCTCAAACCTAACACTTCTAGAACAGAGCTCTTAATTTCCCTCTAAAACCTGCTACTACTCCCCTAAGTTGCATTTATCTCATTACATGGCACCATCATTCATCCAGAAGCTTGGTAAAAACCTACAAGTCATTGCTGATTCTTCTCTTTTCTTCACACCAAGATCCAAAACACCAGCAAGTTCTGTGGATTATACCTTTAAAATATATGCTGCCCTGGCTGGTGTTCTCGGTGGTTAGAGCATAAGTCCACCCAATGAAGGGTTTGCAGGTTCGATTCCCAGTCAATGGCACATACCTGTGTTGCAGTTAGATCCCTGCCCCTGGTCGGGGCACATATAGGAGGCAACTGATCTATGTTCCTCTCTCACATAGATGTTTCTCTCTCACTCTTACTCTCTCTCAAAAAAACCCACAAAAACATACTTAAAAAAATAATCATTCCAAAAGAAGGCAGAAAAATAACAAAGAAAGAACAAGTACAATCGGACCAAACAGAAAACAAACAGCAAGATAACAGACTAAAACCCAATTACACCAGCCTTGGCTGGGTAGCTCAGCTGGTTAGAGCGTAGTTGTGGTCCTGATATGCCAAGGTTGCAGGTTCGATCTCTGGTCATGGCAAATTCAAGAAGCAACCAATGAATGCATAAATAAGTGGAACAATAAATCAATGTGTGTGGTTTTTCTCTCTCAAATCAATAAATGAAAAAAATTATGCCACTAATCACATAAAATGTAAATGTTCCAAATGAATATTTATTAAGGCAGAGATTGTCAGATTGGATAAAATAGCATGACACAACAATATATTGTTTATTCTTTGTGACAGGTAAAAACTAGAAACCACCTCAAATGTTCACTAACAGGTGAATAACAAACAAATCATAATATATCCATACAATAGAATTCTACTCAGCAATAAAAAGGGATAACTATTCATTCACACAATGGATGAATCTTAAAATAATTATGCCAAAAGCAAGAAGCAAAACAAAACAGCACATTCTGAATAATTACATTTATATAAAATCATTCTATTAGACATTATATTTCAATCATACCTCAATAAAGATGCAAAATTTTTTTTTATATTGATTTCAGAGAGGAAGGGAGAAGGAGAGACAGGAACATCAATGATGAGAGAAAATCATCGATCAGCTGTGCATGCCCATACTGGAGATCGCGCCCACAACCCAGGCATGTGCCCTGACCAGGAATGAAACCGTGAACCTCCTGTTTCATGGGTCTATGCTCAATCATTGAGCCACACTGGCTGGCTGCGAAAAATTTTTTAATGCAAGTAATATCAAAGTCACTCTTCTGCTTAAAATTCTCCCTATCTCACTGAGTAAGTCACAGTTCTTACAACAGCCTACAAGGCTTTTATATGGTCTGGATTTCTACTCTGTCTTTTTCTCTTACCAATTCCATTCCAGCCACATGGACCTCTATACTTTTCTTAGAACATGTGAAGCATGCCACTGCCTCAGGGCCTTTACAAATGATCTTTCCTTTGCCTATTTTTCCCCCAGATATGTCTCATGGCTTGCTCCTTCACCTCCACCAGGTCTTTGCTCAAGTACAATCTTTTCAACAAATTTCCCCCTGATCATTCTACTTAAAATTGTAACCATCCCTCAAACTCCCTTACCCCCCTTTCCTGTTATATTTTTATCCATAGCACTTACTACTATCTAACAGTATATATTTTGCACAGTCATTTTGTTTGTTGTCTCTCTTCCCATGAGAATCTAAGTTCTACGAGGTCAGGAGCTGCTGCATGCTTTGTTTACTGCTGTATTCCTTGATGCCTGGAACACTGCCTGGCACATGGTAAGCTTCCAATAAATATTCATTAAGTGAATGAATAAATGGATGAGTATAATTTGTTACAGTATTAAAATAAGAGGATACCTGTACACCTGGCCCATGTAAGGCATATCAAACCATTATGACTAAAGTCCCTATGTATAGAAATAAAGATTTCTTAAAACTGCAGGGACAGATAATTGATACTAATTTCATTTGCCATATCTTATTTAAAATAAAATTCAAAACATTGAAGATCATATGTCCAGGCCACATGCCTTTTTATGAAGGTACACATAATCTCACTTGGCAAATTAGCAACAGCTGCCAGGGGGAAAAAAGGTCAGGCACCCCGGTACAGATGCCATGGCTCAGCTGAGATCCAAAACTAGGAAATGGCTAATTTTTCCATTTCAACGGACTCTGGCCAATTCTCCAGGATCCTAGAAGATAAAAAGTCTTAATTCTTTCTTCCCAGTAAGATGATAGTACTGGATGTTTACAGAGTCAGGCACACTAACTCTTAGCTGATGGGAAGTAACCTGGAAGCCTCTTGAGTTGATCCTCTACTGCATTTGGTTAAACCAGACTGCTGCCCAATACAGCATTCTCCACTCATCGGCCTTCCAGGTCCCCCAAGTGGATGTCTGAAACTGCAAATAGTACCGAACCCTATTTATACCATGCTTTTTCCTATACATACAACATGTGGCAAAGTTTAATTCATAAATTAGGCACAGTAAAAGATTAACAATCCTATATAATAAAGAGCTAATATGTTAATTAGACCAAACAGCTGAACGACCTTCTGGATGAAGCTGGGGCTGTGAAGGCCGAGCCCCTTGCACGAATTTCGTACATTGGGACTCTAGTAACTTATATTAAAATAGAACAATTATAATAATACTAGAGGCCTGGTGCACAAAATCTGTGCATCAGGGTAGGGTCCCTTAGCCCGGTCTGTGCCCTCTCGCAGTCTGGTACACCTCGGGGGATGACAAAATAAAAGGCACTTTCTTTTACAATATGCTGTAAAGAAAGGGTTGTTACTGAGTATAATAAGGGTTACCTGAACACAAGCACTGTGATATTGTGACAGTCAATCCTAATAACTGAGATGCCTACTAAGTGACTAACAGGTGGGTAATGTATACAGTGGAGATATGCTGGACAAAGGGATGATTCATGTCCCAGGCAGGACAGAGCCAGAGAGTGCACAATTTCATCACATTACTCAAAAAGGGGCACAATTTAAAATTTAGTAATTGTTTCTCTCTAGAATTGCCCATGTAATGTTTTTAACCCATGGTTGACTGCAAGTAACTGAAACTGCAGAAAGCAAAACTGCAGATAAGGGCAGACTACTGTACCACCCCAATCCCTTGGTCACTCAGAGCAAGGCCTGGCATTTCATCTTCTTACAGCTTTACCACGGTCATCTCAGTGGATAGTGGGAACAAGGACCAACGCACACTGTACCATATCTGTGGTACCACTGAATTGTGGCCATATTTAGAGAGTTCCTAGCCTTCAATATCCCTCCCTTCAGTAACTAGCAGGTACTCAGAAAATCTGAACACCTGAAGGAGCTGCCATAAATTTATCTAAGAAGTCTGCTTCTCAGCCTGAAGCAATATAGGGTAAGGAGTAGGATGTATGGCTGCAAGTCCCTGAAGCCTCTCCAATCTCCCAATTCCAGGAGTCCAGCTGCTCTTAGGAACTTGAGCACTTCACAATTGATTAGCACTTGGCTACTTCCTTTCAAAACTTAGAATGAAAACAAAACAAAACACATTTCTGTTTCATTAAGTATCATCAATGAAATAGAGAAGAATAGGGCCATTTAAGGTCCAGCACTTCCAGATGTTATTTCAGAGTAGCAACCAAGCTGATGACCCAGTGAAGATGGAGAAGCTACAGAGGGAGAAAATACATATTCTTTTAGTCAATTAAGGGTGCTGTTTGAAGATGACCCATTATTTCTCTCTTGCCTGGATTAATAGCCTCCTAACAAGTCCCTCTAGTTTACTCTTGTCTTCTAGACCCAGTCTGTTCCCAGAACAAGCAGCAAGAGTGATCCTTTCTAAAGCATAAATCAGAAGATTTCACTTATCTGTCCAAAACCTTCCAAAGGCTGCTAATTTCATAGACCTATCTAGCTCTTAGAACCATAAATAAATTGTTTCCTATACCTGGAAAGTCCTTCCCCCAACTATGCAATAGCAAAAATCCCCATACCTCCTTCAAGATTTTACTTAAGTGTCACCTCCCCAATTTCCTCATACAAACTACACTCTGCTCTTCCCCAAATGCCTTTACTCTACCTTTCCTTCTTTCTTTTTGGATGGCAAGTCCCTTTGGATTGATCAAGTAATTCTTTTTTTCTGAAGTGAACATATCAAGATTTTTTTCAGAAAATCGGCTTAGTCTGCCCACCATAGCCACTTTGCTTCCTGTCATAACGCCGCTTTCCCTGTGCATACAGAGACTCCTGGCCCTTCTTGTACTGTGTTACTTTGTGGGGTTGATGCTTGCCACACTTATTACAGAAAGTTCAGCGGGTTTTAGGAATGTCCATCATGTTTGCAAGAGGGCTATTGGCAGAGAAAAGCCATCAAGTAATTCTTAACCCCTGGTCCATAGTTTGGAAATTATACAGTTTATTCTCTTTGTTTTTTTTTAA
>NW_006294764.1:172684-176015 GCF_000327345.1 Myotis davidii
AATCAATGACTCTGTCATCACTGATGTTTCTATCTCTCTCTCTCCCTCTCCCTTCCTCTCTGAAATAAAATAATATATATATTTTTTAAAAGTAGTTACTATTATTAAAGTTTTAACAGGTACTCTTGTCTTAGATTAACTAGCATTACGACCGTCTGGACCAAATTAAAAGATCTTAACTCCAGCCCTGACCGGTTTGGCTCAGTGGATAGAGCGTTGGCCTGTGGACTGAAAGATCCCAGGTTCAATTCTAGTCAAGGGCATGTACCTTGGTTGCGGGCACGTCCCCAGTGAGGGGTGTGCAGGAGGCAGCTGATCGATGTTTCTCTCTCATCAATGTTTCTAGCTCTCTATCCCTCTCCCTTCCTCTCTGTAAAAAATCAATAAAATATATATATTTTTAAAAAAGATCTTAACTCCAATTCTTCCCCACCCTTTTCCAAATTTACATTTCATTGTGGTCCAGTATTTCAGGTCTATTTTGCCTTTATATGGCCAAATTATTAATTATTGTTGTACTATACAATAATTGCTTGCTTAGATTTACTCATCTATTTTCCAATTACTTTGCTCAGCATTCCCTCTTGGATCTCATACTTTTCTTCTTTTTTTCTCAAATATACACCTTAGCAATTATTTCTGTGAGAATCATATAGTGACAAACCTCCTCAATTTAATATTTGTCTGCAAATGTCTTTACTTTGCTCACTGATTTTTAATGATAATTTAGCAGCTCCTCAATGCCATCTATGGGTTCTTGGAACTATGGAAAAACAAAGTATGATGAAACCAATTTTACCAATGGCTAATTGATATAAAAAAGAATTAAGTTCCAAGGCATCTCATCAAAACTGTAACAAAAAGACATTAAAACATAAATCGAGGACCTGCTGTATAGAATTCCACAGCATCTTGCTGAGAATAACTTCTTTCTCAATTCCTTAAAAACATTATTCCATTGTCATATTGCTCCTGTTATCACTGTTGAGAAGCTTGTTCTTAGGATTGTTTCTTTGATGTTAATTTTTCTTTTTTCTCTGCTGACTTTTATTTTATTTTTGTACTATTAACTTCTTATATTTTTTAGATATAATTCACATACCAAAGAATTCAACCTTTTGAAGTGTACAATTCAATGTGGCTTTAAAAAAAATCCTCAACCAAGGATATGTTTTTACTGATTTTTGAGAGAGAGAGAGAGAGAGAGAGATGAAAAACATCAACTGGTTGCCTCCTGTATGCACGCTGATCCAAGGTTGAACCGGCAATCTTTCAGTGCACAGAATGATGCCCCAACCAACTAAGCCACGTGGCCAGGGCCAATTCAGAGATTTTTAATACACTCACAAGGCTGTGCAACCATCACTGCTATCTAATTCCAGAACATTTTCATCACCTAAAAAAAACAAAAACAAAAAAACCACCTGTACCGTCCCCCAGACAACCACCAATGTATTTTCTGTTTCTATAGATTCATCTATTTTGCGCATTTCATGGAAACGGACTCATACATTTATTATGTGGCCTTCTCTGTCTGGCTTCTTTTATTTAACAATGTTTTCAAGACTCATCCATGTTATACTATTTATCAGTATTTCATTTCTTTTTATGGCTAATATTCTATTGTGTGAATATACCACATTTTATTTATCTAGTTATTGATTGAAGGGTATTTGGATTGTTTCTGTTTTGGAGGTACTATAACTGATGGTGCTATACATATTTGTGCATTTCCATTTTCTTGGGCGAACTCCTTTGCTGAACTCATTTATTAGAACTTTCTCAGCTTTTGTGGATTCTTGAGAGTTTACTTCCTTTTAAAACCTCTGTTTTTATGGTTCTGCAATTTTACTCCAATATATATAAGAGGATTTATTTCTACTTGTCATGATTCATATTATTTTGTTTGTTTGTAATTCATTCTGGAAGGTGTTAGTCATTATCTCTATGAATATTGCCTCACCCCCAATACTGTATATTCTGTTGGACCATTTTATTGTACCTTTCATTTTTCTTAGCTCTCATTCATATTTTACATCTTTCTATATCTGTGCTGCACTCCAGATACAATGTTGCAAACTTTGTCCACATATTGGGTTTTCAAATTCAATGATGCAATACTACTGAGTCTAATTAGTATACTTTTCTAAATATGCCTGCCTGGTCTTTTAAAATTAAATGTCTTTTCTTTCATTTTTGTTTCCTGATTTTATATTCAAAACTAGAGACTCAGTGCATGACATTCATGCACTGGGGTGGGACGTCCCTCAACCTGGCCTAAGCCCTCTCACAGTCCAAGACATCCCCCAAGGGGTCCTTAGCGCTGCAGTGGAGGTGGGAGAGGCTCCTGCCACCGCCACCGCCACCGCCACTGCCACTGCCACTGCGGCTCACCAGCCATGAGCCCGCTGGCGAGCCTGGCTTCTGGATGAGAGGTGCTCACCCTGTGGGAGTGCACTGACCACCAGGGGGCAGCTCCTGCATTGAGCGTCTGCCCCCTGGTGATCAGTGCGCATCATAGCAACCAGTCCTTCTGCCATTTGGTTGATTTGCATATTAGCCTTTTATTATATAGGATCATTTTAAATATAATTATTTTATCGATTTTACCCATAATATTATTCTCTGAAGTTCTTCAGAGTCTAATCTTACAGTTTCAACTTTCTATTTATTTTCACTTGTGCTGAAGTGTTCCCTTCTATGGTCTATAATTTTGTACTGTGAACTCACCTTCAGTCCAGCTTTATTCAAGGGAATGTTGTGCTACCTGATTTGAGGGTGTGTCATTTAAAATAAATTTTGAATTTGTTTCTGAAAGATGTGTCAGGGTTATTACCAGCCCAGAACAGTTCCTAGACCACACCGACAGTATAAACTCCAATCCTCAAATTCAGTTAGATAAAGGCCTAGAGTTAAAAATTCTCAAGGGAGACTTGCTTCTTTCTTTTTGTATGCAAATATCTTCTTTTTATTTTTATTTTTTCAGTTACAGATGACATAAAATATTATTAGTTTCTGGTGTACAACATAGTGATTAGACATTTATACAACTTATAAAAGTGATTATCCCAATAGGTAGGCATTTTTCTTTTTTAGTAAGAGAACTACTTAAAACCCAGAGAAGATTAAAAAACTTCTTTTCAGAACTATTTAAAACCCAGAGGAGATTAAAAAACTTCTTTTCATCCAGTAGGTAAACTGTTTCCCTAGTCCATTCCTTCTCTGAGGGTAAAGTCCTTTGAGGGTCCTAATTTGATGTGGGTCTCAATTCTACACTAACCTAGAGGATGGTATCCCTACCTGAGACAAGACCACAGCCTTATACCCTTTT
>NW_006294764.1:176814-178501 GCF_000327345.1 Myotis davidii
CACTAGTAAAACTTTAGACAATAAAAGAAAACAACAAAAACTACCCTAGGCCCAGTCGCTGTGGTTCAATGGTTGAGTGTTGACCTATAAACCAGAAGGTCAGGGTTCAATCTGCAGCCAGGACACATGCCCAGGTTGCCTGGGCTCAATCTCCAGTAGGGGGCATGTAGAAGGCAGACGATCAATGATTCTCTCTCATCATTGATGTTTCTATCTCTTTCTTCCTCTCCCTCTCTAAAATCAATAAAAACATATTATAAAAGAAAAAGAACTATCCTAGGCAGGGATCTAATATATAGCATGGTGACTATAGTTAGCAATACTATATTGTATATAATAAGCCCTCACTTAACATCATCAATAGATCCTGTGACTTTAAGCAAAATGACATATAATGAAACCAATTTACCACAGGTTAATTGATATAAACAAGAGTTAAGTTCCTAGAGCATTTCAATAAAACAATGTGACTTGAGGACCTGCAGTAATTGAAAGTTGCTATGAGAGTAGAGCTTTAATGTTCTCACCATAACAAGGACAAGAACAACAAAATGGTAATTATGTGAAATGAACGATGTGTTAACTAACCTTATTGTGGTAAACATTTCACAATAAATATGTGTATCAAACCATCACATCAGTACGCCATAAAACTTACACAATATTATATGTCAGCTACACCTCAATAAAGCTGGGAAAAAGAAAATAAAAGAAAAAAGCTACTATAGGGATTGGAGCAAAATGTTGACATAGCGACAAATATTTGAGAGGAGACCTGCTATAGCAAAGACTCAGCAAAGACTATGTTCTCACCAAATTCTTCAGTCATGACCATCTTGACTACCATTGCCACCACCAACTCTAAATCAAGGTGCAGCAAAGAACTATCTCAACCCAGACAAAAATTAAAGAGGTACAGATTATCTCTACACTGGACAATCCTGAACCCTTTCACTCTGTTAAAGCAAAAAAAGACCACCAACAATGCAAGGAAAGCGTGATTCAGCTCCTAGCAGATTAAAACAGCCAAACCTAAAAGTCTCAGCAACACGCTCCTGCAACAATCACAATTTACAGTGAAAAGAAACAAACATATATATATGCCCAAAGCTTAAATGCCAATGTCCAAGGTACCACCATGGATTTAATATACCCAGAACGCTTGGAATAAATCAATAGTTTTAAAGGAAAAGATATGAGGAGAGGGGGAAATTGGCCAAATGTAAACCAGTGCAATCTCCTCCTCCCCTGGAATCATGTGATATAGTGGGAAATTTCTCTAACAGAGCAGGAGCTGCATGTCCCCATCCTCAATCTAAAGATGAGAAAAGAATTGCCCCCACACCTTAGTAAATGCACCCACCACCTAGAAAA
Source organism: Myotis davidii (assembly GCF_000327345.1). Classification (NCBI taxonomy): domain Eukaryota; kingdom Metazoa; phylum Chordata; class Mammalia; order Chiroptera; family Vespertilionidae; genus Myotis; species Myotis davidii. The sequence continues at coordinate 178,189 of NW_006294764.1, forward strand.
CCAGACAATTCTGCCATTGGTGACTGTAGTTGATGCTCACATTCCCAGAGTTCTATCTAAATAGACTTGGTAATAGAGATGGGAGAGAAATTTAAAAGCCTTAGAGTGAACACTGTTTCAGAATCTGGGTATTCTAAGCATGTCTAAATTTCCAGTGGCCAGGACAGTGCCTGATACACAGTTATTATTATTTGGATAACTAATAAATAAGATAGTCCTGTAATGTATTCTTAAAGCAGTACATTTCTTGTAATCAGTGGAAAGTGGCCAATGAGACTAAAGATTATATATATATATATAATTTTTTTATTAA
>NW_006294764.1:178519-191454 GCF_000327345.1 Myotis davidii
GTTGTCTGTGTCCATTGGTTAGGCTTATATGCATGCATACAAGTCCTTTGGTTGATCTTAAAGATGTATTTTTTTTAATGGAGTACACTTTTACTACAGAGGCCTTCCACAAATATGGGCCTTGATAAAATGAAGTAATGTAAAGTTATTCCTGATTGCATAGTATTTTGGGAAGCTGTAGTATATTTGGTTTGTCTTCTCTAGCTCCCATGATTTCTTTGGAAGTTCCAAATTATAAGCCCAATCTCAGGTTACACTTCCAGACAGGTTTCTCTGAGAGCTACTGGTTAAAGGGAAGTACAAAATGTCTTGTATGTAGCACAGGAGATTTTAAGAATCAGTGTTCCACCAAAATGAAAGGTTAAGCTAACAGGAAGGCAGAAGATCTGGGGAACTCAGTGGAGAGAGGAACTCATGATAACAACTATGCAAAAGGACTAGAGAATAACCAGCCCAAATTGAAGCAGAAGATGAGAGGGCTCTAGAAGGTGTGTGTGTGTGTGTGTGTGTGTGTGTGGGTGTGTGTGTGTGTGTGTGAGAGAGAGAGAGAGAGAGAGAGAGAGAGAGGAGTGGGGGGAGAGATGGTTAAATCTACTGCTATACACTGAGAAGCATTTTGCAGCTCTGGTGGAAATTTTGGGGATGAATAAAATGAGTGCCATATAGAATATAAAGCAATGCAAAAGTGAGGCAATTATTACATTCAGGAAAACAAAAACAAGCATAATCATAGCATACAATTATTCAATTAGGAACAATAATTATGAAATCACAATAATTTGATATTAAAGTAGACAAAAAGAAATCAAGGTGATTAGTTTTGAGAAGCAAAAATCACGGATGATAGGAGAGGTATTCTCTAATAACTAGTTTTTTATTATAAGCCTTAAATAACTGATTTAGAAATTATGTCCATGTATTACTTTGACAAAATAAAAACTAAATTTAAAAAGTGGGTGGCTTACATATATGTAAAGTGAATAGGAAGGGGATGGTTAGGGTAGAACATTTACTCAGGTGGGAGAAGGAACTTGTAATAAACAATAATGTGATAGCAATAATTATTCTGCATTTTAATTGGTACAACCGTTTTTCAAATCTAAGTTATAAGATGTTTAAAGAAAACTATCAAATGATCACATCAATGGTCTGTTCAAAATCCTCTGATAAATGCAATAACCAAATAAATATCTAAATGTGGCCCCTGCTTAGCTGTCCTACACATCACCATCTCTTCATAAATCCATCCTCCACACACTTTACACCCAATACAAAACCGTCCATGTCATTAAGCATCCACTCCCTTGCACATGCTATTTAAATACCCTACCTAACAAAGAGGTGTTAAAAATATATTTTATTGATTTTTTACAGAGAGGAAGGGAGAGAGATAGTTAGAAACATCGATGAGAGAGAAACATCGATCAGCTGCCTCCTGCACATGCCCCCTGGTGGTCAGTGCACATCATAGCAAGCAGTTGAGCAGCCTTAGCATATCATTAGCATATTACGCTTTGATTGGTTGAACGGACGACCGGATGACCGGACACTTAGCAGGCTAGGTTTTTATTATATAGGATAATGCATCTCCATGCCACTCAAACCACAAGCCAGGTAGCTTTACAGAGGAAAACTAGCTACAAATAAGCAGGGTGAAAAATACAATAATTACTAATATCAATTATTATTACAACAATAATTCTAGTATTGTTACTGACAAATTTCAAGGAACAAGTAATCTCTGTCTTATAAAGTTGTGCTGGAAAATGGGATAAAAGTTGCCTAAGTTATTTTATGACATTAGTATAAATTTGATTCAAAACCAAAGAAAATTATATATATATATCTCAATAAATGCAGAAAACACATTTAACAAAAGTCCAACATACATTCATAACAAAGTCCCCTCAACAAACTAGGAATAGTTAACATCCTCAACCTATGAAAATCCCACATCTAACACTTTAATGGGGAAAGACTGAATGCTTTCCTCCCTAAGAGGAAACAAGGCAAGAATGTCTACTTTTGCAATTCTATTCAACATTGTACTAGAGCTTCTTGACAGTGAAATAATAATAATAATAATAATAATAATAATAATGATGATGATAGCATCAAGATGGGAAAGGAAGAAGTTATTATTCATAAATAAAATGACCCTATATGTAGGAAATCTCAAGGAACTTTATAAAACTATTAATAAACAAGCTTGGCACAATCATAGGATACATGAATATATATATATATACATAAGTTGTATTTCTATATAGTAGTAACAATCAAAAAATGAAATTAAGAAAATAATTCCATTCACAAGAGCATTAGAAAGAATAAAATAAGAATAAATTTAACAAAAGAAGTGTAAGACTAGTACACTAAAAACTATAAAATATTGATAAAGAAGAATATATATATATACATACATATATATATATATACACATATGTGTGTGTGTGTGTGTGTGTATATATATATATATATACACACATATATATATATACTCTTCAAAATATATCAACAGAATAGGTTCTCATTCTTTTATATGTATGTATATATATATTTACAGAGAGAGAGAGAGAGAGAGAGAGAGAGAGAGATATTCCATGTTCATAGATTGGAAGGCTCAATATCATCCAGGTGACAATACCTGCCCCAAACTGATCTATAAATTCAAAGCAATCCTTATCAAAATTCCATTGGGCTCCTTCATAAAAACTGAGAAGCTGATAGCCTTTTAAAAAAATTATGCTGGAACAAATGAATACTCATATTTAAAAAAGAAAAAAACAATCTTTGACCTTAACTCATACCATACACAAAATTTAACTCATATGGATTATAGATAGAAATTTAAGAGCTAAAAACATGAAACTTCTAGAAGAAAACCAAGAAAAATTTTATGCCCTTGAGAACAAATAGTTCTTAAATACAATACCAAAAGCATGTTCCATAACAAAATTTTTTTTACTTCAAAAGACTCCCAAGAAAATAAAATACAAAACACATATGAGGAAAAAATATTCACTAATCATGTATCTGATAAAGGACTTGTATCCAGAATATGTAAAAAAACCCCTCAAAACTCAATAAGATAAATGAATCAATTTTTAAATTTGAATAGACAGTCTACCAGACATGGTAAGATGCTCAAATTGTTGGTTAGTGTTTTCTTCCTCATTAGTATAGTGGTGAGTATCCCTACCTGTCAAATCGCTGGTTATTAGGGAAATGCAAATAAAAACTACAATGAGCTACCATTACAAACCCACAAATATGGTTATAATCAAGAAGACAGAATATGTAGTATTTATGAGGATGTAGAAAAATGATCATGGGAATATAAAATGGTACAGCTAGTACAGAAAAGTAGGCTTTTTAAAATTAAGCACAAACTTACCATACAACATAATTCAATGCCTAGGACTCTGCCCAAAAGAAAGAAAAAACATATGTCCACACAATGACATGTTTTATGTAAATGTTCACAGCAACATCTAATCTAATAATAGACAAACATGGTAATTGACCGTACCCTCACTACGCTTCCCATCGGCTAAGCAGCGTGATGTGCAAATTAACCGCCAACAAAGATGGTGGCTAAATTGCATATGTAGGCACCAAGCAACAGAGCGAAGCTGGCTGGCCCCGGGCAGGAGCAGCGAGCGAAGGCCGGCATGGCGAGCAATGAGCAAAGAGGCCACGCCCCTGGGGCCTGTGTGGCCGGCGAAGAGCTAAGGCCCTTGCCTGCCGCACCGGCTTCGGCCATGCCCCCAGGACTGGAGCGGCCAGCAAAGAGTGAAGAGCGAAGCCCACCGCGCCGGGCCCTCTCAGCGAAGAGCGAAGGCCTGGGTTCCAGGCGCCAGAGGAAAACTGGTGCCAGCAGCCAGGGGAAGGGACCCCCGAGCGGCCCCAGATTGCGAGAGGGCACAAGCCGGGCTGAGGGACCCACCCGAGTGCACAAATTTTTGTGCTCTGGACCTCTAGTTTACTCATAATAGACCTGAACGAAAAACAATCCAAATGTCCATTAACTGGTGAACGGACTAACAAAATGTGGTCTATCCAAACAATGAAACATTATTCAACAATAAAAAGGAATGAACTACTGAGGTGTGCTACAACATGGATAAACCTCAAAAACATCATGCTAAATGAAAGAAGCGAGAAACCAAAAGCTAAAAAGTGCATGATCCAATTTATATGAAATGTTCAGAAACGGCAAATTTATACAGCCAAAAAGCAGATCAGTGGTTACCTAAGGCTGAGAGAAAAGGTAGGATTAACTACAAATGGGCACAAGAAAATGTTTTTTGGATTATGAAAATGTGCTAAATTTCGATTGTGGTGATGGTTGCATAATTTTATAAATTTAGTAAAAGTCATTGAATAATTAATAATTGGTAAAATTTATAGTATGCAAAGTATATCTCAGTAAAGTTATTTTTTTAAAAAAAAAATTATGCAGGCCCCTGAAATTGCATCTAATGTAGTTAGTGGACTTACAAATCCTCCGTCCTACTCTTCCCTCCTGAATAATTCAGTCTAGAAGCCATTAGATGATGATGACAGTCAAGTGGTTGGGGGAAGAGGGGAAAACACCTGGCATGGGATGTCAAAAACGGATGGGATATGGGGTTGTCGGCTTTGAGAGAAGAGTGGTATCAGTTTGGCATGGGGTATTGGAGACCCAGCAAGGTAAGAAGGGCATATACACAGCAGGTCAGTGATTGCAGAGGGAGACTGGCTACATACAGAAAGAAATCATCAAATAAGTCAATTTATCAAGAATAATGGGAATCAGGTTTTTCACTATCAAAGAAATTTACAAATATGGAAATGGAAAAAACAAAAATAAATTCCAATTATTAAAAGTAGAGCTATAAAATGTTAGCTTTATAGCCTTCAATATATATAGAAATTTTTAAAAATACATGTTACATGTATATATTTTCTGGGAACAGTGAACCCAAGGATCAGCAATCATGTCTACCATCTATATCTTGGTACTTAAGTACCACTTTCCATTAAAAGAAACCACGCTCCTTGGAGAAATAGCTAATTTGAGGGCTTGGGCAAGGGAAGGTACAAAATAAGCAAGTCAGGAACATTTTATCAGCCCAGAAAGTTAGGAAGTTCTCAAAAATGATGGAGATTGTCAAAAAGATACAGAAGCCAGCATGAAGATGCTCCCCTTGACAAAGTCTGGTAAAATTTGAGCATCAAAATAGATAATGATTTTAATGTATCATAACCTATTAAGAAAATAAGAGCCCAATGAGTTCATGCTGATATAATAAGTGAAAAAAACAAACAGAAAGAAGATTTTCCTTGCAGTGCAATGCCAACTGGTGAGTACAGAAAGAATGATGAATTAGCAGAATACCATTTGGCAACCAGCATGGTGTAAAAACAGCCAAGAAACATCAATAATGGGTTAAAATTTGATGATGAGTGGGGTAGTTACATAATTTCAAGAGGTTGCCCTCAAAATACTTATTAATTGCAAAGGGGAAACAATTAACTTTATAGTAGGGAAACCTAACAGACACACCTTAATCAAGTGATCAAGGTTAATTTCACAGTAATGTGATAAAACAAAAGCCTGGATCATCTGACAGAATGCTATGAGAAGAACACACCATCCTTTTTTGATATTCCTGCCAAAGGCATTGAAGGGGATAAGAATATGCCATCCCAAAATATGCTACTTTGGAATAAGCATTTATTTTAAGCTGAAGGCAACTGAGAATCAACAGACACAGGAAGAGTTCTCTGCCATTCCTTTAACTGCCTAAAACCAGGCAAATTTCTCTTTGAAAAAGCTGTCTTTCTGTATCAGGGAAAGAAAAGTTAAGATACATTTGCATAACCTTTGCAGACCGTATTAAAATAGCTCTTATCTTCCATTAAGTTCCCCCATATATTTCCTGTTACTTCCCCAAAATTTATCGTCCCTTTAAGCTCAAACTCTCTTTCCATCATTAAAAGGATATATAAGCTTCCAAGTTGAATCACTTCTTTTGAGTTTCTTTTCTTTTCTGTGAACTCCCATGCAGCTAAATATTAATAAATATTATATGCTTTTTCTCTTGTTAATCTGTACTTTGTTAGTTTAATTCACAGGTCCCCTAAGAGAGTAGAGAGCAAGTTTTCTCTCCCCAACAACATGAAATCTGAATCTAATCCTGAGGAAATAGCAGACAAACCCAAATTAAAGGACATCCTATCAAAAAACTGTAGGTTTATAAAGTGATAAGTCATAGAAACAGAAAAGACTACAGAATTGTTCCAAACTGAAGGAGATAAAAAGAAGTAACAATAAAATTGCAACACATGTGCCAAAACCGGTTTGGCTCAGTGGATAGAGCATCGGCCTGTGGACTGAAAGGTCCCAGGTTCGATTCCGGTCAAGGGCATGTACCTGGGTTGCGGGCACATCCCCAGTAGGGAATGTGCAGGAGGCAGCTGATCGATGTTTCTCTCTCATCGATGTTTCTAACTCTCTATCTCTCTCCCTTCCTCTCTGTAAAAAATCAATAAATATATATTTTAAAAAATTGCAACACATGTCCTAGCCGGTTTGGCTCAGTGGATAGAGCGTTGGCCTGGGAACTAAAGGGTCCCAGGTTCGATTCCAGCCCAGGGCACATGACCGGGTTGTGGGCTCCATTCCCCCCAGTACGGAGCATGCAGGAGGCAACCAATCAATGATTCTCTCTCATCATTGAGGTTTCTATCTCTCTATCTCTCTCCCTTCCTCTCTGAAATCAATATATATACTAACACATGATTCTGGATTAGATCCTTTGTTATAAAAGCCATTTCTACTTACCACATTGGCAAAAATTCAAAAGATGGATAATACATTCTGTTGGCAAAACTGTGAGCAAATAGAAATTCCCTTACACTGCTGGTGGAAATGCAAAATCTATATATATGTAAAAGCCTAAGCGACTATTTGACCGTTAGCTATGATGTGCACTGACCACCAGGGGGCAGACGCTCAGTGCACAGGCATGGAAACATGGAACAGACTGATTAATCTCAGAGGGAAGGGAGGAGAGGGGAGAGGAGATGGCCAGAAGAGATTAACAAATATCTTATATGCATACTAGAGGCCTGGTGCATGGATTCACGCACTGGTGGGGTCCGTTGGCCTGGCCCGCGGAGATCGGGCCGAAACCAGCAGTCCGACATCCTCCAAGGGGTCCTGGATTGTGAGATGGCGCAGACCAGGCCGAGGGACCCCACTGGTGCACGAATCCATGCACCGGGCCTCTAGTGGTATAATAACTATGGAGGAAAACTAGAGAAGGCCCAAAGGAACACCCGTCCTTTGCCATAAAAGTCTATAGAAAGCCTCTCACACAAATGACACAGGAGGGACAAGAGGGCTGAATAAGTACAGGCTGCAAACTTCAGCAGTGAACTAACTTCTCGCTGAAGATGTTCAAGCAAAGGCTGAATAGTTTTTTGCTAGACATTGTATGAAAGGAATTCCTAATCAGTAAGGAATTGGCTAGAGCTAGAACTTTTCCAAAATAGACATCACTCAAAAAAGGACTTCTTGCTGCAAACCTTCCCACTTCAGATCTGACGAAGTCTATGGCAAATCAAAACTTATTTAAATCCTAAGCTAGTCTATGTTCCAGAAAGTTGCCAATACCAAACTTCTATTCCCAGGAGGTTTAAAGTTAGGTCAGCGAAAAGCCAGTGACATAACTGCCTCTTCTCTCTTCAGGGACAACAGTTACACCACAGTCCATATCTAGCACTCCCTCAAAGAGGGTTATGCCAACAATGCAATACTCATGTCTGAGTGCCAATTAATAGGCATGAATCATATTCTTAGAAGATGTGTAAGCTAACTAATGGCTAAAGGTTAACTAATGCAACCTGAATCACAATTATATTTACTATGCCTCTTAAGGTTGATCATACTTGTGAGATAATAGAAATATCTTATATAAAAAAAGGCTAATATGCAAATTGACCGAACGGCAGAACGATCGGTAGCTATGACACGTACTTACCACCAGAGGGCAGACGCTCAATGCAGGAGCTGACCCCTGGTGGTCAGTGTGCTCCCACAAGGGAAGCACCGCTCAGCCAGAAGTCTACACAAGTTTCTGACCCAGGGGTCCTGAAACCCTTGTAAATTCCTAAGTAATAAGAACACTAGGGTGCAGCAGGTGTGGCTCAATGGTTGAGCATCAACCTATGAACCAGAAGGTCATGGTTCCATTCCTGGTCAGAGTACATGCCCGGGTTGCAGGCTTCATCCTCAGTGGAAGGTGTGCAAGAGGCAGCCGATCAATGATTCTCTCTCATCATTGATGTTTCAGTGTCTCTATCCCTCTCCCTTGCTCTCTGAAATAAATTTTAAAAAATATATGTATATAAAAAAGAACACTAGGAGCATCTTTTGTTCTACTAAGGTGACCTGGAGTGGACTCTTTAATGGCTCTTAGATGGAGACTGGTCACCAGAAAGACCAAGGCATGATCAGAAACTTAGAATTTTCAGCACTCCTCTCCTACCCTCCAGGGAGAGTTAATAAGTAGTCATACCTACATGAAGAAGCCTCTATAAAGTCCCAAGTATGGGGTTGGTGAACATATCCATAATGGGAGGATGACGCACCCCCATTCCTTGGGACAGAAGTTCCTGCACTCCAGGTCCTCCCAGACCTTGCCCTATGTACCCCTTCATCTGGCTATTCATTTGTATCCTTTATCATATCTGTTAATAAACTGGTAAACGTAAGCAAGTGTTTCCCCGAGTTCTCTGTGAACTGCTCTAGCGAATTAATCGAAGCTGAAGAGGGGATTGTAGGAATCTCTGATTTGCAACCAAATCGGACAGAAGTTGTGAGTAACCTGGAGATGTAGTGAATGGGATCTGAAGTCTGCTGGCAGCACTTCTGTGGGACTTGGCCCTTAACCTGTGGGATCTGGCACTATCTCCAGGTAGATAGTATCAGAATCAAGCCAAACTGTAGGACACCCAGGTGGTGTCACAGAGAATTAATTGCTTGGTGTAGGGCAGCGGTTCTCAACCTGTGGGTCGCGACCCCTTTGGCGGTCGAACGACCCTTTCACAGAGGTCACCTAAGACCACCCTCCATATCAGATATTTATATTATGATTCATAACAGTAGCAACATTACAGTTATGAAGTAGCAACGAAAATAATTTTATGGTTAGGTCACAACATGAGGAACTGTATTTAAAGGGCCAGAAGGTTGAGAACCACTGGTGTAGGGTAAAACCTCCACATACTTGGTGACCAGAAGTATCAGAAATAAAAGGTTTTGTGTGAGTAGTAAGGAAACACACAGTAGGGAAGAACTAGGTTTTCCCTATACAGAAGGAGGAAAACTGAGTATTTCTAATACCATACCCATCCAAGACACTGAAGAGCTAGAATCAGGGCCTTCTAGATCAGTGACCGATGTTTTAGATAACAGACCTATTCCTTCTGATCAAGGAACAAACAGAAATATAATACAGTGTTAAGTGGGCATCATTTAAAACTTTTTCCTGACTGTCCTACAGATTATTATAGGCAACAATTTGTAAGGTCGTAAGCACATCACTAAGGTGCGGTTAATAAAGACGGTTAACATTCTGAGCAGGGTTAGTTCTAATTACCATGCAAGTGGACACTGTGTTCTAGCCCGTTTGGGCAATGCAGCCAAAAGCCTCAATAGCTGTATTAGTTTCCTAGGCTGCCATAACAAAGTACCACAGACTAAATGCCTTAAACAACAGATGTTTTCCCCTCACAGTTCTGGAGGCTAGCAGGTGTCTGTCTGCAGGGTTAATTTCTTCTGAGACCTCACTCCCCTAGCTTCTCAATGGCTGTCTTCTCTGTGTCTGTGTTTTAAACCCTTCTTAACATGCTTAACCTTAGTTACCTCTGTAAACCAATCAGTAGGGAGTCAGCTAGAGCTAGAACCCTTCCAACACAGACATCACACTAAAAAGGGTTTCTTGCTGCAAACTCTCCCACTTTAGGAGGAGTTATACTCCATGGGGATATAAGAACATCCAAACATGGCCACTGCATGTGTGTAGATTCTATTTTCCTCTCTCCTGAGTAGTCTATTTTCAAATAGAGGTCAAATTCACTACTGCCAATAGCTCTCAATTTTTAGTCCTTCACTATTCACATTATTTACTGAAATCGTTTTTCTTTTCTTGTCATTTGCATTTGCTCAATTGCTTAAAAATTGCAATATTTGATAGGCACATGTACATGGAAAGGATTTTGTAGAATTTAGGTTCATCACTGTGTTCACTAAGCACTAAATCTATCCTAGACTCTGAATGTGAATACTAAACAAAAATTAAGTGCCCTAACTGGTTTGGCTCTGGACAGAGCGTTGGACTGCAGACTGAAGGGTCCCAGGTTCGATTTCGGTCAAGGGCATGTACCTTGGTTGCAGGCACATACCCAGTAGGGAGTGTGCAGGAGGCAGCTGATGGATGTTTCTAACTCTCTATCCCTCTCCCTTCCTCTCTGTAAAAAAAAAAAAAAAATCAATAAAATATATTTTTTTAAAAAATTAAGTTAGTGGAGGACAGCAATGAGCCAGGATAAAAGATAAAAGAAGAAAAATTTAAAAAGGAGACATAAAGTTAATGGCCTAGAAGTGACAATGGACTGTGAAATACCAATTCTCAACCCTAGTATAGGGGGAGTTGTTAAAGAATGTTATGAATATGTCACCTTGGGAAAAGACAGGCTACGTAATTATTTAGGTTCAAAAAATACTATATTACATAAAGGAGTACAGATGGAGCAGCAGAACAGTATAGTTGTTAAGAATATGATATCTGGAGCCAGACTGCTTGGGTTTTAGCCCCAGTTCTGCCACTTATCAGCTGTGTTATCTTGAGTAATTTATTTAATCTCTCTGTTCCTCTGTTTTCGCATCTGAAAAACCAACATTACAATAATACCTACCTCATAGAATTGGTGTGGGAATTAAATGACCTACAAATTTTAAGTGCTGAAAATGGTGTCTGAGAGTTAAGTCTTCAGAAGTTTTTCATTTATTAACTAAATACAGAACAGCACATGTTTCATCAAAAATATTACAGCAAAGAGGCTAAAACCACAGACATTGGGGTAAGATTCTGTGGGGTTTAACAAAAATTTCTACTGCTTATAAAATATTTCCTTAACTTCTCTGAACCACAGTGTCTTCCTTGATAAAACAGATTTACTTGAATTATTCACTTAATCACTAAAATGGACCTGTATTATCACCGTATCAGGGTATTTTAAGGATTAATTTCAACACAAATAAACCAGTTAGAAAATTGCTCAGCAAATGTTGCCTATTCTTCTTTTGTTGTTTCATTTCTTGACGAAGGTGAAACAGAGTCTGTCCTGTTTTTCCTAGGTTTATCTAACATGTGAATCAGTCAACCAAAAATCTCATGAAGCAATCCTCACTTCTGATAGAAGCATGATTTCAAAATATTAGACAGATTGGATTTCTGCCACCTGCCATGATGGGAAAGAGACCAAGTTTACCCTTGTGCCTTCAAAACTACAAAAACAAAAACAGCCCTGCTAGTGTTGCTCAGTGGTAGTGTTGGTCCATGCACCGAAGTGTCTCGGGTTTGGTTCCTGGTCAAGGGCACATGCCTGGGTTGCAGATTTGTTCCCTGACCCCAATCAGGGTACATGCAGGAGGCAACCAATTGTTATGTCTCTCTCACATTGATGTGTTTCTCTCTCTCTCTCCTCCCTTCCACTCTCTAAAAATCAATGGGATCCTATCCTCCCTTCCACACTCTCTAAAAAAAAAAAAAAAGTCAATGGAAAAAATATCCTAGGGTGAGGATTAACAAAAACACATGTGAAAGTTTTTAGACATGGCACAGATGGTTAACATAGAGAGTAAACCTTAAAACTGACCCAAAGTAAGTCCTAAGATTGCCCCAGCTTACTACTGGACAACATTTCTAGGAAGCAATACTGGAAGAGGGTACTTCCCAAAAAGTCCAGCAGTTTACGTAAGTTGAGGAAACAGAATTAAGAATTTAGGAAAGCTAAGGTGGCTAGAATTTAGAAGGCAGAGTACCAGAGAGAACTATCCAGAGAAAGCTCAGCAAAGGGTTCTTCTCAAGTTTTGAGCTGAGTACCAATCTGTGCATGTGGGTAAGGAAACTATTCAAGAAAATTAGCAGGTGGTACACTCCCTAGAGCTCACATAAGGCCAGAAATAGATCATGTTCCCACTAGCCTGAGTGGAAAAAACACATATTGCATGGGCATCGGGTAGAGTACTTGGAAAGTACTGCTTCAATATTAAGGAAAAATTAGCCCCAGAGACAACAACCAAGATAGCGGCATAGTAAACACCTGAATTTGCTGCTGCACACAACCACATTAAAACTACAACTAAAAGACAAAACGAATACCATCCAGAACCACGGGAAGGTTGGCTGAGTGGAAATTATACGACTGGAAGGAAAGAGGTGTGGAAATGCAGAGGTACAGAGGCACGTGTGAAAGGGGCTGGCAGCTACACTGTTGTCTTTTTCAGTTGGGAGGGAGAAAAAAGCTCCTGACTGCTCTGAACTCCAGTTCCGGGTGAGAATTTGGAGACCCAGACTCATACAGAGAGAAACTGGACTGTCTGGCATCGGGCCGGAACGTGAGGGCGGCTTTCATGCAGAGGTGCTTGCAGCGGTCATTCTTCCTACATGGAGCCACGGGACACAGACTCCGGGACAGAGCAGACTGGCAGCCATTGCGGTTTGCTCCACCCTGATGATTCCCTGAGACCCTGCCCCATCCAATTTATAGCCCCACCCAAGCTGTGTGCAGAGGCTTTTGCATATGAATGGCATGGCCTTTCTCCCCCTAAAAACCTGGGCAGACTCAGTGAGCGCCAAAGCCCAACTGAAGCAAGC
>NW_006294764.1:191670-198650 GCF_000327345.1 Myotis davidii
GGCATAAACAGACTAGAGGATCCTGAGAATCAAATCAATGATTTGAAATACGAGAAAGCAAAAAATACCCAAGCAGAAGAGCAAAAAGAAAAAAGAATCCCAAAATGTGAAGATAGTGTAAGGAGCCTCTGGGACAACTTCAAGTGTACCAACATCCAAATGATGGGGGTGCCAGAAGAAGAGAGAGAGCAAGATGTTGAAAACCTATTTGAAGAAATAATGACAGAAAACTTCCCCTACCTGGTGAAAGAAATAGAATTACAAGCCCAGGAAGCGCAGAGAACACCAAACAAAAGGAATCCAAAGAGGACCACACCAAAACACAGCATAATTAAAATGCCAAGAGCAAAAGACAAAGAGAGAATCTTAAAAGCGAGCAAGAGAAAACAGTTAGTTACCTACAAGGAAGTACCCATATGACTGGCAGCTGATTTCTCAACAGAAACTATGCAGGCCAGAAGGGAATGGCAAGAAATATTCAAAGTGATGAATAGCAAGAACCTACAACCAAGATTACTCTACCCAGAAAAGCTATCATTTAGAATTGAAGGTCAGATAAAGAGCTTCACAGATAAGAACAAGCAAAAGGAGTTCATTACTGCCAAACCAATATTATATGAAATGCTGAAGAATATTCTTTAAGAAGAGGAAGAAGAAAAAGGTGAAGATAAAAATTATGAACAAAGTGACAACAAATACGTATCTATCAACAAGTGAATCTAAAAATCAAGTGAATAAAAAATCTGATGAACAGAATAAACTGGTAAATAGAATAGAATCAGGGGCATAGAAAGGGAGTGGACTGACAATTCTCGAGGGAAAGGGAGTGTGGGGGGTGCGGGAAGAGACTGGACAAAAATCATACACCTAAGGACAAGGACAGTGTGTGGGAGGGGGCGGGGGGAGTAAGAGCAGGAGGTGAGGTGGGAACTGGGTAGAGGTGAGCTATGGGGTGGAAAAGAGGAACAACTGTAATAATCTGACCAATAAAGTCTAAAAAAAAAATTAGCCCCAAATGCTGCTCTGGCCCCACTAACAAAGCCTAACAATGCTCCCTAAAACAGTGGTCGGCAAACTCATTAGTCAACAGAGCCAAATATCAACAGTACAACGATTGAAATTTCTTTTGAGAGCCAAATTTTTTAAACTTAAACTATATAGGTAGGCACACTGTTATTAACTTAATTAGGGTACACCTAAGGCTTAGGAAGAGCCACACTCAAGGAGCCAAAGAGCCGCATGTGGCTCGCGAGATGCAGTTTGCTGACCACGGCCCTAAAAGCATCAAACCATTTCGAAATAATTTTTTTAATCCTCACCTGAGAATTTGTTTTTACTGATTTTAGAGGAGAAAGAGAAAAACATCAATTGGTTGCCTCCCATATGAACCCTCACCAGGATTGAACCCACAACTGAGGCATGTGCCCTGACCGGGAATTGAACTGGCAACCTTTTGGTGCAAGGACAACACTCTAACCAATTGAGCCACACTGGCCAGGGCTACTTCCAAAGAATTTAACTGTATCCCAGGAAAAAATTCAAGGCACTTTAAGGAAATACAAATATGCAGCAAACAAGGGGAAATCATCTTGCCATATTATTAAACTGGTACTTTGCATGGGACAGATACAAAAGAAGAATGGAAACACTATTATAGTAACTGTTATAGTAACCACGTAAACAAGCCTAGGGGGAGAAAAAACACACATGAAATTGAACAAGTTTTCAAGCCAAAGGTGCAAGACATTGTTTCAGGTTGTCCTAAGATCACAGGTTCAAGAGATAGCACTTGAAACCATGTGCACACCTGAGGCTGTGGGTACCACCCAACTTACAATCTTTTTCAATCTCATACCAAGGTCTCATTCCAATCTCATCAGAAAGGGGTGACTTCAGGGAGAAGTCAGCCTCTAACATTGTCCTATGACAGTCTAATACTGCTTAAATTGTAGAATTTGAGCTCCTATATCAAATAATCTGACCTAAATCTGTATAAATTGTGCTTCTACTTAAACTTTTAGTTTTCCAGGTTGCTTTTGTTTTCTACCAAAAAGCTTAACAAATCCCTATTGATCCATCATACTTTCCATCTTGAAAATTCTTTTCAACTGGCTTCCAACATACCTGTTGGTTCTTCTCCTTTCTGAAGAGCTATTCCTCAATTCCCCAACCTTTTAAAGTCAGATTGTGCCATGGCCTAAACCTTTGATTTTTCTTTATTCTCCATCAATAGTCACTCAGTGGAGGATTTCATAAATGTAATTATTTATTTCCCTTATACAATTCCTAATCACATATCTTTAGCCCAGAGCTCACATATGTCTAACTGAATGTCTAATTAGCTATCACTTGCAATTTCCAAGTCTTAGTTCATGATAATTCCAACTTTGTAATTGTTCATCCCCAAATCTTCAGTCCTCATCTTTTTCTCAAACTCTGCATCCTATCCATCAACAAATCCTACCAATTCTACCTTCAAAGTACATCCCCAAAACTGACCACTTCTTACCATTTGCACCACCATGGGTTCAAACAACCACTGTCTCTTACCTAGATTATTCCAGCAGCCTTCTATCTATAGCCAGTGATCCTTCTGATCTAAATCAGATCATGGCTTCTTCTGTTTTAAATCCTTCAAAGGCTTCTCATCTCAGCATAAAAACAAAAATCCATATAATGGCTTTGAAGTTCTACTTCATCTGGCTCCACACTATACGACTCAAACCTCATTTCCCACCTCTCACCTCCTAACTTATCCCATACCAGCTTCACTAAACTCTATTGCACAAAAAACACATGAAGCAAGCTCTTAGATCAGGTCTTTGGCACTTCCTCTTGCCTCTGTCTGAACCACTCTTCTTTTATATACCTCTATTCTGGCTCCATGACTTCCTTTAAGTCTTTACTCATATGTCAAATTTGCATTGAGGACCTCCTTGACTATCCTCCTATAGGGTAATATGCAAATAGACCAAATGGCAGAACCTAACAACCAATCAAAGAGTAATATGCTAATGATATGCGAAGGCAGCTCAGTCGCTTGCTATGACATGCGCTGACCACCAGGGAACAGACAGTTGACTAGTTGACCAGTTGCTATGACATGCACTGACCACGAGGGGGCAGATGCTCGGACTGGTAGGTTAGCTTGCTGCTGGGGTCTGGCCAATCGAGACTGAGCGAGATGGGCCGGACATGCCCTGGAGCCCTCCCATGGGTCCTCCCTGGTGGGGTCCCTCGGCCTGGCCTGTGCCCTCTTGCAATCTGGGACCCCTCAGGGGATGTTGGAGAGCCAGTTTCAGCCTGCTCCTCCAGGCCACTCCCCTTGGGAGGGTGCCAGGCACAGGGCTCATGGCTGGTGAGTGCTGTTGCAGCAGCGCAAGGCTCTCCTGATTGGGACTGATTGGGCACAAGCCCATGGCAGGCACAGTGGGGTTGGGATGAGCGGTAGTGGCAGGTAGGAGCTGCAGGCAGCGTTGGACTGCGGGTTTCGGCCCAATCCCTGCAGGCCACCCAGAAGGACCCCACCCATGCACGAATTCGTGCACCGGGCCTCTAGTCTTCTATAAAATGACAACTCCTTCTGCCCTTATCCTACTGTATTTTCTCAGTATAACTTATGTCCATCTGTTATACAGTTACCCATTAACTTGTCTCCCTCCATTAGAATTTAACTCCCCTGAGGGCAGAGACTTTATCTCTCTGTGTTCACTGTTTTGTCCTCCATGCCTAAAACAATGCCCAGAACATCGTCTATACTCAAGTAATGTTTAATATTTGAAAAGAGAGGCAGAAAGAAAAGGAGGGAGAGGGTTATTTTCAACAATCTGAGCAAATCACTTAATCCATTTTGGAATAAAATTTTCCTATTGCATAAAATGTGGTGTTTGAACTATTTAACCTTAGAGAGCTCTAGCATTGTCATGATCACAATCAGTAAGGGCATACATCTAACTACTAATAGATATCCTACCATCTGCTGAAATTTTGAGCAGAGATCTGTGAAATTCCTTTTACTCTTCTTTGTGACCAGGTCATGACCTTTATTCAGTTTCTCCCCATTATTAAGGAGAAAGGTCTGGGTTTTATCTACTAGGCCGGAAGCAATCACCCAGGCTCACATTCACACCACAGCAGGTTTCTTACCTCCACTGCAGTGGGCGGCTGGAACAGGGACTGCCAGGGTTGCTATGGGCTTGTGGGTTCAGGAAAAAAGCAAGAGGAGAAGCAGCCAGAGCACAATCGGCACTATATGGAACTTTAATGAACGATAGGGCTGGAGCCAATGTGGGTGAAAACATGTGCTGGTTTACTTCAGATCCTCGGCAAAAAGTAGAGATTCTGACAAGGTTTCATAGTAGAAAAAAACAAGGTCAGTGATCACTTTTAACCAAAAAGAAACATCTTCAAAGTGTGTTAATTTAGGCAAGAGACTTAAGTAAGTAGTCAAAAATCATTCTCAAATATCATACTTCAGTACTAATGTTGGCATAGAATGACCATTAAGACTAAAACTTAATCTACAGAATTTAAACCAAAAATTCAAGCTTTAGATAGTCAAAGTCTTTAGAATTGACTTCTGGGAAAACATTGCAAATTTACTACAATTCATCAATTAGCAAGCAATAGAATATTTTGTGTGTAATGATTAAAATTTCCTAGAGAAATATTACCATAAAAGTAAAACATTCTCAATAGCTTATGAATTGTTAGATTACATCTACAATAACACAAACTTATTTAGCTAACTTTTGCCTGAGTATATCAAATAATGTCACAACTCCGTATAATAAAATGTGCTTCTACTTAAAGTTTAGTTTTCCAGGTTATTTCCCCCCCTAAAAACAATCTAACCATCTTGATGTGTTAAGTGCTAATAAAAACTATTAAGTAAATAAGATCATTAGACTGGAAACAGATAGATAGTAAATACAGATTTCTCTTTTGTTGATCATTGACAGATATGCCACAGATGATGACAAATTATTAACAGATTTGCATTCAATTTGCTATAGTAGCAGCATGGCTTTCTACACAAATACCATGTTAAACTACAATATTTTATTCCCAAGATTAAAAACAAACTTAAGTATCACCTAAGCACCTAAACTGTTTAAAATGTTACTTTCCTGTATTGTTATTGTTGACTGTTTGGATATGGATATGTGACACTCTACTTGTGTTTAATTATATATATTCAAAGGAAATCTTTACCTTCCTATCCTTCTAGCTATCTTCAGCATACACTATGAGGATATAATAGGATAGAAAAGTGGAGGGCAGACAATTATTTAAAGTTACAGGTATGCCCAAATTTCCATAAACAACATATTTTTAAAAATTATAAGTAAAAAAATTAATTTCTGACTAAGAATTTCCATTTTTCTAAAGAACTATTTCAAAAATAAGTTCCCTAATACATATATGTGATATATATATGTATGTGTTTGTGTGTGTGTATATATATATATATAAAATTAGAATATATAAGACATTTAGTTCTTGTTAAACTGAATAGTTTTGCTTATTCAAAATTTTGGAGACTTAAATCTTATCACATAAAATGAAGCTTTAGCCATTTTGATGAATATAAAATTAGGATTATAAAAAAGTCTTGCCAAAACCAAATCTCCTTCTCTTGTTGCTCCTAATTACCATTGTGCAAAAATGGTTATACATGGGGATAGAGTCTAAAAAGGATTGTTTGAAAAGTTAAAGTGATTTATAAACTATTTACTAGCTCCTCAAGGAGAATTTTCCTAACCTAAATTCAAGTCACTAAAAAAGATACAATGATTACCAATATTTGGAAAACATGGCTTTTGACCACTTATGCTTTATTAAACTACAAACTGAATTTAAACATTTTTTAATTTTGCTAATAAGTCATCTTTACTGCAAATGACACTTTAGTTGATAAAGCTTCTTTTTCATAGTCTTTAACTTTATAGTCTTAGTATAGGAATAAACCATTTCTTTAAAAGTACAGTTGACCCTTAAACAATGTGGGATTAAGGGCACTAACCCCTTGTACAGTCAAAAATCTGTGTATAACTTTGGCTCCCCAAAAACTTAACTATAATACCTACTGTTGATTAGAAGGGAGCCTTGCATTTTGTATATGTATTATATACTGTATTCTAACAATAAAGTAAGCTACAGAAAAGAAAATGTTATTAAGGAAGAGAAGTTACATTTACAGTATTTATTGAAAAAAAGCCACATATTAGTGGGCTTGAGCAGTTCAAACCCATGTTGTTCAAGGGTCAACTGTATGACAAACCTTATAATTATATACTTCAAACAAATCTGATTTTCCAAGTTCTGGTAGAATCATTAATTCAATTAATGAGCATCTACTAACACAGAAGGGTAATGACCCAAAGGAAGCCCACTGGAGAAGTCTGTCTATTTGAGTATGCCATGCTGTCTCTGTGTAAGCACCAACATTCAAGGGAATACAAGTGCACTCCCTCTGCCCTATGAGTTATGCAAAGGCAGTTCAAGATAGATCACTGAAGTGGAATGGATTCTAGGACACTTTTGTCACCGATTCCCCAATTTCCTGATCGTCACTCAGCACTTCCTCATTTTAAATAAGCCTGAGCAGCTCTTGAAAAAAGATATCCTAGGGGGAAAGGCTTCTTCCATTCCTTAGTTTTTAAACACTCACCTAAATACCTTCTATATCACACAACATAGAAGTAAAATTTAGGTCATACTCTAAAGGACTCAGGCTTGGTTCTACAAGGCAGAGTTGAGGTCCTGAGCTGACAGGCCAGGGGCAGAAATATAATTAACCTCTCTAGCCAAAGAAGGAGATGCTTTCGTTTCCATTTGTTTCTCACATTCATGGGGCTTGTACTGCAGCTTTGACACTAACTTTAAACACCTGCTTTCAAGGCAGGAAAAAAACACCACACAATAGATCTTCAGTGTTAACCCAGTTCCCCACGTATCTAAAAACCACTGACACCTGT
>NW_006294764.1:199698-210421 GCF_000327345.1 Myotis davidii
GATTAAATATACAAGAAACAGAAAAGTGTCTAGCACAGAGGAAGTGCTAGAGAACTGTTAGCTATTATATGTCTTGCCCTCCAGGAGCTAGCTCTCAATCTAAAGGAGGAGATACGCCCAAACACATAAGAAACCATCTGACAAAAACAGCCTGGCATGAAGAGAAGAGCCAAATGATCAAGTAAACTGTAGAGCTAAACACTGACAGTGAAAGAAACCAAAGAAAAAGCAAAAGTCTTGTCCCCAGCTCCTGAACACGTGACAATTCTGACAGGCTCCTCTCATTTACCAAGGTGACAAAGTACGTCAAATTGTTTTTCTAGGGTAACATTCAAAGGATTAATTCATACTCTAACCAGTACTTCTTCAATTGCAGGTCACAACTCTTTAGTGAATCATGAAGTCAATTTAGGAAGTCAGGACCAACATTTTCTTTAAAAAGAGACAGAATGAAATAGAATAGCAAAGAAAATATCAGTGTTTCACACATAGTAAGGGTAAAAATCATTTGTGAACTTTGTGTTTGTGACATTACTGAAACATGTATAAATATACAAGTGCAAACACATATGATGGGTTAAAATTGTAAAGTCCATTTGTAAACAAGGGTCATAGTCAGTCTAAAAAATTTGAAAGCCACTTCTCTAACTACCCAAGAAACTCACTCTGGCCTAGTAGCTGCAGTCACTCACGTTTCCTCTCCATGTACCAGCCCAATCAGTAGCCTCTCACAGCCCCTATTTCAGAATGCCCTGTTCTCTACAAGTCCGAATGAAAATGAAAATGCTCTCTCAGAAATCTAGCACCTCCCAAGTAATGAATCCCACTCTGGGAAAGTCTTGTGATGATATCAGGGTTGGTCACCAAAGTCCACACTGCCACAACTAGGAGACCAGTCGGTGATTTATCCCCATCCCAAGTGAAGGCCACACAGTTAAGGCACAGCCCTAAGTTTCTACTCAATATTCTCCAGTTCTCTAATACCCAATCCCAGGCTACCAAATATTGACGACGACAGCAGCAGCAACCAACATTTATAAGTACTTACTAAACACTCTACACGTAATACCCACATAGTTCTCATCACAGCCCTATGACATATGTGCTATTATTATTCCCATTATATCCTTTTAAATCCTGTTTTCAGCTAAGGTGGTGAAATGAAGTAATCTCTAGAATCAATTTTATAAACTGCTTTGTTACATAATACCTTGGAGTAGAAGACCTTGACAACAATAGCACATAGATTTCTCTCTAGCCTGGTTCATAATAATAAAGTGGAAGAGGAAGGAGAGCACGGAGCTCCTTAAATAATGCTAAAGTCAAAAAATATTCGTTTGATTTTTAGAGAATGAAAGTCATGTCTTATGACCTTCACCTGACCCAAGGAAGATATCACTCTTACTCCCCAAGGTTTAACACATCCCCACATAGAGCACTTTCTTCACATTTACTGTCATTAAAATCCATCTGTGCCAATATTCCTGTAGCTTTGTCAGCACTAGGAAAGCTTAACATTTCTCTGGTTACAGCACTCAACAGTTTACAGTATGAAAAATAAAACATCCACCTCTTCTTATTCATTCATGCAACTATTTGTTGACTGTGTTATCAGGTAAGAAAGGGCCTCTGCCACGGGCTTCTCACTTTAGAGGTGCTGCAAAATAACACAAATACAAAAAAATTAATTAATTAAAAGATATGGGGTGGCCTCTATCACTTGTGATCTGGCGTTCTGCACTAGCAAAGTGAAACCCTAAAAACCCATTCTTGTGACTTACACTGTTCAGACCTGAGGAAAACACTTGTCCACATCTTTCTTTATATGTCCTTTTAAAAAAAGCAATCATGTCAGATTGCTATTTATGAATTGTAAAAGTGCAATGTCAAAGAAAACTCTATCTAAAATTATAAAGTATCCAAGAAATAGAGAGTCTTAGAAGTAAGCAAAAAGACAAATTAACCTGTCAAATCCTTCCTCTCAGGTTAACATGAATGTAATAGATTTCTTGGCTAATACAAGTATTGTTTCCATGTACAGCTAAATATCCATTTACATTATTTCTGTTCCAATTCATGGTTCTAAAGATATTGCTAATTTAGCTCAGTGTCCCTAACAGCTGAGAAACATTTTGCAGAATTGCAGAATTTGTGTTGCTAATTAAATATACTTATGTGCAGGGTTAGACATAATATATGTAAGGCCAAAGACCAATATTATGTACTGGTAGTTGAACAATTACTAAAAATTATAATTTGTTTTAAATAAAATATGTGCTTAGATGTATCTAGAAATTACAATTTTTAAATTTAAAAAAAGAACTGTTGGAAAGAAAGAAAGAAATTTTTTTTTTTTAAATATATTTTATTGATTTTCCACAGAGAGGAAGGGAGAGAGATAGAAAGTCAGAAACATCGATGAGAGAGAGACATCGATCAGCTGCCTCCTGCACATCCCCCACTGGGGATGTGCCCACAACCCAGGTACATGCCCTTGACCGGAATCGACCCCGGGACCTTTCAGTCCGCAGGCCGACGCTCTATCCACTGAGCCAAACCGGTTTCGGCAAGAAAGAAATTTTTAAGTTCTGATTTGTCCATCTCATGAGGCAGATTACCAATGAAGAGTTGATGACTGTCAGGGTGTCTCACAATTCTTCGGGGTTTAGCATCATGTTGCTAACCTTGCCTCACGGAGTGGTCTAGATCCCCTCTGGGGAGGAATACTTGTTGTTCTCAAACTCTTTGATCTCTCTGAGGCCTCTGCATAGAATCTGAGATTCAGGCTTAGACTCTGAGAAGGTTGTGAAGCTGGTACTTTAATGTGAGGTGGTATTCCAGTAACTAGGACAGCTCCACAGAGTGGAAGGTTCTTACTGGTCACAAATGTCCAGGAAAATGTCCTCAAGTCTTTCTGTACTGTCTGAGCTATGTCTGAAGGTGCTGGAAAAACACTCTTCTGAGTATCCTCAGGAGGTTGCTGGATGTGGGTTAGAAGGCACCTTCAGCTCCTAGAAGCTATTGCACTTCCTTGCCACATAGCCTTTTCCAACATGGCTGGATACTTCGTCAAGCTGGTACAGTTTCTCTGGTGAGTATACTTAAATAGACAAAGTCTTATATACCATATCATAATCATAGGAGTGACATTCCATCATCTTTACTATGTTCTACTGGTTAGAAACAAGTCACAGGTACTGCCCACACTCAAGGGGACCAGAATTACACAAAAGTATGAACACCTGGAGGAGAAAACTATATGGGGACCACCCTAGAGTATGTTTATCATGCATGACTATGAAGAAGATTCACCAACAAAATATCCCAAACTGATTTCTATAAACTATTTTAGGACCATTACAGATCAAGGTTTGGTTGAATATACTGCTATGTTTGGTTTTCTTGAAAATATCCTAGCACTGAAAAGATTAAAGATCTGAAAATATTGTTATATGGCCCTAGATATTGCAGATAGCAATCCTATATAATAAAAGGCTAATATGCAAATCTACCGAACGGTTCATGGGTCAACACACAACCATTGAGCCACCCTGGCTGGGATGATGTGTGAATTCATGGTTCATTTTTAAATCTATATATTACTTTAAGATTTTTTTTTTTTTACCAATTCTGATTTCTATTGCTGCAGCAGAACAAATATCCTTTAAGCAGAACTTAACTTTTTTAAATGTAAGAAATAAAACGATTCAAGAAAGTTTAATTTGGCATTATTGTTAAAATAACAAAATTTTTTACATTTTAAAATATTTTATGTAAGCTAGTATATCCAAAATATCATTTCAATAAATATAATATAAAATAATTAATATAAATAACAATTTGTAAGATATCTTGATTACAACATAGTGATTTTGCTGAAATTAAGCTGAAAAAAATAATGTACATTTGAGTACCTTGGGAATTATTTGCCTTGTTGCTCAGATGAACATCTACTAGATGGTTACAGTATTAATCCAATTGTCATCTTTGCTATTTTGCCAACTTTCAATAATATAAAAATTGATAACAGGAAAAAATGATGACTGGTTATAACATCTGTCTGGTTCCCTTATTAACGATGAGGTTTTTGTTAATCTTTAAATGTTTTCAATTTATATCTGGATGAGAGCCATGATTTTTCTTTTTTGGAAAATTGCCTGTTAAACGGTGTTGGAAGTTCTCCATCAAAATGCCCAATAGATTCACCTCATAGAGCCACAGAGGAAAGTGCACCTCATGTGGGCTGCCCAGGCTTCCAAAAGTAAATCTGAAGTGGTGATCTGGACTTGGCTCCCAGAAGTGAATCTGAAGTTTACTCACTCTCTAATTTTTCTAACTTTAACTGTCCTCTAGATAATTTGGTTTGTTTTAGGTTTGTTTACAACTGGTAAGTTTACTCCCATTGGTGGTAGCAATGACTGAGGTGCTGTTTTTATGATCTGAACACTCCCAGGTATGTACCCAAGGGAAACGAAAACATATGTCCATAAAAAGGCCGTACACAAATGATCATAGCAGCTTTATCCACAATATCTAAAAACTGGAAACGACCCAAATACCATCAAACAAATAGTGGTATATTCACACAAGGAAATACTAAGCATTAAATGAACAGGAGTACTGAAACATAAAGGAAGCCAAATACAAAAGAGTAGATAGATACTGTATGATTTTCACTATATGAAATTTTTCCACAGGCTAAAGTAATTTATAGGGCCATAAAGCAGATCAATGGTGGCCTGTGGCCAAGAGGTGAAGGAAGAGTTGACTGCAAAACTACACAAGGAATACTTTGGGATAAAATATTCTATATATTGATTGCAGCTGAGGGCCCCAAAAAGTTTATTTCCATGGGTTATAACATCAGTGACAATTGTACTACAAATAGAAACAAACATTTTTATTGGCTTAAACAACAAACATTTATTTCTCACAGTTCTGGAGGCTGGAAAGTCTAATAAGATCATTTTACCAGCACATTTTTTCCTTGTGAGGGCCCACTTCCTGGGTTGCAGACAGTCACCTTCTTACTATGCCCTCCTGGTAGAGCAAACAGTGACAAGGTTACCGTCTGCAAGCCAGGAAGAATATCCTCTCCAGGAACTGATCATCCTGGCATCTTGTCTTGAACATCTGGCTTCCAGAATTATGAGAAAATAAATTTCTGTTGTTTAAATCACCCTGCCTCTGGCATTTTTTTATGGCAGCCCAAGCAGACTGATACACCATCCAATGGGAGAAGACAGACAAATAATTCTTTATTTACAATTCTGTAAGAGTTATGAAGGAAAAGTACAGGGTTTAGTGAAGGCACATTCTGGGAAACTCAACTTAGGCTAGGGACAGCAAGGTATGGGTGAGGTCAGAAAATCCTTTTATAAGGAAGTAAGACGTAAGCTGAGACTTGATGGATAAGTAGGAGCTAGACAAGTATAGGAGGAAGAAAAACATCCATCTCAGGTATAGGAAACATACTGTGCAAATATATAGACAAAGACAAGGATCAGACAGTTTTATGGGCCATGTCATGACTTTCAAGTGTAATGTAACAAGTAATAAACTATTCACTAAATAAGTTGAAATGAAAGCTAATCATCAAATATGCCCTTTAAAAAACCTTTTCTGACTATTGTATAATGGATGGGTGAACTGAGGGTAAGCAATGCCAGTCAAAGAAAGACCAGTTAGAAGCTATAGTAGTAGCAGAGACAAGAGATCACTATGGCTTGGACTATATGAACATACCAGTGGTAGCAGAAAGAAGTAGAGGAAATTGAGAGAGATTTGAGAGGTATAATAGAAAGGAGTGTGGGTGTGAAGAGCAAAGTAACAAGAATAACTGTTTTCTACCTTGAGAATAAGCTAGAGAATAAGAGAGGAGTAGGTTTTTGTGAAAGACAATGGCTTCAGTTTTATAAATGCTCAAGGTGAGATGTCTCTGAGATATCCAAGCAGATAATAATGAATTGGGAATTGTGAGGTCCAGACATATAAATGTGAGGATGATTTCATAACAGTAGCTATTCTCAACACAATAGTGACAAAACAAGCTCTGAAAGATATTCAATCTTCAGATCCTGTGTCCACATACTTACGGCTCACTGATAAACCACATACTTTTATTTTTAACAACAAAATGGTTCCTGCTACAAAATTAGTGATGACAATTGCTCTACCCCTGCCAACGTCTGCCACTGGAGAACCTATGTGAGATCATCTTCTATATATATATATAAGCCCAATTTTTAAAAGACTATTAAATGTAACACAATGTTATCATTCTGGTCTTCACAGTTCTTAAAGATACCAAAATTTCCTGATTTTCAAAGTCCACAGAGAAAATAAAGCCCTGTATCAGACAGGCACCACTTTTACCACACAAAGGGTTTACTATGTGTAGCAGGTGGTATCTCTTTTTAGCACACTCCCCAGAAGCATTTATCCAGGCAAACACCATCAAATTACATCAGAGCAGGAAAGTACATGACACTGTTTCATATGTCAGTTTCATAGGAACAAAGTTTGACACATCACATCATTAAGCCCCAAAACTCCTCCCTGCTCACTGCCTATCATTGCAGACACCTGGCATTTACTTTCATCTAATATCTGATGTCCAAGTCCACTGCCCAAATTAGTAAGTCTACAATGCAAAAAGGATAACTATCCCTAAGGACTCTAAAAATAAAGGCCACCAATAGCAATAAGCAAGCCTGTGCATGTGTGTGTCTGCAGGTCCATTCTTAACCCCCACTGATGCTCACAGCCTCAAAGAAACAAAGACGTTTCAAGAAATATGAGGACAATCATCTTAATTTGGTTAGAAAAATTTAACTTTCTGGGTAACTAGAAACATAAAAACTATTTACACTGAGCTCCTAAGTGTGTTGGGCCTAGGTATTGATGCTGAAATTCACAAACAAACAAACATCCTATTTGAAAGGAATTTCCAAGAGGAGGCCCTTCCACAGAGCTGGGCAAGCGAAGCCAGTCCAAGCTGTTTCAATTGAGAAAAAGCAAAATACAATATTCCTATACCATGGGTAAACAAATACAAATAGATTTACTACTTCATTTTTTTTTAAAGAATTGTCCTCTTTATTTTTTTTATTTTTTTAAAATATACTTTATTGATTTTTTACAGAGAGGAAGGGAGAGAGATAGAGAGTTAGAAACATCGATGAGAGAGAAACATCGATCAGCTGCCTCCTGCACATCCCCCACTGGGGATGTGCCTGCAACCCAGGCACATGCCCTTGACCAGAATCAAACCTGGGACCTTTCAGTCCGCAGGCCGACGCTCTATCCACTGAGCCAAACCAGTTTTGGCACTACTTCATTTTCTTTCCATTCTTTTCTAGAGTCCAGGCCAGTAGTTCTACACTTTCAACAAGATTATCAACTCTTCTAGGTCTGATATTCTAAGATTTTTAAAATATTCTAAGATTTTTTAATGCATTAAAAAATATCCAAATGGGTTTAAACATAATATAGCTTTCTAAAAATGAAGATGATTTAATTTCAGGAAGCTACATCTAAAATAAATGGTATGAAACAAGCCAAAGAAACTTTCATAACCAACTTGACCCAACAAAGCCCTTATCATTGAAGTCTGGATGTTCTCATTCCCCAAACAAATTTAGTTGGTCTCTTCCCTAATGTGATCAAAGCCAATATTTGTGGCTTTTCTAAAGCACACTATTGTTCATTTAACTTGGTTTAGGGTCTTACTGATCTGTTTTTCTTTAAAATTTACAACTTCGAACAGGTAATTATGACCTGCTAATAATAAAAACAAGTAACAACTACATTTTTTGAAAGTTTACTAATAACAGGCATTGGGCTAAATTCTAAAACAATAACAAACAGCTACATGCTTAATTGCAGGCACTATGCCATACACTTTATGTGCGCAAACTTTTACAGATAAATTGAGACAACTGAAGCTACTGTGAACAAACTGTCAGTATTCCTAAGGTAACTCTACATGTAACTACATGTCCTCAATTTTTGCCTATTCAAGAGCATTGAAAAAAAAATTCCAGCAATTGTTCCCTCCTCTCCTGCATCAGCTATTCCTTCTCTACAGAATAGTTTATCTGAAAAACAAACATGATGTAATATCTCCTATTTATATTTTTTAAAGGGGATTCAACTCTATAACCTTTTCCAGCTATTACCTGATTTCTATGATCCTCTTTTCATCAAAACTCTCTGAAGGAATAGTATATACATACTCCTTAACTCCTCCTCCAAAATATCAGAAAAGAAACAAGAATGATTAAATGAAACTCTATATACCATTCTCTTAGATTTAACAACTGTTAACATTGTGCCACGTTTGCTTTGTTCTCTCTACACACACACATACACACATACTTTTGGTTTGTGGACAAAAAGGGGCCACATGCTAACCTAACTAGCTCAGGGAAGGCTTGCGTGGCGGCCTTGCAAAGTTGGCAGCCTTACAAATTCACAGATCTAAGGTAACCACAAAGGAAGATCTGAAATTAAAACATTAAACTAAAAAGCAGTTTATGGTGGGTAGTCATGTCCTAGGCCAGTATCTTCCATGACAAAGGTCAATTTTTACCCATTAACAGGGCCTAATGAAGTAATTTTCCTTTTTCCGGACCCCTCAAAACACAGACACCACTCTGGGGAGACCACAAATCCCCTCATTTTTATTGAGTTAATTGATGACTGTTAACTATCTTGCACCCACCTAAATAAAAGAAGTATGTGTCTATCATTTTACTTTTCATCCAATCCCAGAGGGTTCCCAACTTGCTTTCTCCCACCTCCCTAAATCTGTCACCAGTGGATTTCATGTAACCCATTTATGTTTTCTCTTTTAATTATAATGGGGTGCAAAACTGCCATTCTCTGGAGTATTTCTCAATCCGTTGAGATTCTGCTTCCCAGCATTTGTCAAAAGTTTGGCTCAAATAAACTCTCAAATATTCTTCACAGGTTTGATTGTTTCTTATGTTAACAAATTAATTAGCTGAACCACTTGAAAGTCAGTTATAAGCATCATAACATCTCCTCCTGCAAATACTTACACTATTAACAACCTTGGCTTGAGAACAATGAAAACCCACCACACAACTGTCACACCAAGGAAGTTTAACACTGACACAGTATCCTATATAATGAAGAGCTAACATGCTAATTAGACCGAACAGCCGAACAACTGTCCGGAGGACATTCCAGGCAACCATCCAGACAACCTTCCGGACAAAACCAGGGCTGCCACCAGGGCCAGCCAAGGCTGCGAGGGCTGGCTGGGGCCGCTAGGACCGGCTGGGGCTGAGGGCCGAGCCCCTTGCATGTATTTCGTGCATCGGGCCTCTAGTCTATCTATCCTATATAATAAAAGCCTAGGTGGTGGTGTGTGCTACATCATCACAAGATGGCCACCACAAGGTGGCCGGCAGGGAAGGGCAGTTGTGGGCGATCAGGCCAGCAGGAGAGGACAGTTGGGGGTGAACAGGCCTGCAGGGGAGGGCAGTTAGAGGCGATCAGGCCATCAGGGGAGGACAGTTGGGGGCGATCAGGCCGGAAGGGGAGGGCAGTTGGGGGGGATCGGGCAGGCAGGGGAGAGCAGGTGGGAGTGACTGGGCTGGCAGGGGAGCAGTTAGGCGTCAATCAGGCCGGCAGGGGAGTGGTTAGGGGGCGATCAGGCTGGCAGGCAGAAGCAGTTAGAGGCAATCCGGCAGGTTAGTGGTTAGGAGTCAGCAGTCCCGGTTTGTGGGATCAGGCCTAAACTGGCAGTCGGACATCCCCCAAGGGGTCGCAGTTTGGAGAGGGTGCAGGCCGGGCTAAGGGACACCCACCCCCTGTGCACTGGGCCTCTAGTCTATACTAATAAAAGGGTAATATGCTAATTAGACCGAGAGACCTTCTGAAGATCAGCCATGGAGGGCATTGGGGGCCATGAGGCCAGCCGGGAAGGGCAGTTGGGGGCCATGAGGCCGGCAGGGGAAAGCAGTTGGGGATCATGAGGTTGGCAGGGGAGGGCTGTTGGGGGCATTGGGCCCGGCAGGGGAGAGCAGTTGAGGGCCATGAGGCCTGCAGGGTACAGCAGTTGGGGGCCAAGAGACCGGCAGGGGAGGGCAGTTGGTGGCAGGGCCTCTAGTCTATACTAATAAAAGGGTAATATGCTAATTAGACCGAGAGACCTTCTGAAGATCAGCCATGGAGGGCATTGGGGGCCATGAGGCCAGCCGGGAAGGGCAGTTGGGGGCCATGAGGCTGGCAGGGGAGAGCAGTTGGGGGCCATGAGGTTGTCAGGGGAGGGCTGTTGGGGGCATTGAGCCTGGCAGGGGAGAGCAGTTGAGGGCCATGAGGCCTGCAGGGTACAGCAGTTGGGGGCCAAGAGACCAGCAGGGGAGGGCAGTTGGGGGCAAGAAGGCTTCCGGGGGGCTATTGGGGCTGAGCAGGCCAGCAGGCAGAGTGGTTAGAGGCAATCAGGCAGGCAGGCAGGTGAACAGTTAGGAGCCACCAGTCCTGGATTGTTAGAGGGATGTCCGACTGACAGTTTAGGCCCTGTGGGATAGGGCCTAAACTGGCAGTTGGACATCCCCCTAGGGGATGGCAGTTGGACATCCCCCTAGGTGTCCCAGATTGGAAAGGGTGCAGGCCAGGCTGAGGGACACCGCACTGTGCAAGAATTTCATGCACTGGGACACTAATCCTATCTAATAAAAGAGAAACATGG
>NW_006294764.1:211416-212443 GCF_000327345.1 Myotis davidii
GCTAATAATAGACAAACATGGTAATTGACCATACCTTCGCTACACCTCCCGTTGGCTAATCAGTGAGATATGCAAAGTAACTGCAAACAAAGATGGCGGCTAATTTGCATACTGCAGGCAGGGCAGGACAGCGCCATCCTGCCTGCCACGCCTCCATCCGGGCCTGCTATCTGCAACCCGGGGAGGCACCCCAACCTCTGGATCGGCCCTGCCATGTGCGTGACCCAGGGAGATGGGGCAGGCACCTAGGGATTGGGCCTGCCCTCTGCCACCCGGGAGTGGGCCTAAGCCAGCAGGCTGTTATCTCCTGAAGGGTCCCAGACTGCGAGAGGGCACAGGCCGGGCTGAGGGACCCCCTCTTCCCCCCGAGTGCATAAATTTTTGTGCACCGGGCCTCTAGTGTGTATGTATGTATATATATATATATATATGAAAGCCTCAGCGACTGTTACAACCAGTTGACCAAACAACCAGATGCTATGACACGCACTGACCACCAAAGGACAGATGCTCAACGCAAGAGCTGCCCCCAGTGCTCAGTGCACTCCCACAGCCAACCTCCCATGATCCCTCCCCGCAGCCGGCCAGCCCTGATTGGCCCCAATCGGGACTGGGCAAGATGGCCCCGATCACCGGCCAGGCCAAGGGACCCCACCCGTGCATAAATTTGTGCACCGGGCCTCTAATTATCTAATGAAAGTTTACAATCAAATTTTCTCAATTGTCCAAATAATGTCCTTCAACTATTTTTTTTTAAATCCAGGATCCAAACAAGAATCAAGTAGTACATTTACTTACTGGGTCTCTTTTGTCTCCAATAATCTAGAACCCATCCTTAATTTTTTTTTAATCTTTCATAACATCCACATTTTTTTTTAAAGTCCAGGCCAGTATAGTTCCACAGACTGCCTCCACAATTTGGACTTTTCGGATTACTTCTTTATATATTACTAGAGGCCCGGTGCACAAAAATTTGTGCACTCGGGGGGGAAGGGGGGGTCCCTCAACCCGGCCTGTGCCCTCTCGC
>NW_006294764.1:213695-215636 GCF_000327345.1 Myotis davidii
TCCTCCGTCACTGAAGCAAGCAAGCCTCATGTTCGCTTCAAGCTGCCTGGCTGCCGGCCGCCATCTTGGCTGGCAGTTAATTTGCATATTGCCCTGATTAGCCAATGGGAAGGGTAGCGGAGGTATGGCTAATTACCATGTTTCTCTTTTATTAGGTAGGATATTGAGGTTAAACATTTTTTTTTGAGGTTAAACATTTTTAATGCAAATATTATGTAGGTAATATTGTCTCCCATTCTCTGAGTCCATTCGAATCAAGCTTTGGGCCCTCCTCTCAACAATGTGGCTTTCCAAAGTTACCAACAGGGACTTCCTTATCACTAAATCCTAAAGTCAATTCTTAGTTGTTCACATGAGATAACCTGTCAGCAATATTTGACACACCTTCTTCTTGTGGGTTTGGAAACACCACCCTGTTCTGGTTTTCCTCTAACTTCACTGGCTTCTCCTTGTCAGTCTGTATTGAAGAATTCTCCTTACATTCTAAACAGTAAATATTGAAGTGCCTCAAAAACTTAGTCCTTAGATCTCTTTTCTTTTATTTTTAATTGCTTTCATTTTATTTTTTTCCATCTCTTTCTTTTAATCTAGACTCACTTACTCACCAGCTTCCAGGGCCAAGACAGGAATCCATAGGAAAAAAAACACTCATGAATGGGATTACTCTAATTCAGTGGTTGGCAAACTCATTAGTCAACAGAGCCAAATATCAACAGTACAATGATTGATATTTCTTTTGAGAGCCAAATTTTTTAAACTTAAACTATATAGGTAGGTACGTTGTTATTAACTTAATTAGGGTACTCCTAAGGCTTAGGAATAGCCACACTCTGCCAACCACGGCTCTAAGTAATACTAAGAACAGTCCCCAGGAGGGATTATAATCATAATCACAACCATCCTATATAATAAAAACCCAGTGACCAAATGGCAGAACTACCAGAACAACCAGTTGCTATGATGCGCAATGACCACCATGGGGCAGACACTCAATGCAGGGGCTGCCCCCTGGTGGTCAGTGCGCTACCACAGTAGGAGCACCGCTCAGCTGACTGGAATGAGTGACTGCTCCCGCTGCGAACCTGGGTCAACAGGCAGGAACCCAGGCTGTGATCATTGCCTCCTGCCCCAGGCTCCTCCTCCTCGCTCCCTGCCACCTCCTCTAGATGCCCGCAGGCCGCACAGAGCTTCCACTGGTCTCACAGACCTGACCCTGGAAGCTGGAAGGCGGGTTCATGCCACCACGAGACTGAAGCCTATTCCACCGCCTCTCAGTGCTATTGTCCCTAGGACCGGCCCTGACCGGGTCCCCAGGAGAGGCAAGTGTTCCGGCTCCACAGAAGATACCAGACCAGGGAGCAGCTGCTCACAGGGCGAGTCCACAGCCACTCAGCAGACCAGGATGAGCAGCGCTCTCACAGCGGGCCAATGCCTGCAGGCCATGCCCCCCACCAGTGCACAAATCCCATGCACTGGGCCTCTAGTCCTATATAATAAAAGCCTAATATGCAAATTGTCCCCTCAACTGGGAGTTCAACCAGGAGTTTGACCAGGGGGCGGGGCCAGCCACAGCAGGCTGCCAGGGGGAGGGAGGAGCCCCGGCCAGCAGCCAGCAGCCTCTAGGGACCGCTCCTCAGGTGACCTCTAGGGACCTTCTCTCCCCAGGGCTGGCTGTGCGAGCTGCTCCGCTGGAAGGAGAACCCCAGCCCGGAGAACCGCACGCTCTGGGAGAACCTGTGCACCATCCGTCGCTTCCTGAACCTCCCCCAGCACGAGCGGGACGTGATCTACGAGGAGGAGTCGCGGCACCACCACAGCGAGCGCATGCAGCACGTGGTCCAGCTGCCGCCCGAGCCAGTGCAGGTCAGCGCCCCCTTCCAGTGCCCTCCTCCCACTCTGAGCAGCGCTGGCGGTGCTGGCGGCTGGGGGGGGCTCAGGCTG
>NW_006294764.1:216229-218911 GCF_000327345.1 Myotis davidii
CCCCCACCCGTGCACAAATTAGTGCACCAGATCTTTAGTTAATCATAAAATAACTGCTGTCCTCTTCTTTGCAACTATATTCCATTCTAGAATCAAGCCAGTACAGGGATTTATTTATGACTCATTTTATATCATTGAGTTGTTACATATAGACTTTAAAATTTTTTAATAGATTTTTTTGAGAGAGAGAGGAAGAGAGAGAGAAGAGAGAGAGAGAGAGAGAGAGAGAGAGAGAGAGAGAGAGAAGAGAGAACATCGATCAATTGCTTCCTGCACATGCCCTGACAGGGAATCCAACCCACAACCTAGGTATGTGCCCTGACCAGGAATTGACCTGCCAACTTTTGGTGTATGGGACAACATTCCAACCACTGCCCGTGGCCCCTCCCCCTGCCAGCCTGGCCCAATGGGCCCCCATTGGGGCAGGCCAGCCGGACCCCACTTGTGCACAAATTCATGCGCTGGGCCTCTACTGATGGTAATAATCATCTACTTACAAACTGCCTCTTCTGGGAAGGCTCAACTCCTTCTGAAAAACAAAACACAAACATGTTAGATAAAAAGGAACCACCTTGGTCCTACAGGTCTATACTAAATGTCCTACGACAGTGGTCGGCAAACTGCGGCTCGCAAGTCACATGCAGCTCTTTGGCCCCATGGCATGGGCCACGAAGTTTCAATCGCACTGTACGTGCGCGCCCACACATGGTATTTTGTGGAAGAGCCACACTCAAGGGGCCAGTTTGCCAACCACTGTCCTAGGAGATTTATAGTATTATTTTAATAATGGCAAAGACTAAATATTTCTAAATGATAACCTTTTCCTTTGTCTCTTAAATTTTAGTGCAGTTTTAAGTATCACCTCTTTATTCTTCCTTCCCCAAAGGAATGTCTCTTAGAATACTTGCGACACTTTCCCCACTAGATGGAACCATCTCGCCAGTATAGATTTCTAGGCACTCCTTAGGCCAGCCATTAACTGCTGATGAATTGTAAAGGATTCATGCCATTAGTTTGAGGGATATAAAAGGAATGAATTGATTTATTTTTTAATTAGAAGATATTTTAGATAAATATGTACAGAAAATAATAAAGAGATGAATACACGTACCACTGGCATGAGAAAGAATCCTTACAAAAACATTTGGGGTCCCTGTGACTTGCTTTCCAAATCTCCACTAATCATCATTTAACAGCTATTCTTAATTTTTGTTTATCTTTTCTATATGTGTTCCTGTATTTTATTACATATATATTCATTAGTTATACATAGTTTTAAAATTATATATACACAGTTTCAAAGTATATGTATTGATCTGTTGATATCAACGTTATAATTGGGGAGATTCCCCTATGTGGATGTACTCTAGACCCTTGAACAAAGTGGAGATTAGGGGAACCAACCATAGTAAAAAAAATCTGTGTATAACATCTGACTCCCCCCAAAAATTACAGTTGTTCCTCAGTCTCCACAGAAGATTAGTTACAGGATTCTCTGCTACCAAAATCCACGGATGCTCAAGTCCCTTATATAAAATGACATAGAACAATGCATACAATCGGCCCTCCACATCCATGGATCTCCATGGATGGAAAATACTATTTTCTGTAACAATTGGTTGAATCTACAGATGCAAAACCCAGGGATACAGAGAGCCAACTGTCTATTTATTGGAAAAAATCCACATGTAAGTGGAAACATGCAATTCAAACCCGTGCTGTTCAAGGCTCAACTGTGTTTCACTTTAGTTCATTAATTTTTAGTAGTCAGTCATCCAATCTATAAATACACTAATATTTATTTACCCATTCTCCAATAAGTAGAAACTTAATTTTCTTTCCATGTTTTTCTTCTCCATCAAAATAATGCTCCTATAAACATGCTTGTATTTATTATCTCATGCACATGTATTTTGTAAAAAAGTTTTCTTAGAAGTATACTCTAGATGTGGAAATGCTGAGTCATAAAGAGTCAGAAATTGCTCCCCCAAACTGCACCAACATTCTGTAAGAGTTGTTCCCACACCGGTCTCACACATTCTTGACACTTATAACTAAAACTCTACTCAACATTTCAAATCCAACATGCTCCAAACTGAACTTGTTCTTTCCACTAACACTAACTCCATCCACAGCCTTTCCCTATCTCAGATGATGGTGATTCTATTCTTCTGGTTGTTCAGACAAAAACTCTGGATGTCTGGACTCTTTTGTTTTTGTTTGTTTGTTTTCATAAACCCCACAGACCATTCCTCAGAAATTTAAATGGCTCTAACTTTAAAATACATCCAGAATACAACCATTTGCCACTATCTCCACAGACATATGCTTACACTCTTTTATTTTTTATTTTTTTTATTTTTATTTTTTTTATATGCTTACACTCTTTTAAACAAAAATCTTAGATTTAGTCATGTTTTAGAAATCAGAACTTGGACGGGAGTGGGAGGTTTAAAGTAATAGCATATACATATTATATATTGTATAACACCCCAAAAATGTATCAAACACATTAAAATTTCTATAGCAAATGTATGATACCACAGTAAGTATGATAAAGACTCTAAGGATTCTCAGTTCAATTTTGTTAAGTTTTTCTACTAAATGAGTTATAAAAAACCCTGTTAGTTCTTGGTACTGCAATCTAAGCCACCATGGTCCCTCCCTCAACCATCTCCCAAC
>NW_006294764.1:219024-227659 GCF_000327345.1 Myotis davidii
CAACATAACAAAGTGATCTTTTATTTATTTATTTTTAATTAGTGGAAGGGAGAGGGAGAAAAAGAGAGAAACATCAATGATGAGACAGAACCATTGATTGGCTGCCTACTACATGCCTCCCACTGGAGATGGAGCCTGCAACCCCGCATGTACCCTGACTAGAATCGAACTGTCACCTCATAGTTCATAG
The DNA here is from genome assembly GCF_000327345.1 of Myotis davidii. Classification (NCBI taxonomy): domain Eukaryota; kingdom Metazoa; phylum Chordata; class Mammalia; order Chiroptera; family Vespertilionidae; genus Myotis; species Myotis davidii. Next base: position 219,215 of record NW_006294764.1, read on the forward strand.
GTCCATGCTAAATCACTGAGCCATGCTGGCTGGGCGAGCCCTACCAATTCTACCTATAAAATACCTATCTTAAGTCATCAATTTCACTTTATCTCCACTGCCATGTCCCCTAGACCCGTGGTCCGCAAACTGCGGCTCGCAAGCCACATGCGGCTCTTTGGCCCCTTGAGTGTGGCCCTTCCTAAGCCTTAGGAGTACCCTAATTAAGTTAATAACAATGTACCTACCTATATAGTTTAAGTTTAAAAAATTTGGCTCTCAAAAGAAATTTCGATCATTGTACTGTTGATATTTGGCTCTGTTGACTAATGAGTTTGCCGACCACTACCCTAGACCAAGCCAGCATCATCTTGTAACATCCATCTAATTGGTCTCCCTTTAAGTTAATTTTGTTCACCTTAACTTTTAATGTTATGTAATGTGAATGTCGTGTAATTAATATCTGCTTTCTAGGTAACATTATGTGAATTTAATAAATCAAACACTGCAGTTCAAAAAGATCTTTTTAAATTGGGTCATTTCTATTCTTAAAACTCCTCAATGAATAAAGTCTAAAATCCTTTCTGCAGCCTACAAGGCACTGGCTGCTACTGCTTACCTCTTCAGGATCATTTACACAATTGTCGTCTTATAGTCTGATCTCTTACACATGCAATATTCCCACTCACCTACAGGTCTTTACTCCTGTTCTCTCTACCTGAAATTCTTTTTATACATTCTTGGAGCTTAGCTTAAGACTTATTTCCTCTGGGAAGATTGCCCTACACAGTTTCTCCGGCCTCCCTCTATATAATTCTAACTCTTTACTATAATTAGTTGCTTAACTGTCTATTTTCTGGAACTGTTAGCTCTGAGAAGAGATTAGTCTTGCTCATAATAACATTCCTAGCACCCAGCATAATACCTAGTCTGGTGGGTACCAAATGAATATTTGATTAATAAATCAATGAATCAATCAATCAAGTAAATGGTACTAATATCGGTATCATCATTATAAGGTTCAAAATAGGATTCTGATCATTGGAAATTAACACTGATGAAAACTGTCAACTGCAATTAGGTCAGCAAAAGGGGCTTTATGGAGAAAGGACATACTCTTACTGTCACTTATTTATTGACAGTTGTCTGGCTGGTAGCTAGCTATTCCAGTGATTTAAAAAAAAATGCTTTCAGGCCCTGGCCAGGTGACTCAGTGGGTTGGAGCGTCGTCCTGTACACCAAAAGATTATGGGCTCAATTCCCAGCAGGGCACATACCTAGATTGCAGGTTTGATCCCCAGTTGTGGTGTGTATAGGAGGCAATCCATTGATGTTTCTCTCTCACATCAATGTGTCTCAGTCTCTCACTTCCTCTCTCTTAAAAAAAAATCAATAAAATATATCCTTGAGTGAGGATTTAAAAAAAAAAATGCTTTCAGGGAGAGTAAAACATTACCTACCAAAGAAATCTACTTTAAAGCCATATACTAATTGGCCTTAAAAGGACTATTATCTCTCTATACAAGTATCAGCAAATAAATCTGCTGGAATGCACAAAAATCTCCCTTTCCCATGCAGCAAATGAACCATTACTACTGCTCTGGGCATTATGGTGTGTTAGTTCCATTTATTCACATTTGAGTGTTATTCTATCTTGAGGTGAGGAGCCAAGGGGGAAATCAGTGTATATGCAGCTATGGTACTCCCATGAAACTTTAATGCATTTCATTCTTCTTGTTCTATTTGCTTGTTCCATTAAAATCACATCATCACTCTGAGAAAAGGTTCCAAAAATAGAGTATTTATATTATGCAAGAATACTAAGAAACTTGGGAAAGCACAGAAAATTTGAAATTCAGAAAACTAGGTTCATGTTATGGCTCAAAAATATATAATTTGTGTAGCCTGGGATTTCACCTACCCATAGGTTTAGCTATAGTGCTTATGAAGGTCAAATAAAGTAATGTATAGAAAAGTATTTTATTCTATAAATTGTGGCACAAATGACATGCTCTCATGAATCTGAAGAACAGTAAAGACAGTTTGATGATACTAACAGGATTTTTTTTCCTTTACCTTCCAATTACAGTTGATCTAACAGGATATTTCTACATGACTCAAGAGTCAGAAGAATATTTAAATACAGTTCTACTACTTACTTTGCTCATAAAATCTTGTTCAGTCAGTAAACCTTTCTAAATTTCATTTTTCTTATCTGCACATCTGAAATAAAAATACCTATTTTGCCTGTCTCATAAAAGTTACCCCAAGGGCTCCGGCCAGGTGTCTCAGTTGACTAGAGTGTCTTCCCATACACCAAAGACTGAGGTTTTAATTCCCTCTCAGGGCACATACCTAGGTTGCAGATTAGATCTCTGTCAGGGCACATATAAGGGCAACTGATCAATGTTTCTCCCTCTCTCCCTCTTCCCTCCTCTCCCTCTCTTCCTCTCTCCCTCTCTCCCCCTCTCCCTCTCACCTCTTTCTCTGGAATCAATAAATATATCCTCAGATGAGGATTTTAAAAAAAGTTATCCCAAAGCTAGAATAAGAAAATATATTTAAAAGCTTAAGGTTCTCATATAAAAAGATGCTCTACATCATATCATCAGGGAAATAGAAATTAAAATAATAACGAGATATGACTACAAACCTTTAAGAAAGGCCAAAACCTAGAACACTGAATGCTGGGAGGGTGTGAAGCAACAGAAACTCTCATATACTGTTGCTAAATAATACAGCCATTTGGAAAGACAGTTTAGCAGTTTCTCCCAAAACAAAACACACTTCTACCTTAGGGTGGGGCAAGTGGGCTCCTTGGTATTTACCCAAAGGAACTGAAAACTTAAGTCCTCACAAAAATCTGCAAATGGTGTTTATAGCAACTTTACTCATAATTGCCAAAACTTGGGTGAAACGAAGATGTCCTTCAGTAGATGAAGAGATAAATAAACCGGTGAAACCAAAATGTCCTTCAGTAGATGAAGAGATAAATAAACCGTGGTATAACCAGATAAGGGACTACTATTCAGCACTAAAAAAACATGAGCTATCAAGCCATGAAAGGCATGGAAGAAAGTTAAATGCATATTACTAAATGAAAGAAGCAAATCTGAAAAGGCTACATACCATATAACTTCAACTGTATGACCTTCTGGAAAAGATAAAACTATGAACACAATAACAAGATCAGTGGTTGCCAGGGGTGGGGGCAGGTGGAGATGAATAGGCAGAGCACAGAGGATTTTTAGGGCAATGAAAATACTCTGTATTATGATGATGAAATATATGTCATCATACATTTGTCCAAACCCACAAATTACATAACACCAAGAATGAACCCTAATGTAAACTATTAACTTTTGGGGTGATTATAGTGTATTAATGTAGGGTCATTGTTAGTAAAAAACATAGCATTCTGGTGAGTGATGTTAATAAAGGGGGATACTATGCATGTAGGGGCAGAGGGCACCTGGGAAATCTCTGTACCTTCCCTCTCACTTTTGTTACAAACTTAAAACTACTCTAAAACAATAGTTTTTTTAAAAAAAATTGTGCCCCAAAAATAGCTTAAGACTTGATGGTTTGGATTATCATTAATACTAAGGAGTTGCATTTTTCTAATCTGACCTGCCTGTGCAAGCTAATGCATGAGGTGCTATTCTCCAAAAACTAACTCTGTCCTTAAAAAACTCAAGAATAGAGATAGATTTAAAATGGCAGCAGAGTAAGTGGATGCTGCAGGGACATGCTCCCAGGAACAAACTGGTATTACAACTAAAATACAGAAAAAGATGCTGAATAATCAACAGGAAACTCGCAGGAAAGAACCCTGATACCCGAGGACCCAAAGTGCAGACTGCATAGAGACTGGTAGGAGGGGTGGAGGTGTGAAAGGGTTGACGGGGTGCCCACGGACAGCAACTGAAGTCCCAGAGAGATGTCTCAGCTGTGGGAGGTTACCACTGAAAACTGTGGGGTCTAATCCCCAAGCTGGGCCCCCCAGCAAGAAGACACAAAACTGAGGAGGGTACCCACATAACATCTGACTGCAAAAAGCAGTGGGGTGCTGTCTGCCAGGGAGTAACAGCTGAAAATTCAGGCACCCTCTTAAAGGGCCAACACACTAAACACCCTGTGGAGCCACCCATCTTGTGCTTCAGAGGGAGGGTGAAGTGGACTGGAGCTATGAGAGCAGAAGCTAGGACTGGGAACTTGGGGGATAGACCTCAAAAGGCAGACACCCCAAGTTTTATGAAATGAGTCATTCCCTCACACAGTGGAGGACATCTTTCCCACATAGACATTTGCCCTGCCTGGGGGGGAAGACAGCTGACACACCCTATTGGAAAACACCTGGCATTGAGGCCACTTAACCATAAGCATCTATAGACACAAGCTGCAGACCTTTTTTAATAAAATTCAAAATATTGTGGCAGTTAACTGGTTAAGAGATTAAAAATTAACAATTAGCCTCCAGGCAGAAGGAACTGCCCCACCCTGTTGAAAAAAACTCTCCCCACACCTGAGGACGATTACCTGGGGGCAATTCAAGTTGGAATCCTATCAGTCTATAGGCAGAGGTGGTTTCTGGAGCTCTTGAGTCTGTGCCTGATCTAATTAGTCAGAAACAGCCTTTAACACTGTCCTGCACTACAGATTGAGACCTGTAGAGGATCTACCTAAAACATAGTCACAAACCCAAACAGAAAGCCAAAATGAGGAGGCAAAGAAATAACCCCCAAATGAAAGAACTAAAGAATTCTCCAGAAGATGAGATAAATGAAGCAGAGATAAGAAATTTAACTGAATCAGAGTTCAGAATAATGATGGTAAAAATGCTCAACAGCAAGAAAAAAAGATGTAGTAACTATGAAAAAAGAACAGTCTGAGATAAAGAATGACATAACACAAATAAAGAACACATTGGAAGGAATACACAGCAGATTAGGGGAAGCTGAGGATCAAATCAGTGAATTAGAAGACAGAGTTGAAAATAGCACTCAATGTCATCCTAATAAATTTCCAACACACACAAAAAAACACCTCAAGAATATACTGCTTAGAGTCTCTAAAATTTTACTATTACCATATTGGATCCCTCCAACTGACAAACCTTTTTAAAAAAATCTTTATTGTTGAAAGTATTACATATGCCCCCCTTTTTCCCATTGACCCCTTCTAGCCCGCCACCCCGACCCCTATCCCAGGCTTTCACCACCCCATTGTCTGTGTCTGTGCATTATGCATATATGCATACAAGTTTTTTGATTGATCTCTTCCCACCCACCTCTGCCTCCCCTCTGAGATTCATCAATCTGTTCCATGCTTGTATGTCTCTGGATCTATTTTGTTCATCAGTTTATTATGTTCATTAAATTCTACATATGAGTGAAATCATGTGATATTTGTCTTTCTCTGATTGGCTTATTTCACTTAGCATAATACTCTCCACAACTGACAAACTTCAGTAGTCCCTGTAGAAGAAGATATTTCCCAAAGAGCTTAATGTCTTACTACAATGAACAAAATAAAAATTCTTGAACTATATTCTGAAGTTGCAAAGAAACTGTACACACTAAATTCTAGAGAAATAACCACTCACTCCCTTTCACTTATCCACAACTTATAAAGGTATTACATACAAAACAAACGGTGTTGTTCCCATGGGGAATCACTGTCCATATGCATTACTCATTATTCACAATGACTATACCCATAAAATATTTCCCAAGAAAAGACAAAGACCAAGTGTCCAAAGGCAGTAACCACTACCCCCACAAATAAATATGCAAGCCAAGAGTCACAAGGCTAGTGTTTGTACTTTATATCAATAGTCACCAGCATGGAGATGACTGTGGGTCAAAACTGTCTCTGCCTGAGGCAGCTGCCTCCCTGAGTCTAGCTCACATTTTCTACTTAAATTCTCAATCATATTTATACATTCATTAACTCACTCATTTATTCATTCCTTTCCCATTGCAGTAGCACCACAATTTCCCAGAGAAGGAAATTAACAAGCTCTTAAAACAACAACAAAACATAACTCAACCTTCCACTCCACTAGAAGTGAATGAAGAATTGGGTTTTGGAGACAACTTCTCAACTGATATCTAAAATCAAGTGGAGGGGAGAGGCATTCTCCGCCACCAAAACACTGGATATTTCATTACAGAATCTGTACGGAAATCCATAAAGTGTGACTAACATAAGTAACTACTGGGGTGAGAGTAGGAGTGGAGAACAACATTCTGGGGCCCACTCAGACTCCATTGCTAATTACAATATCATCCTGTACTTCAGTGTTCCACTGAATGAAAAAAGAAAAATATGTTTATTTATTGAAATCAGTACTAATGACAATACCATCGTGTACTCTGAGTAAAAGATAAATATGTTTAAGCATTTATTAAATTACAATATAAATACAGAAAAGTACACATAGCATACAACTGAACAAACCAGTGTGACCAACAGGCAGATTTTTAAAAAATATATTTTCATTGATTTCAGAGAGAAAGGGAGAAGAAGATATAGAAAGATCAATGATGAGAGAGAATCACTGATCAGCTGCCTCCTGCCTACCCCCCACTGGGGATAGAGCCCACAACCTGAGCATATGCCCTGACTAGGAATGGAACCATGACCTCTTGGTTCAGAGGTCGACGCTCAACAGCTGAGCCATGCCAGCTGGGCCAACAGGCAGATTTTTAAAAAATGTGTATTACCATCAACCTAGAAGCATTCTAATGCCCCCTCTTGGAGTCACTACCTATGACACTCCTCCCACAAAAAACCGTCATCTTGATTTCTAATTTTATAGGTTAGTTTTGGTATTTTGGTATTTTCTTTAAGTTGAATATACAGTACATACTCTTTTGTATCTAACACTTGTGCTCAACATGCTTAATTCAAATCCCAGAAAGCAAAAAGTAAATGAAAAAATTACAATATCTGAAGTAATAATGGCTAAGAAATTTTCAAAATTAATAATAGAAATGAATACACATTTACAGGAAGCACAATGTACCCCAAGAAGGAATGATTTTTTTTTTTTGAAGGATTGATTTTTTAAAAATTCAGACTGGGTAAATAGGTAAATGATAGCAATACTGAAAAACACAAGAGACAAAAAAATCTTAAGAGTCAGAGAATAAGATCCATAACCTTTGAAGTAACGACAATTAACAGTGGCAATATGTTTCTCTATGATAGAAACCAAAGACAGCTAAACAACATGTACAAAGCGTGAAAGAAAATGACTACCAACTAAAACTGTGCACCCATACAAACTATCTTTCAAGGTCAAAGGCAAAATAATAACATTTAAATAAATGTAAGCATTTACTACCAACATTCCTATACTAAAAGAATGTCTAAATGGTGTATGTTAGGGAGAAAAAAACAATCCCAGAAGGAAAGTTGAAGACTCAAAATGAAATACTGAGAAAGAAAACTAATAAACTTATGTAAATCTCAATAAGTACTGACTGTATAAAATAACAATAATAGCAGAAATACCTAATTTGTAGAATTTTTTAAAGGAAAAAGTTAAAATATTGGACAAAAAGAGGATTAAGTTTGGAGTGGGTTTTGAGAAGGAAGGATTCCTTATGGTGTTCAGGAGGAGGTTAAAATCTGAATTTGTTCTAACTCACCAGTAAAGTTAGAAAAATCTAGTAAGAAAACAAATCAAAAAAGCTCTATCAGTATTTTTAAATGGCAAAAAAATGAAGAAAAAGAAGCAATAAGGTATAGAAATGTAGGACATGGAATGCAAGAAATAATATGGCAGAAACAAGGTCAAATATACCAGTAATCATCATAAGTATAAATAGAAACATTTACCCGTATATACAGAAAAAACATACAACATACTGCATGCCATTTGCAACAGCTATACCAAAAGCAAAATGACATGGAAAGGTTAAAATAAAAGGATAGTTGGGCTTTAGAAAAATTAACAAGACAGATAAACTTCTGCTGATATTGATCAATAAACATATCTTAGATGAGGTTTAAAAAACATTTAAAATCCAAAAAATTTTTGTCAACAATAATGTTTTCCAATATGCATTATGTTGTCATATGTTCTCCAAAATAATTAAGTACCCCTAAACAATGGCACTTTAAGTACTTTCATTTTTGAACATCAAAGCCAATAAAGGGGGTAGGTAGGAAACATTGCACAATTCTGAGAGTAGTAATTTTATGAACATAACAAATATCCTCAAATCAAAACCTGGAAAACTGGGTTCTCCATACAATGAAAACTGATTATTGTATCTGCCTTATGGTCAGATACTTACTTAATGTGAAAATGATGAATCCAATTTGTTTATTGTGGCTAGTATTTGACCTTTCAAAGTTAAAATAAAATCACCTCCCATAAAGTTGATTGGGAAATAAGGCAAATATAAAAGTGCCTTCTTTGAGACTGGACAAAAATTGTAAACCTATGGATGA